>NC_079170.1:38901980-39226121 GCF_947568905.1 Ostrea edulis
TGTAAGTTACACTGTACAGTGTGAGGTATAGAGTGAAAGTTACTGCTGCAAAGTGTGAGGTATAGAGTGTAAGTTACACTGCACAGTGTGAGGTATAGAGAGTAAGTTATACTGCACAGTGTGAGGTATAGAGTGTAAGTTAATGCTGCAAAGTGTGAGGTATAGAGTGTAAGTTACACTGCACAGTGTGAAGTATAGAGAGTAAGTTATACTGCACAGTGTGAGGTATAGAGTGTAAGTTAATGCTGCACAGTGTGAGGTATAGAGTGTAAGTTACACTGCACAGTGTGAAGTATAGAGAGTAAGTTATACTGCACAGTGTGAGGTATAGAGTGTAAGTTACACTGTACAGTGTGAGGTATAGAGTGAAAGTTACTGCTGCAAAGTGTGAGGTATAGAGTGTAAGTTACACTGCACAGTTTGCGGTATAGAGTGAAAGTTACTGCTGCAAAGTGTGAGGTATAGAGTGTAAGTTACACTGCACAGTGTGAGGTATAGAGTGTAAGTTAATGCTGCACAGTGTGAGGTATAGAGTGTAAGTTACACTGCACAGTGTGAGGTATAGAGTGTAAGTTAATGTTACACAGTGTGAGGTATAGAGTGTAAGTTACACTGCACAGTGTGAGGTATAGAGTGTAAGTTACACTGCACAGTGTGAGGTATAGAGTGTAAGTTAATGTTGCACAGTGTGAGGTATAGAGTGTAAGTTACACTGCACAGTGTGAGGTATAGAGTGTAAGTTAATGTTGCACAGTGTGAGGTATAGAGTGTAAGTTACACTGCACAGTGTGAGGTATAGAGTGTAAGTTACACTGCACAGTGTGAGGTATAGAGTAAGTTATTCTGCACATTGGAAAGCAGGGATTGTAAGTTATGCTGCACATTATAGAAACTGATTTTTAAAACGGCAAATGTAATATACATGTAATTTGGTGTGTTATATTTTACAGCTGTGGTGCTGTACCTAATATACCTATAATTCGGTGTGTTATATTTACAGCGGTGGGGCTGTATCACATCAGACTGGGCCGGGTCGGAGAGAAGGGAGTGGTAGGCAACATTATACAATAATTCAGCTGAATTGTTACTACTGATAACTCTGAAACTGCATCTGCTACTTGTAAAACATTTAAGATAACATATTGATATCAATAGACATTTGAAATGGGATAAAGTAATTGTCCAACTATTTCTTGATAAACAAAATTTCATATCCGTTATAATCAATTCATGCATGTCATTGTGGTATGTCAACCTGAACTGAACGTATGACCTTGACCTCTGTTATGTCTGATTACGGTACACGTTAGGTGATGCTAGACCAGCCGAAGACAGAGCAGTTGATCAAACGATTTTTCTGGTGTCAGTGGGATTCGCTCTACCAGAGGTTGTACTATCTACAATACATGAAGCGAGGGGAGGGGGAGAAAGCAAAAATCAGCCCCAGTATATCCTGTATACAGTTCTACCAGAACGCCCAACACGACAACATCGTAAGTATCTACCAGCACGCCCAACACGACAACATCGTATCTACCAGAATGCCCAACACGACAACATTGTAAGTATCTACCAGCACGCCCAACACGACAACATTGTAAGTATCTACCAGAACGCCCAACACGACAACATTGTAAGTATCTACCAGCACACCAAACACGACAACATCGTAAGTATCTACCAGAACGCCCAACATGACAACATTGTAAGTATCTACCAACATGACAACATTGTAAGTATCTACCAACATGACAACATTGTAAGTATCTACCAACATGACAACATTGTAAGTATCTACAAACACGACAACATTGTAAGTATCTACCAACACGACAACATCGTAAGTATCTACCAACACGACATCGTAAGTATCTACCAGAACGCCCAACATGACAACATCGTAAGTATCTACCAACATGACAACATAGTAAGCTGTCATTTAACTTTCTAAACAGGAGTCCTAATTTGATATTCTCTCAGCATGACTTTGATATGCTGAGTTACATGTGCTATGATTAGTATGCAGTACAGTAAGACATACTTATAACAAATTCATGCTTATTGTAAAGTGATATTATTCCCCTATGAGAGGAAAGTAATGAAAGTTTTATTTGATATAACAAAGTTGGGTTTTAACGAATTATTTTTTGCTGGTCCTGGATGTTCGTTATAACTGTGTTTTACTTTATAATGAAGTTTGTTGATAATGTAATGTTTTTCACTGGCTCCGGAGGTTCACTATAACCATGTTTTACTGTATAATGAAGTTTGTTGATAATGTAATGTTTTTCACTGGCTCCGGAGGTTCACTATAACCATGTTTTACTGTATAATGAAGTTTGTTGATAATGTAATGTTTTTCACTGGCTCCGGAGGTTCACTATAACCATGTTTTACTGTATAATGAAGTTTGTTGATAATGTAATGTTTTTCACTGGCTCCGGAGGTTCACTATAACCATGTTTTACTGTATAATGAAGTTTGTTGATAATGTAATGTTTTTCACTGGCTCCGGAGGTTCACTATAACCATGTTTTACTGTATAATGAAGTTTGTTGATAATGTAATGTTTTTCACTGGCTCCGGAGGTTCACTATAACCGTGTTTTACTGTATAATGAAGTTTGGTTATAATGTAATGTTTTTCACTGGCTCCGGAGGTTCACTATAACCATGTTTTACTGTATAATGAAGTTTGTTGATAATGTAATGTTTTTCACTGTCTCCGGAGGTTCACTATAACTGTGTTTTACTGTATAATGAAGTTTGGTTATAATGTAATGTTTTTCACTGGCCCTGGAGGTTCACTATAACCATATTTTACTGTATAATGAAGTTTGTTGATAATGTAATGTTTTTCACTGGCTCCGGAGGTTCACTATAACCATGTTTTACTGTATAATGAAGTTTGTTGATAATGTAATGTTTTTCACTGGCTCCGGAGGTTCACTATAACCATGTTTTACTGTATAATGAAGTTTGTTGATAATGTAATGTTTTTCACTGGCTCCGGAGGTTCACTATAACCGTGTTTTACTGTATAATGAAGTTTGGTTATAATGTAATGTTTTTCACTGGCTCCGGAGGTTCACTATAACCATGTTTTACTGTATAATGAAGTTTGTTGATAATGTAATGTTTTTCACTGTCTCCGGAGGTTCACTATAACTGTGTTTTACTGTATAATGAAGTTTGGTTATAATGTAATGTTTTTCACTGGCCCTGGAGGTTCACTATAACCATATTTTACTGTATAATGAAGTTTGTTGATAATGTAATGTTTTTCACTGGCTCCGGAGGTTCACTATAACCATGTTTTACTGTATAATGAAGTTTGTTGATAATGTAATGTTTTTCACTGGCTCCGGAGGTTCACTATAACCATGTTTTACTGTATAATGAAGTTTGGTTATAATGTAATGTTTTTCACTGGCTCCGGAGGTTCTCTATAACCGTGTTTTACTGTATTATCAATGTGTTAAGAGGCCCTTACCATTCAGAGAGACAGTATGACAGCATGTGATATATCCTAGTACAACTGTTACACATTAGAATTATCTCATAATTATTACAACTGTTACACATTAGAATTATCTCATAATTATTACAACTGTTACACATTAGAATTATCTCATAATTATTACAACTGTTACACATTAGAATTATCTCATAATTAGTACAACTGTTACACATTAGAATTATCTCATAATTAGTACAACTGTTATACATTAGAATTATCTCATAATTATTACAACTGTTACACATTAGAATTATCTCATAATTATTACAACTGTTACACATTAGAATTATCTCATAATTAGTACAACTGTTACATATTAGAATTATCTCATAATGATTACAATTATTGAATGTTTTGATTGTTGTTTCAGTTGGATATACCGATTCAGTTCCCTTTTCCACATATAAAGTCGACTTCAAAGTAAGTTATTTTTGTTACGATTATCACTGTCATGTGACTTGTTACTGTTATATCTATGTTAAATTTATCACCGTCATGTGACTTGTTACTGTTATATCTCTATATATACATGTATGTTACGTTTATCCCTGTCATGTGACTTGTTACTGTTATACCTTTATACATACATGTATGTTACATTTATCCCTGTCATGTGACTTGTTACTGTTATGTCTCTATATATACATGTACCAGGGTATGTTATATAGCATGTAAATTTCTTCTGTATTGCATCATGCTTTGATATTTCTATACTCTAATCAAAAACAGCCTTACATCTCTCGGCACCAGTGAATTCAAAGTGTCATTGATTATGTTTGAATGTCAGCAACTGATGTTACTAACTCCATCAACAATTATTTGAAATGTTACAACTCATATTTTTTTAAAAGCACAAAGCCCCAAATGGAGGATCTGAGAATTTTTGTATATATGAGCAATGTTATATTTTAACAGAGTTCAGTATTCTAATGACCATTTGGACAGTGGCATCCCTGGTGAGTAATTTTCAGAATAGAAAATACCTGCCTCGACTTATTCAGCTGTAGTTTTCTCAGTTGAAGTCAAACTTTGAAATTTGAAATTTATGTATTTGAATTATTACATATATATGCATGTTATATTTATGTGTTAGATATTATGTCCTCATTTGAGCAAATTGACCTGAATCATAATGTACAGTACTTTATTAAAAATGTACAGTACTTTATAGAGAAATGTGACCTTCATAATGTACAGTACTTTATAGAGAAATTTGACCTTCATAATGTACAATACTTTATAGAGAAATTTGTCCTTCATAATGTACAGTACTTTAAAGAGAAATGTGACCTTCATAATGTACAATACTTCAAAGAGAAATTTTACCATAATGTACAGTACTTTAAAGAGAAATTTTACCTTTATATCAAGATTCCTATCTCAATATGGTGGTGCTGACACTGGCCAATGGAACGTTCTGTATCTGCTATCAAAAGATGGAGACACCCTACACCGCAGACAGACGATCACCGGTCAAGCGAGCCAAGAAATCACCAGGACCGGTCAGTTCGTAGAATTCAGATTGTGTTCCTGTATTTTATCTCTGTTCGTTTCCATATATGTATCAAAAGTCAATGTCCATTTTTCCCTTAGTACAACAATGTTGCAGGGATGTAAATTTTTGCTCGATCTTCCCGTTGAGCATGTCAATCACATCAAATAGTAATTCTCCAGGGGACTACCTCACACTTAATTAACATGCCAGGTGTAGAGAGGAAGTTCCTGTGAATTTACAGGTCAAAAGGTCATAGGTCAGGGTCACTAATCGGGTGTGACAATATAAATTTGAGGTCATTCCTAGGGCTGCAACAGGTACCCGAAGTAACCGAAAACTTTGAGTCGTGTTGTTTGGTCTGGTTTGGTTCCATTTTTCTATATTTAGTTTCGGGTCCAGATTTTAGACCCACAACAAAATGGCATCAAAATCCTCAAATGTAGCTGTATTTTGATCAATTGTTAAATGATGGCATTGTGGACAAAACAATGACAGTATGTAAGATATGTCAGACACATTTAATATACCCCACAGAATCAACATCGTCAATGACAAAACATTGAAAGCATGGAATGGAAACAATTAGAAGTAACAATGCTGATTCTAGTAATGTAGCGGACAGTATAAGGGAGAACTTATACTGCCTCGCTAGAGAGCTAGCTTTTCTAGTGATGTGGTAGAGTCTTTCTCTTGATCACGCAAGTTAAGCAACGGCGAGCGTGATCAGCACTTGGCTGGGTGACCACTACACGTCACAGTACCATTACCATGGATGTTGAGCCTAAACCACAGTCTGCATCCGCGAGTAATTCTTATAACAAAATTCAATAAAGGTTTCTGATTTTAACTGTAAATTAGATTTTTAGTGTAGCAATGTAGATTCGAACCGAAATACCCATACCCAAATTAAAAAATCATGAACCAACCCGAAAATTTTTGGAACCGTGACAGCCCTAGTCATTCCTGATCATTCAGTGCTGTCATCTCTTCAGGGCACTTAGCTGATCATTCAGTGCCGTCATCTCTTCAGGGTACTTAACTGATCATTCAGTGCCGTCATCTCTTCAGGTTACTTAACTGATCATTCAGTGCCGTCATCTCTTCAGGGTACTTAACTGATCATTCAGTGCTGTCATCTCTTCAGGGTACTTAACTGATCATTCAGTGCTGTCATCTCTTCAGGGTACTTAGCTGATCATTCAGTGCTGTCATCTCTTCAGGGTACTTAGCTGATGAGTTGAAGAGTTTTGATACTGGTTCACACGACAGTGATACAAGTGTTTTAGATTTCATTACAGGTTTTGCCATTGTTATGCCTGTGTTGTTTACATGGATGTAATAAAGCACTGCTGTTTTTTCTCTTGTGTAGAACCCTTCTCCTCTGAGTGCCCACAGTCTATCAGACACGGATGAAGAGACCACCGACATCAATTACTACATCTGTATGGTGCATCACGGTAACAAACCATCGTCGCCATTCAATGTCAACATATCATTGTTATATTTCAACAAAATGGATCCTAGATTCGTATCTGAATGAGAAAATTAAACGATAAAGAGTTCGTATTAGTGACCTATGAATATGACCATACTGAAGCATTTGTGGAAATATGAGCAATGATGATGATAGAAAATATTTAAATCTAATTATAGCCAAGACCCTCCATGGTTGTGTAACGGGGCTTCCACATTCCCGAAAGTACAGACTCAATTTCTCTTGGCATGGTAAGTGAGGTATATTTCATTCATGCATGGCTGTATTAGTAAGTTTGCCCTGGTTTTTCAAATTTTGTTCCCCTCAGATCCAGGCAAGCAAAATTTAATTGTATAATGCTTTTAGAAAATTTAATTAATTTCACGATATAGGCAGGCAGACAGACATTTGAATGTATTTTTCTGGCTGCAATCATTGTCCTGGTTATACATTGTCATGTGATACTGACATCATTGTCCTGGTTATACATTGTCATGTGATACTGACATCATTGTCCTGGTTATACATTGTCATGTGATACTGACATCATTGTCCTGGTTATACATTGTCATGTGATACTGACATCATTGTCCTGGTTATACATTGTCATGTGATACTGACATCATTGTCCTGGTTATACATTGTCATGTGATACCGACATCATTGTCCTGGTTATACATTGTCATGTGATACTGACATCATTGTCTATACATTGTCATGTGATACCGACATCATTGTCCTGGTTATACATTATCATGTGATACTGACATCATTGTCCTGGTTATACATTGTCATGTGATACTGACATCATTGTCCTGGTTATACATTGTCATGTGATGCTGATTTTTCCCTGTACAGGAGACTATCTGATGGTGATGTTACCCGGACATTTTGTTCATCTGCTGAATGTCGGAATCGAGTTTGAACCTTGCCAGCATATCCTCTTACATGGTACGCCTTGATCCAGTATTATCATGATCTAATTAGACCTGATCGATTGAAAAGAGTTATCTGTCTTAGCTCAAGTGGAGAGAAAAAAAATGATACAAATTTTGTCGGATTTTGTCGAGTAACCTATATCTTTTTCGGCTGCTTATAAGTAAACAAATGTTCTTTTATATGTGTGTTTATCAGGTGCTATATTTATGTATTAATCATCTTTCATACAATTTGTATATTTCCCAAAAGTTTTAATGATAGAGAGAAAACTATAGATAGATAGACAGACAGAGCATTTATGATTGGACATTGGATATCTGAAATTATGACCTGATGATGTTGAAATTTGATCCTGTTTCAGAGCGCAGCATTCAGGGAAGCCTAGACTCCATACACAGAGATGGTGAAGATATCAGGCAGACAGGAAGTGGGGATTCCCATGGCAACAGTTCGTCAGCCATTGTTGATGTGTCTGTGTTGTCAACCGCTGCTGAAAAATTGAACAACATATCAAATTCTAGTCTGCAGGAGCTACAGAGAGACTCACCAACAGGTATATATAAAACTCACCAGACAGACTCACCAACAGGTATATATAAAACTCACCAGACAGACAGACAGACAGACTCACCAACAGGTATATATAAAACTCACCAGACAGACAGACAGACAGACTCACCAACAGGTATATATAAAACTCACCAGACAGACTCACCAACAGGTATATATAAAACTCACCAGACAGACAGACTCACCAACAGGTATATATAAAACTCAACAGACAGACAGACAGACAGACAGACTCACCAACAGGTATATATAAAACTCACCAGACAGACTCACCAACAGGTATATATAAAACTCACCAGACAGACAGACAGACAGACTCACCAACAGGTATATATAAAACTCACCAGACAGACAGACAGACAGACTCACCAACAGGTATATATAAAACTCACCAGACAGACAGACAGACTCACCAACAGGTATATATAAAACTCGACAGACAGACAGACTCACCAACAGGTATATATAAAACTCACCAGACAGACTCACCAACAGGTATATATAAAACTCAACAGACAGACAGACAGACTCACCAACAGGTATATATAAAACTCAACAGACAGACAGACAGACTCACCAACAGGTATATATAAAACTCACCAGACAGATGGACAGACTCACCAACAGGTATATATAAAACTCAACAGACAGACAGACTCACCAACAGCTATATATAAAACTCACCAGACAGACAGACAGACTCACCAACAGGTATATATAAAACTCAACAGACAGACAGACTCACCAACAGGTATATATAAAACTCACCAGACAGACAGACAGACTCACCAACAGCTATATATAAAACTCACCAGACAGATGGACAGACTCACCAACAGGTATATATAAAACTCACCAGACAGACAGACAGACAGACTCACCAACAGCTATATATAAAACTCACCAGACAAAAATATTCCTTGTTTTTTTGCTTGGATTGTTATATTTTCTGAGATGGAAGAGATTTAGCTGACATTTTACTCTTCATTAGTGTGATAAAACCAAGGATTGACTAAAATCTTCCTGATACGATTTCAGTATGATTTTATGACAGCAAACATTTTTATACCCCCTGCAAACGAAGTTGGGGGGGGGGGGGTATTGGAATCACCATGTCTGTCTGTCCGTCTGTTTGAAGACATGATTTTGTCCATGCATATTCTAAGAAATTAGTGAATGAATTTTTCTATAAATTTGTACACTCATTACTCACCATATGAAGATGTGCACCTGGTATTATTACATTGATTGGATGATTTTTCTTTAATTTAATGTATTCACCTATGCATCTTGTAATAGTTACATGTAAATGATACTGCGTTCTGCATCAAGCAGACATCACTCAATATTAGCAGGGGGCCATGAGGTGTGATTTTTTTTAGCTGCTTATGTTAATTGATAGTACAATGTCAATTATTTGTGCATTAAATTATAATTGTCCATGCTGGTAAAATTTTGACATGTTTACTTATCGGTATATCAATGTGTAATCAGCTACTGCTTTGTAACAGTAGAAGTGTGTTTTACAACATTATATTAGAAACCCTCATCTCCCTCCACAGGCAGCAGTTTCTATGACAACTCCAGTGGTGCTGTTTGGAGGGTCCATGTCAACATGGAGACTCTGATCCAACTGTTTGTGCATTGTTATATGTCCACCACCAGGGCGGCGCTGTTACACTATGTTCTGACGAGGACACGGGACTTCTTCCTCATCAAAAGAGTAAGTTTTATCTGGACATTCTCATAGTACAATGGTCAGTTTTATCCGGACATTCTTACAGTCCAATGGTCAGTTTTATCCAGACATTCTCACAGTCCAATGGTCAGTTTTATCCGGACATTCTCACAGTCCAATGGTCAGTTTTATCCGGACATTCTCACAGTCCAATGGTCAGTTTTATCCAGACATTCTCACAGTCCAATGGTCAGTTTTATCTGGACATTCTCACAGTCCAATGGTCAGTTTTATCCAGACATTCTCACAGTCCAATGGTCAGTTTTATCCGGACATTCTCACAGTCCAATGGTCAGTTTTATCCGGACATTCTCACAGTCCAATGGTCAGTTTTATCCGGACATTCTCACAGTACAATGGTCAGTTTTATGGGGACATTCTCACTGTACAATGGTCAGTTTCATATTCTATGATTGTAATTGTTTATGATTGTAATTCTAGGATTGTAATTCTAGGATTGTAATTGTTTATGTTTGTAACTCTATGATTGTAATTCTAGGATTGTAATTCTAGGACTGTAATTGTTTATGATTGTAACTCTATGATTGTAACTGTTTATGTTTGTAATTCCATGATTGCAGCTCTTTGAAATGCTGAGCAACGACATACCAAGTTGTGAGGTACCTGCATTAATGGCAGAGTTTCTCATTGGTCAGTATTTATCTTTTTTTAATTTGCTAATTCCTGAGTCATTGACAAACTTTGAGCTTGTACACTGTGGGCTTTGTTTTACACAACTTTTGTTTCCCCCACAGCGACTACCTATTCCTCTATGAGGCGACAGTTTGACCGTGAGATCCTGAAACTCGTACCATTCACAGCTTCCGACACATTTAGAGGACAATTTGAAAAGGTCAGAAAGACTCAAAGATTTTTACTTTCACCAAAGTTTGTATTAAATTGATAATTAATTTTTTTTTTTATGGCATGAGATACAAAGTAAATGTTTGAGGCGTTGATAAATGATGATTTAAGCAATACTTATAGGTTATAGACTTTGTATGGGAAAATATGACGACCAAGTTTTTTGGCACGTAAACGGACCAAGTTTGCAAGGTCCGTCCGCGACAAAAAAAACAAGGTCGTCATATTTTCCCATACAAAGTCTATAACCTTTTTATCATATACTTTCAATTAAATTCATTTAGAAACTCACAGTAATTTTTAGGTCACCTGAATTCATTCAGGTGACCTATTGCTATCTGTTTTTGTCCGTCGTCGTGCGACGTGCGTCGTGCGTTAACATTTGAACATTTTCAGCTTCTTCTCTGAAACCCCTGAACCAATTTCAACCAATTTTGGCATATAGCATCTGTGGGTGGAGGGGAACAAAAATTGTGAAATTCGTGGTCCCTGCCCCCCTGGGGCCTGAGGGGTGGGGCAAAAACCATCAAAATGAGTGTAATTTTAAAAAATCTTCTTCTTTACTCCTGGACATCAAGAAGCCAAACTGTGGGCATAATTATAATGAGCGTTGAGCCCTCTACCAAAATTGTGAAATTCATGGCCCCTGGGGCAGGGGTTCTTGTGTTAGGGTAGGGCTCTATTGGTCATATAGTGAAAATGTAGAAATTCTTTGAAAATCTTCTCTGTCTCTGGGTATTAAGTAGACAAACTAATAGCATGGTAATGATGAGCAAGGATGCCTCTTTATACCCCCCGCAACAAGTTGTGGGGGGGGTATACTGGAATCGGGTTGTCCGTCTGTCCGTCCGTCCGTTTGTAGACGCAATGGTTTCCGGGCTCTAAAGCATTATCCTTTCCACCTACCGTCACCAAATCATATATATGGACTACCCATGGGATGAAGATGTTCCCTATCGATTTTGGGGTCAAAAGGTCAAAGGTCAAGCGCACTGGACATTGAAGTAGCAATATGGTTTCCGGGCTCTAAAGCGTTATCCTTTCCACCTACCGTCACCATATCAAACATATGGACTACCCATGGGATGAAGATGTTCCCTATCGATTTTGGGGTCAAAAGGTCAAAGGTCAAGCGCACTGGACATTGAAGTAGCAATATGGTTTCCGGTCTCTAAAGCGTTATCCTTTCCACCTACAGTCACCATATCATATATATGGACTACCCATGGGATGAAGATGTTCCCTATCGAGTTTGGGGTCAAAAGGTCAAAGGTCACGCACACTGGACATTGAAGTAGCAATATGGTTTACGGGCTCTAAAGCGTTATCCTTTCCACCTACAGTCACCATATCATACATATGGACTACCCATGAGATGAAGATGTTCCCTATCGAGTTTGGGGTCAAAAGGTCAAAGGTCATGCGCACTGGACATCGAAGTAGCAACACTCAGAAAAGAGGTAGTTTATACCAATTACCAACACCCTTTGGGAGATTGGGGTAAGCGGGGGTTATTCTTAATGAGCATTGCTCATGGTACCTCTTGTTAAAAATTGTGAAATTCATGGCCCCTGGATCAGGGGTTCTGGTGCTAGGGTGGGGCTCTATAAGTCATATAGTGAAAATGCATTATTTCTTTGAAAATCTTCTTCTCTGTCCTTGGGTATTAAGTAGACAAACCAATAGCATGGTTATGATGAGCAAGGATGCCTCTTTCAAAATTGTGAAATTCATGGCCCCTGGGTCAGGGGTTCTGGTATTAGGGTGGGGCCCTATTGATCATATAGTGAAAATGCATTTTATTTCTTTGAAAATCTTCTCCTCTGCTGCTGGGTATTAAGTAGACAAACTAATAGTATGATAATGATGATCAAGGATGCTTCTTTCAAAACTGAAATTTATGGCCCCTGGGTCAGGGGTTCTGGTGCAAAGGCGGGGCTGACCACATAGCTATTCAATGTTTCTTCCATCCAAAAGTAAAATTCTTATATTTAAACACAAACCTAATTCAAACATTGGAAGGTTGTTACATGATACTCAGGTGACCTATAAGGCCCCTGGGCCTCTTGTATTTTTAACAATTTCTTTATTGATTTAACTGAATAAAAGATTAAAAATTTGAAAATTAACGACATAGTAATTTGATTGTGATGTAATGTTTCCAGGCATATATTGTGTGATATATGCCTGCAAACTTTTAAAGAAGAAAGAAGAGATGAAATTGAAAGTATGTAATACAGTGATTTATGAAATCTCAGAGCTATGAGGGGGAGAGAATCGCCCGTGTTTCCTATATGCCATTGGCCTGTGTAAGCATCGCCTCTAAGTCAGCCAAGGACCGGTCACAAAAGCGGGGCAGTGTGGGGGACGACCTCTGGGACATACTCAGGCACCACCTGCGCTGGATGCAGTTAGAAGAACTGGTGCGGTTCTCACACAAGTCAGTGAAAACCCTGTGTGAGGCGAGGACCAAAAGCATGGAAAAGGTACAGCATGGAAAGAAGGCCATGTATATAATTCTAACTGAAACATAACTGACTCACGAAAGTAAAACACTGTATTACGCAATCATAATACATATGTAGAATGATATACGTATTTGAATATCAATATATATTTAAAAGAAATTATTTTCTTGCTGTCAGAATTGTTTGGAGAGTTGGTGTTTGAAAATAAAACCAAGTTTCCTTTGAATGATTAGTATTCACATGTGCCCTAGTTTTAGGACTTTGATATGTGATTGGCTGTTGACATTGGATGTCGTTTTGTAGAATGTCAACACATATATCACAGTTCTAAACACAAACCAACGTAAACTAAAAGTTGCAACATGTTCAAGTTTCTAAAAGAATAATTTTAAGATCCCTTGATGATCACAATTACAAAACAGCCTAAGTGATTTATAATGCTTTGAAGTGATTGGCAGATATGAATCGGATACATATTGGACAAATGAAGAGGCTTACCCATGTAGGAAATTCTTTAATGACTGCATTCAGTGCTGTATCAGTTATTCTCACTTTGAATTGTTCAGTAGTAATGAAAATACAGATTAACTGGTAATTTGGATGATAGCAAGTTTACGGTTCCTCTCAATTCAAATTAAGGTTTCTTTCAACTCAAACTATATGGCCCATTGCTTTATGTTGGGTCATAATGTGAGGGGGTTTTTTTTGTGGGGGGGTGTGTGTAAAGTTTCTGTTGCCTTGGAAACCAGTTAATAGATATATTTTATGACAGGGAGGATCTCAGGGCACTAAGACAGAGGACCAGTATTTCTGCTCTTCTCTTCACGGACACAAAACGAGATCTAGTAGGTGAGAAATTGAATATCACAACTCTTTACATTTGTCATGAAAGTAATGAGAATGTGTGTGTAACATCGTAGGACATGCTAGTAGTGTTGATGACTGTGCGCTGAAATTAGACTTGTCTAGTTATTTGCAGATCGGTGTCCCCGGCTCCTGGGACCCTCACCTTCAACAACAACAACAAACGAGTGCGGCCCGACACAGTACTCGGGACAGCACCACCATTTTTACAGGGCATCAACATCGCGGAACTCTCAGAAATAGCTGTAGACACGGTAACCATTGGACAGCCGCAAAATAAAATAATTAACGTTATATACCGTAAACCACTCGCAGTCACGTAGTTCAATTCACAGAGTTTGTGTAGTGGGTATGTGAGCGTTCTAATTTTGATTGGACTGGAATCAGAATTTTCTACCTCACAATACACATGCACATGATTATAGTGGGTTTTCTCAAACATCCAACTTTTGTTAAACAATAAAGTACAGGGAACACTGAGTATTTTTTGTTTTGAATGTGTTTATATCTTTGATTGTATTGTAGACCAAGGAATTGTTCACTAATCATCTCAACAAATATCTAAGGAAGGAAGCAAGGTCGAAAGGTCAATCAGTTGCTAAGGAATACATTGCGTGCCAGGTACCAGTTTTTGTTTCGTTTTGATGATAATAAGGAGAGAGGAGAAATGCTATTTTAACAGAGTAACATCTTGTGTATATACTGTAATAACCGTTCATCTCTCTACATTAGAAATACAATTTCTATGTCAGATGGATTAGTTTGAAATTAATCGTAACATCACAAGATGTGTACATTACATACAATTACATTGGATTTGAACTTCCTACAACACATCGCTAGCTATAAATAATGCATGTTGCTAGGTATGCCCTGCTTAGTGATGCCCTTAGTCTTTATGTATGACATTGTTTTAGTATACCTGTAAATGCCTCTTTTGTTGTTACATACAGGACCCAGTTACACAATGTTATTTAACTTTCACAGTGAACTCATCAATAACTCTGACATTTATATAATGTTAACTAGACAGTAACTGACAGATTACCCAGAGACACTATACACAACACCCTGCCTTCTTGGCCAGGTGAATTCCAGGTAAATAACAATAACCATAGATAAGCTCCACCCACAACCAGTGATCTGTTAAGAAAAGAAACTGAACAGCATTTTGGGGGTCTTTAACTACCGGTAACATTTGTGCGGCTGGGTTTTTAGGTGCAAATACTTTTTGATCTTATACATGTAGATCATGTCAGTAGTTTATCATTCTTTGTTGTTAGAACAATAGTCATTGTATACATTTGATAACATTGCTGTTTCTTCCTTCGTCAGATCCAGCAGTCCAGACAGCTCTGTCACCTCCTGTGGAACCTCCGAGGTCCCCTGCTTCCCTATACAGACCTCGATTTCCTACCTAATCTGTGAGGCCACTATCAATGTTATAAGTCATGCAAATTTCTCGTCACATTCCTGTATTCTATGAAGACATAGAGGATCTTGAATGAGTGCTCATCGCATATGAAATTTATGAAATGAATTACTGGATTTAATATTAAAATTCGGTAACTCATTTCATAAACTTCATATGCCATAAGCATGAGTGTAAGATTTTATTTATCACACAACTATTATTGAAGGCAAATTTTTATTTACTGGTAACTGTCTATTTCACAAATCGAAAGTCACAGAAATTTATGTGTTTTCAGTTCCATTGTGATGTCACTACGTCACGGTTCGAAGAAACTTGAAATCATTTTCACTTCATAAAACACACAAAATCCTCTTGGAACAACCTTGGTGACAAAACAAGGTCTTATACTGTCAATGTTAACAATTTCAAAGGATGACATGCTGTTTTGTTTACGTGGCGCATGAATGATTGACCTACATGATTTGCATAATTATGAACCTGCACTACGAGTTCATATCATTTTTCTGAACCCGTGTTATGAACCTGGGAAAAGTAGTGTTGTATGATAAACTGATTTATGATACTGCATCTTCTTTGCATGCAAGAAACACGCCTTGCATGTAGATGTTTGATCTTTGCTGGACTTACTCTGTAGGGTTGATCATTTCCTTGTCTTTGTATGGATTGTTTCAGCTGTTTACTTCCACTCTACTCTCATGTTGATCATTTATGTGTACACTACTCTAATGTTGATCATTAACTTACACTCTACTCTAGGGTTGATCATTTCCTTGTCTTTGTTCAGGACTGACCCCTCCACGGATGACGAGTATGAATTATTCCAGCTGTTTGAGAGATACTACCAGACCTGTACTGAATTTTCATTCCCTCTGCCTCAGGGTAAGTCTCCTCAGATCCACATGTAAAACTTTGTTCTGTGTGGAAATGGATGTTGTAAAGCTTTGTTCTGTGTGGGTTAATTGATTGTACATGTATATTGTTTAACATCCCTCTCAAGAATTTTTCACTCATATGGAGTCATCACCATTGCTGGTGAAGGGCTGCAAAATTTTGGCTTATGCTCGGCGCTTGTGGCCTTTAAGCAGGGAGGGATCTTTATCGTACCACACCGGCTGTGACATGTGACACTTGGCCTCGGCTTTTTTACAGTCTTACCCAAAGGACCGCCCCACTTAGTTGCCTCTTATGACAGGCAAGGGATACTGGGACCTATTCTAGCCCGGATCCCCTACAGCATCTCTGTGTGGAAATGGACAGAGCATAGCATTACAATGTCCTCTGTGTGAAAATGAACATGGTGATGCTTTGCTCTCAGTGAAAATCTGTTCCCAGTATCAATTCCAAGCTGAAAATTACTTATAATAATCAATGAATTTAATTTTGTTGGAATCCATCAAATACTGCATGACTGTGTTACTTCCTTGATAAAGAAATGATATATGTGTTAGTTCCTTGATACTCACCATGCGGTGACCTACTTATTGGTGTCACAGTTTATAAGTCTCTATTTTGTTGGATGTGTTTCCAGTTACACAGATTTGAATCATACATGTATGTTTAAGATTTAATCTGTAATTGTTTATTTGATCCAGACCTTTATTAATGAGCTCTGTTTTTCTTCCAGGTTTCATATCATACTTCACTGCTCTTGGTTATCGAAATTTGAATTCCAGGTACAATCGAAATAATCTTTCAAATATTTTTAAAAGAAATAAACAGTTACAAAGTTCTGTTGCCAATCATTAGTTCTCCTGCATTCCTAATGTCCTCCTCCTTTTCTCGCCAGCCTATTCCTTCAGTATGTGGATCATGGAGTCTTGCAGCTTACAGGAGAATTCATGGCTCAAGTTCTAGCAGGTACAGTCAGACCTTGTTATCTTGGACTCAATGGGACCAAGAAAAAACTTCGAGATATCGAGGGTAAAATACTTAAAGAATGAGTGGTTGGGACTTCCGAATCACTTCAACATATCCATGGTATTCGAGATATCGGTTTTTGAAATACCAAAGTTCAACTGTATATACTGAAGCTACCTCAAAACACAAACCAGTCTCTTATAGTTAATGGTTGCAGCTTAAAAAACTTGATTATGCCTATTTTGTAAGTGTCCCAGATAATTGAAAATTAAGACATTTTGTCTTCATGTTTTTTTATTGTTATCTCCAGACATTCGCAACACCAAAGAGGAAGTAAAGATGAAGCAGCAAATTATTTCCAGATTACCACAGGTAACTTTTGAATTCTTTACAATTCCTTTTTTCTAAATAAAAAGGTGAAGATAATGAACTCCTATTAGGAATACAAAATTCAAAGTAGGGTAGAGCAAACACGGACCCCTGGACACACCAGAGGTGGGATCAGGTGCCTAGGAGGAGTAAGCATCCCCTGCTGACCGACCACACTTGCCGTGAGCCCTGTATCTTGATCAGATAAAAAAATTGCATGAAAAATCGGAATTGAAATATTTTCAAAAATATGTACACGATGGATTGTTGACAAGCACTTCTGAACATACAAGTATTTATGTTACCATAGTGCTGTTGTTGTGTTGTTGACAGAGTTTGGCTGAAGAATGTTACCGGGAATGGAACCACCCTCTGTGTCAGATTTACTTCGCCCACAAACAAGTATCCAACATTCTCGAAGGTATGGAGCTTTATTCAACTTCTCCAAGTCAAAGAATTTCATGATCATAGTTTTATTTATTGAAGCATACATGTATGAATATTCAAAGATACATTGATTTTCATAGAGAGCTAAGTTTCTTTTTTCCTTTTATCGGGGGAGTATATAGCTTATTAGTCACTGGGGTGTCCATCCCTCTTTCCATCCGCCCGAGCTCTAAAACCTTTCATCAGAAATTGATATAATTTATCGCAAATGTTCTTTGAGATAAGGACTTGGGGATCAAGATCTTTCAAGGTCATTTTAGAAAGGACAGTCACTCAGAACATATAAAAGTTTCTTATTTCAACATTTTTTTATATGAAAGTTCCAATCTCCTGAAATTTCCATCAGAGATTGATCATAATTGATCACATATATTCCTTTGGACAGGGGACTTATGGACCAAGGTCATTTTGGAAGGGTCAATGTCAATCAGAATATATCACTTATATAAGGCAAAAGTTCCTTAATATTTCAATAGTTTCTGAATATTATTCACCATATATCACACAAATAAGTAACAGGTAAATAGTTTTCAGTCAGTCAGTCAGAGGTCACTTCAAGGTCATTTTGAAAAAGATCATGGTCACTTAGAACATACACCATGTATATGCAAAAACCTTTTTTTCAACAATATTTCAATAGTTATTGGTCTTTTGGATCAAGTTCATTTTGGAAAGTCCAAGTTCACTGAGAACATATTCCTTATAATTATGAGGAAAATGTTCCTTCTTTCAACAGTTTTTGAACGGGTATTGATTGTTGATCATATATCACACAAATAGATGTAAGTAATAGGCAAATGACTTTCATACAAAGGTCACACAAGATCTTTTTGTGAAGGTCAAGGTCACTCAACATATTATATTAAAAATTAATATGAACAGTTATTGATCATTTTGTCATTCGTCCTATGAAGTACATGTAGTTCATTGGTTCGATGCATTTCGTGGAGCATCCATCAGTTTCAATGATATTCTTGTTTTTAAGTTCAGTTATTCAAATCCTCCACAAACCACAAACAGGAGGAAATGAACTTCAATAAAGATAAAAAAGATACTCTTCTACCAAAAATGTCTTGTTTTGCCCATTTTGGCTTTTGTAATTCAGTTAAAATGTCTCTTGGTATCCAATGTGACCATGGCCATTAAAAAAAAACAATTGTACTGTATAACGGGCAGATCACTCCAACTACTAAAAATGTGAACTGTATGGGGTGTCCTCCATATAATATTAAAAGTTTGTCAGCACATAGAAAACTTTGTTGAGAGTGTTGAGTTCTATGTGTGGAGATAATGTACCTAAACACATTGATTTTCTGTTGACAGATTGCATGGCCGCTCCTCAGGAAGAAGCCGGTAGACAGCTCTCGGATCTCTCCTACATGGCACGAGATAGATGTGAGTTACCGGCATGTACGCTGTTTAAGCTTTAAGTCAAAATAGGAAAAATAATTTGTATCTATCAATATTTATATTTACAATAGATAAATGTACATACTGCTGCAACTATATTTGGGGGGTGGGGGGGGGGGGGGGGGGGGTTGGTAAGGGGTGCATACGAGTTTACTGGTAGAGCTACAGTTTCAATGGTTTTCTTTTTTTGAAGAAATGTACATGTATTAAAAAAAACATGACTTATTTCTTAATTGACTTTGTGAATAGGGTTTTTTTTTAGCTTAATAGAGTTTTGTTTTCAACAATACTTTTATTTCTTAATTGGTTTGTGAATTGCTTTTTCCAGCGGAGTTTGGGTTCCAGCTTGACTTTTATTTCTAAATTGCTTTGTGAATTGCTTTTTTCAGCGGAGAGTTCGGGTTCCAGCTTGATGGACATCTCCTTTCCTCCTCTGGCCTCCTTCCTCCATTATCTGGAGACGCTGGGTAAGTAATGTTCTCCGTTGGGTGACCAGTAACAGCTGATGGTTTTATTCTGTGACCTTCACATTCTATTATTCATATTTACAAATTACAGTGATAGCCATTTCCTCATGAATGTGCTGTTGCTCTGAACAATGCGCATATGAATCTAGATAAATATTCTATTTGCTGGGCATTGTGATTGAAATGAAAGCAGGGTGTAAATATAAGTTAGTAATACACTTCCTTTCTTTAAGGGGCCTCTGTGGCCGAGTGGTTAGAGCATCGTGTTCAAAATCACATGGCCTCTCACCTCTGGTCGGTGCGGGTTCACATCCTGCTCTCGCCAGTAAGTGTTAATTTAGCAGATTTAAACATGGTGTGATGATACAAATCTGACTACGGGCGCAGTCTTTCGACAAGCTTTTTTCTTAGTCACTACTTGGTCATGCTGGCAGAGCTCTCATTTTTATATGCCCAACAAATATTACACATACATGTACATGTACTAACCTTGAAATTATATTTGTATATTAAATATCTTAATGCAATATTAAAGAAGCCCCTAGAACTTCCCGATCAAAGTTTTCTTGCCCATTTCACAGGCTTGGGTTCGAATTTACTATTAGAAAGTAGGGTTATTCTTTAATTTGAACCCAAGTGATAAAATTGCCTGTGGCCCATTCCACAAAATTTCGTAGCCTTTCGTCTCCATCAATCAGTTGTATTTGCTTTGAAGATGGAGTCGTCTGGTTCATCACAGAACACAGGACAGTTTGGTCCAAAATTGGGCTGGCATATAGTGAAGGCAGACATATTGTGCAGGCGGACATATAAGGACTAAACACATGTATCTAACTACCTTTGGAGTTGATCAATCTGCGGCTGTCAGTCTAGGTTCTGTCTCCGGTGTATTGTCTTCTGAAATAAAGCCTTAGTTTGTGTTTATGTTTTGTAGAAAACTCTAAACACACTCACGGCCAGAGCCCGTTAGATGTGAATTTCCTGGCAGACGTCGCTCTGTACCACACCAAAGTAGACAACAAATACGACATGTCTACCGTGAATTTCTAGTCCTCCATTACTGCCCCATCAGTGTCCGTCTGCTTCAAGGCAAATCAAAATGTTCAAATGTGATATACCGGTGGAAGTCGGCATGGACAGGCTGAATATTGACGACTCCATCAGGAACAGTATCTGTGATAAACAGACTTTCTTTTTCTTAAATTTGTATTTTAACTTAAGGATGTGTGCAATATTGTAGGTGTGTTTTAGTTTGTGTTTTAGAATGTTTTAGTTTGTGTATTAGAATTAGTGATTGTTTGTTTTAGTTTGTGAATTAGAAATAGTAATTAGAAACTTTGCAATTTTCGTGATGCCCACATTTTAGAGTTACAGAGTAATAGTTCTTGCAAACTGATTGCAGATTACAAGTCTGTGTTTTATATTTTGAATTTTACTGTGATGCAGAACAAACTTTCCATGCAGTTAGATTTGGGGAAAATTTTTATGACAAACTATTGAAAATTGAAAGCCCTTGAAATTTTGCCGACTTTAGATAGTTACATCATTTAAATTTTATCTACTCTGTAAAATTACTACTTTTTTGTATTTTGTTGTTTTACATTAAATTTTACAGGTTACTTTCAAAGCAAAGTAAAACTCATTGTAATAAGCACAACCCTGAGTCCTGGAAAAAATACATTTTTTGTACAAGGCTGGTATTACCAATTCAGATATCATACATTCGAAGAGACAATAGTTTGGAGGTCAAAGGTCATGCAAGGTTAAATTACTTCAGCCGTGAAATAATATCAGATCTGCTCAATATCTGAAAGCCCTTCGGTGGATGGACTTCCAACTTGATATACTGGCAAGGAATAGATGACCCTTAGTGATTTTGGGGTTTTGAATTTTTTCTGAAAAACTACATAACTAATTTCAATCCCATTGAGTGAGGAGATAAAATCTGTACCATTGTAAGGCCACGTCTTCTTTCAGGAGGACATAAGGAAGAAACTATGATAAGAACTCGACTAGGAAAACCAAATCATGCATGAAAGCTTTCTTACATAGTGAAAAATTCAAGTTTTGTTCAAATCTTGACCACTGGGGTTAAGGTTGATCCAAGACCGTTGCATAAATTTTCAAACTCCTAGTCACCTGATCCCACCTCTGGTGTGTCCAGGGGTCCATGTTTGCCTAACTATTTTGTATTGCTTGTAGGAGTTATGAGATTGATCACTGTTCGTTATCTTCACCTTTCATGTACAAGTGTACCAATGTGTTTTGCAAGCATTGTATGTTATCTATTTCATACAAAGTCCCCTACTGGAAATAAAACGGTTCACAGCCACTAACATCAGCCAATAAGCCCAGATATTAAGGAAATCATCAAAGAACTGAGAGTACTCTTAATAGATTGTTATATCCGATCTCCATAATCAGAGATTTTGGTTAGTATTCATGAATATATCTGCTTTTTTGTCTGAATGTCCTTATATATAGCTGTGTAGAAATATGAACTCTTGTTGGGACCTCGCAAGTCTGGTGAATCTGCTCTGCATGAGGATTATTGCATGTTAATTTGTACCCCTGTTTTAAGAACATTCCAATTACACAAGACCTATGTTAGCATTGAACTTTTATTGTTGATTAACCTTGACCTTGGGGTCCATGATTTGAACGAACTTGAATCTTTGTAATATATATATATACTTTCGTTCAAGTCTTGCCTTTTCTAATGCAGTAGTTAAAATTGAGAAATATATTTCTTATTTTCTTCTCCTCGTAAGTAGGCATGGTCCTTCTGTTGAAGAAACTGGTATCCCCTCAACCTACAGTCTGACTAATAATACTGCAGTGAGATAGTTCAGTCTGACTAATAATACTGCAGTGAGATAGTACAGTCTGACTAATAATACTGCAGTGAGATAGTTCAGTCTGACTAATAATACTGCAGTGAGATAGTTCAGTCTGACTAATAATACTGCAGTGAGATAGTTCAGGCTGACTAATAATACTGCAGTGAGATAGTTCAGTCTGACTAATAATACTGCAGTGAGATAGTTCAGTCTGACTAATAATACTGCAGTGAGATAGTTCAGTCTGACTAATAATACTGCAGTGAGATAGTTCAGGCTGGTTTTGATTTCACTGTTTGACCCAAGAATGCTTTTTGGCATGTTTGGTTGAAACAGGTTCATGCATTGATTCTGAAGAAGTCGAAAATGTGGGAAGTTTACAAATAGTAAGGCTGGTGTTAGTCAGACTGGGTTGAGTAGAATCCAATTTCTTCGGTAATAGTAGGACCTGGTTCTATCTAGCTTGCCTGAAACAGAGGCTCGTGATATTTTTTTTCTCTGATCAAATGTTAAATGTTGTTGATGACAATAATAATCAATTTTAAAATTTGCAATATGAGAATATCATCATAGCGTTACGAATCATTGATGTCATTCTTTACACATATCATGATTACTTCTTCAGTATTAAAGACTTGTCAAAACCAAGAGTTCCATTTTCTGAAGGATAACCAACAGGTGGTTTTAAGGTCAACAAGTTTTTAAGTCGAAATTTGCAGAATGTATGGGTTAAGCAAATTGAAAACTATTGGCTTTATACTACATACGCTACAGTATCGCAAATCAAGAATCACAGTTCACTCATGTACCGAATTCAACAAGAAAATTCGTGTCAACTCTGAACTTCCGATAGGATCATATAATCCGATTTGTTGAACCATATTGTTACCTAGTTAGTACAATATTGTTACTGACCACCACTAGAAGTTTTAAGGGTATTATTTAGAAAGATTATTTAGAAAGTCACGTATGTAACGCAGGTGAAAGTTAAAGCAGCTGCCAGCCAGCAAAGGAAGTCCGTGCATTTGTTCCGCTGTAGATAATCGTAACAGCCCTGTGGTCAATAGTTCGGATATACACGTGGTCCCCCGCATTGACCTCCTTAACTGTAACGCCGGTGGAGCAGTCCCAGTCACCAGACGCAGTGTTTACCGTGTCAGCCACGATACTCCCGAAAGGAGAGCCATTCAGAACAATTTCAAGGTCTATCCATTCAGCTTCCTGGACAACGACAGTCCACGTAAAAACGTAAACGCCAGTTTGTGGTACGATAAAAATCCCGTTATCTCTGTGGTAACCGTTGCCCCGGTTTGTTACGACGACGTCATAAATGATTATATGTTTGGCCTCTAGGGCTGGCGTATGGATGGAGGAGATGTAGGCATAAAACGCCACCCCCTCATGAGGAGTGTTCGATTGTAGTAACCTTTCCTCTGAAATGGACGAGTGAAAATCAATTTTTGTTTAGCTTTCGATAGAAAAACTAAGTTTGGTTTCATTTACGCTAAGTGAACATCAGATAAGAAGTTCAGCATGTATACTGTTGTTGAAATTTGTATATGATCATTAGGAAGGAATCCTAAACTCTTCGGAACCTAAGGTCCAATGAACTTGAAGAATATTATATAGTTTGTCAAGTTGCGCTTTTCATATTTTAGGATTCTTCCTATACAGAACACAGCACTCAAACATTTCTCCATGCTGATAGTCTTATTAGATTGAAAACACCTGATGATGTATAATGAAATTTGTCCTAATAGCCTTTAAAAGACATTGGAGGGCCATCAAGGAGTCCAAAATAGATCGGTAAAGTTGGCTACTAGTAACCAGCTACTAGTAACTGGCTACTTAAAAAGAGAAAAGTTGGCTACTAGTACCCAGCTACTTGAACCAGGAAAAGTTAGCTACTAGTAGCCAGTTACTAGTAGCCAGCTACTAAAAGTATAAAAAGTTAGCTACTCGTAGCCAGCTACTACAAAATATAAAAGTTATAATTACTGATAGCTCGCTACCAGATAAAGGTTAATGAGTTTGAAAATTATTATCTATCAGATTTATTTCTAAAGAGGACGAGGAGTCGTATGAAATTTCATGCTCAATTATCGCCAATTACATAACGTTGCAATGCAAAAATACGAATAAACTTTTTGAACTGAGTGTTTACTTTAAAAGTGATACGGATTGAATTCAGACCTTCAATCATTTGATATACCATCCATTTTGAGATATCTGGTACTTTTACAATTTGATTCGAGTTACCCTGAAATTGCAACATAAGTGTGAATACTGTAAGAAACTTTATGTTTGACTTAATGTTTGTATTAGATATCTGACGAATTTACGACTATACATATGGCAAAAAGTGATAGATGGTGTTTTGGTACTCCACGAATTTTCAGATATCGCTCTTTAGGAAATCAGTTACTTATACATTTTGATTATCGGTACAATGAAATTTCAAGATCCGTGTGAATACCTTAAGGAACTCCGTGTTCATATCATATATTTAACTAACTTACAACGATACGTATGGCGAGTAGTGATATTGGGTATCGTGATATGTCATAAATTTTCAGATATCACGCTTAAGGAAGTCAGTTACATATACCTTTTGATGGCAGGTAAACTGAAATTTCAAGTTCTTCGCAAATATCTCAAGGAACTCTGAGTTTGTATTAGATATCTGAGTAATTTACAATTATCAAAGTGAAGAAGAGTGATATTAGGTATCTTGACATGCCATAAATTTCCAGATATCACGTTTAGGGAAGTCAGCTACTTATACCTTTTGATTCCTGGTATCCTGAAATTTCAAGTTTTTCATAAATATCTTAAAGAACCCTGTGTTTGTTTTAGATATCTGCCTAGTTTACAACTGTCCATGTAAAGTGGAGTGGTACTAGGTATCTTGATATGCCATCAATTTTCAGATATCACCCTTAAGGAAGTCAGCTACTTATACCTTTTGATTGCAGGTAACCTGAAATTTCAAGTTTTTCATAAATATCTCAAGGAAGTCTGTTTGTACTAGAAATCTGACTAATTCAAGTTTTCTACCAATATTTTAAGGAACTCTGAGTTTGTATTAGATATCTGACTAATTTACAATCATCAAAGTGAAGAAGAGTGATATTAGGTATCTTGACATGCCATAAATTTCCAGATACCACGCTTAAGGAAGTCAGCTACTTATACCTTTTGATTGCAGGTAACCTGAAAATTAAAGTTTTTAGAAAATATATTAAGGAACTCCGTCTTTGTTTTAAATATCTGATTAATTTACCAATGCACATATGACAAAATCTGATACTAGGTATCTTGATATGCCATCAATTTTCAGATATCACTCTTAATGAAGTCAGCTACATATACCTTTTGATGGCAGGTAAACTGAAATTTCAATTTTTCGCAAATATCTTAAGGAACTCTGTGTTGTATTAGATATCTGACTAATTTACAAGTACCCATGTGAAGTGGTGTGATATTAGATATTTTGATATGCCAACAATTTTCGGATATCATACTTAACGAAGTCAGCTACTTATACCTTTTGATTGCAGGTAACTTGAAATTTCAAGTTTTCTACCAATATTTTAAGGAACTCTGAGTTTGTATTAGATATCTGAGTAATTTACAATTATCAAAGTGAAGAAGAGTGATATCAGGTATCTTGACATGCCATAAATTTCCAGATATCACGCTTAAGAAAGTCAGTTACTTAATATACCTTTTGATTCCTGGTATCCTGAAATTTCAAGTTTTTCATAAATATCTTAAAGAATTCTGTGCTTGTATTAGATATCTGACTAGTTTACAACTATCCATGTAAAGTGGAGTGGTACTAGGTATCTTGATATGCCATTAATTTTCAGATATCACGCTTAAGGAAGTCAGCTACTTATACCTTTTGATTGCAGGTAACCTGAAATTTCAAGTTTTTCATAAATATCTCAAGGAACTCTGTGTTTGTACTAGAAATCTGACTAATTTACAATTAACCACGTGAAGAAGACTGATATTAGATGTCTTGATATACCATCGATTTTTAGATATCACGCTTAAGGAAGTCAGCTACTTATAGCTTTTGATTTCTGACAACCTGAAATTTCAAGTTTTTCATAAATATCTTAAGGATCTCCTTGTTTGTATTAAATATCTGACTAATTTACAACTCTCCATGTGAAGTGGAGTGATATTAGGTATCTTAATATGCCATCAAAGTTTGGATATCACGCTTAAGGAAGTCAGCTACTTATACCTTTTGATCACAGGTAAAGTCAAATTTAAAGTTGTTAGAAAATATTTTAAGGAGCTCCTTGTTTGTTTTAGATATCTGATTAATTTACCAATGCACACATGACAAGATGTGATATTAGGTATCTTGATATGCCATCAATTTTCAGATATCACGTCTAAGGAAGTTAGCTACTTAATACCATTTGACTCTAGGTAGCCTGAAATTTCAAGTTTTTTCAGAAATATCTTAAAGAACTCTGTGCTTGTATTAGATATCTGACTAGTTTACAACTATCCATGTGAAGTGGAGTGGTACTAGGTATCTTGATATTCCATCAATTTTCAGATATCACCGCTTAAGGAAGTCAGCTACTTATACCTTTTGATTCCTGGTAACCTGAAATTTCAAGTTTTTCATAAATATCTCAAGGAACTCTGTGTTTGTACTAGAAATTTGACTAATTTACAATTAACCACGTGAAGAAGACTGATATTAGGTGTCTTGATATACCATCAATTTTTAGATATCATGCTTAAGGAAGTCAGCTACTTATACCTTTTGATTCCTGGTATCCTGAAATTTCAAGTTTTTCATAAATATCTTAAAGAACTCTGTATTTGTATTAGATATCGGACTAATTTACAACTATCCACGTGAAGAGGTGTGATATTAGGTGTCTTCATATGCCAACAATTTTGAGATATCACGCTTAAGGAAGTCAGCTACTTGTACCTTTTGATTGCAGGTAACCTGAAATTTCAAAATTTTCATAAATATCTTAAAGAACTCCTTGTTTGTATTAGATATCTGACAAATTTGCAACTTACCATGTGAAGTGGAATGGTATTAGGTATCGTGATATGTCATCAATTTTCAGACATCACCCTTAAGGAAGTCAGCTACTTATACCTCTTGATTCCAGCTAACCTGAAATTTCAAGTTTTCTAACAATATTTTAAGGAACTCTGAGTTTGTATTCCAGGTAACATGAAATTTCATGTTTTTGATAAATATCTTAAAGAACGCCTTAAGATATTTGCGAAAAACTTGAAATTTCACTTTACCTACCATCGAAAGGTATATGTAGCTGACTTCCTGAAGAGTGATATCTGAAAATTGATGGAATATCAAGATACCTAGTATCAGATTTTGTCATATGTGCATTGGTAAATTAATCAGATATTTAAAACAGTTCCTTAATATATTTTCTAAAAACTTTAATTTTCAGGTTACCTGCAATCAAAAGGTATAAGTAGCTGACTTCCTTAAACGTGGTATCTCAAAATTAATGGCATATCAAGATACCTAGTACCACTCCACTTCACATGGATAGTTGTAAACTAATCAGCTATCTAATACAAGCACAGAGTTCTTTAAGATATTTATGAAAAACTTGAAATTTCAGGATACCAGGAATCAAAAGGTATAAGTAGCTGACTTCCCTAAGCGTGATATCTGGAAATTTATGGCATGTCAAGATACCTGATATCACTCTTCTTCACTTTGATAATTGTAAATTACTCAGATATCTAATACAAACTCAGAGTTCCTTAAAATATTGGTAGAAAACTTGAAATTTCATGTTACCTGCAATCAAAAGGTATAAGTAGCTGACTTCCTTAAGGGTGATATTTGAAAATTGATGGCATATCAAGATACCTAATACCATTCCACTTCACATGGATAGTTGTAAATTAGTCAGATATCTATTTCAAACAAGGCGTTCTTTAAGATATTTATGAAAAACTTGAAATTTCAGGTTACCTGCAATCAAAAGGTATAAGTAGCTGACTTCGTTAAGTATGATATCCGAAAATTGTTGGCATATCAAGATATCTAATAGTACACCACTTCACCCGGATAGTTGTAAACTAGTCAGATATCTAATACAAATACAGAGTTCCTTAAGATATTTGCGAAAAACTTGAAATTTCAGTTTACCTGCCATCAAAAGGTATATGTAGCTGACTTCCTTAAGAGTGATATATGAAAATTGATGGCATATCAAGATACCTAGTATCAGATTTTGTCATATGTACATTGGTAAATTAATCAGATATTTAAAACAAAGACGGAGTTCCTTAATATATTTTCTAAAAACTTTAATTTTCAGGTTACCTGCAATCAAAAGGTATAAGTAGCTGACTTCCTTAAGCGTGGTATCTCAAAATTAATGGCATATCAAGATACCTAGTACCACTCTACTTCACATGGATAGTTGTAAACTAATCAGCTATCTAATACAAGCACATAGTTCTTTAAGATATTTATGAAAAACTTGAAATTTCAGGTTACCTGCAATCAAAAGGTATACGTAGCTGACTTCCTTAAGGGTGATATCTGAAAATTGATGGCATATCAAGATACCTAGTACCACTCCACTTTACATGGACAGTTGTAAACTAGGCAGATATCTAAAACAAACACAGGGTTCTTTAAGATATTTATGAAAAACTTGAAATTTCAGGATACCAGGAATCAAAAGGTATAAGTAACTGACTTCCCTAAGCATGATATCTGGAAATTTATAGCATGTCAAGATACCTAATATCACTCTTCTTCACTTTGATAATTGTAAATTACTCAGATATCTAATACAAACTCAGAGTTCCTTGAGATATTTGCGAAGAACTTGAAATTTCAGTTTACCTGCCATCAAAAGGTATATGTAGCTGACTTCCTTAAGCGTGATATCTGAAAATTTATGACATATCACGATACCCAATATCACTACTCGCCATATGTATCGTTGTAAGTTAGTTAAATATATGATATAAACACGGAGTTCCTTAAGGTATTCACACGGATCTTGAAATTTCATTGTACCGATAATCAAAATGTATAAGTAACTGATTTCCTAAAGAGCGATATCTGAAAATTCATGGAGTACCAAAACACCATCTATCACTTCTTGCCATATGTATAGTCGTAAATTCATCAGATATCTAATACAAACATAAAGTTTCTTACGGTATTCACACTTATGTTGAAATTTCAGGGTAACTCGAATCAAATTGTAAAAGTACCAGATATCTCAAAATGGATGGTATATCAAATGATTGAAGGTCTGAATTCAATCCGTATCACTTTTAAAGTAAACACTCAGTTGAAAAAGTTTATTCGTATTTTGCATTGCAACGTTATGTAATTGGGGATAATTGAGCGTGGAATTTCATACGACTCCTCGTCCTCTTTAGAAATAAATCTGATAGATAATAATTTTCAAACTCATTAACCTTTATCTGGTAGCGAGCTATCAGTAATTATAACTTTTATATTTTGTAGTAGCTGGCTACGAGTAGCAAACTTTTCATACTTTTAGTAGCTGGCTACTAGTAACTGGCTACTAGTAGTTAACTTTTCCTGGTTCAAGTAGCTGGCTACTAGTAGCCAACTTCTCTTTTTTTAAGTAGCCAGTTACTAGTAGCTGGTTACTAGTAGCCAACTTTACCGATCTGTCCAAAATGTCAACTCTAAAGTTTCTACAAAGGGATCAGTATGTTGTTTAGACTCTCGGTGAATGAAAGGCCACTGTACATTGGAATCTAAGGTTTACTACTTTGCACGTGAAAAGAACCAGAAACCTTATGTCTTGAATACTAAGTAGATGGAACAGAACCTATTACACACTACATATTTCTGCAGTTAATAGACTAAAACAAAAATGACTTGAATTGCTGGTAACCTTAATCAGATTGTTAATGTGCATTCAATACTCACGTCTTTCACGTCCGTTTCTTTTACTTTTATGAATATTTTTGTCTGTGGATAATTCCAAAACTTCTCCCCGAGCCCCAGAAGTGTTCAGTAAAGTTCTACTATCGTTTCCCGGTACTAAGATTGGTGGTTCAGCATTTATACGTGCTTTATTAAACACTTCCTTTAACTGATTGTTCTCTTCAATTAATAACTTTATTGTCTTGTCCTGTTCTTCGTTTTTCATCTTCAGTTGAACATTTTCCCGCTCGAGTTTCAACAAACGAGACTCCATATTCTTTCTCCATGCCTCCATTTCCAAATCGTTCGCGACAATACATTGGACCACGAAAATCAAAATCAACATCGCAAAAATCCAACATTTAGCCATTTTTCTATTTGTGGTTTATCGCAAGGAGGAATATCGGTGCTTTCGACCTACGAATATGCGCTAGTATGTCAGATAAGAGTTTGTAGGACTTGGACTCTTCAACAGAGATAAGCTACCATCCCAAAATAGATCGATTAAAATGTAGTCCACAAGAATGCACAATAACAGTTTTTTATAGTTTTGAACACCTGTGGGCATATGTATGATGCTATCATGGGATTAAGAAACGTTCCTTACAATTCATACAACTTGGGAATTTTTTTTAGTTTGTGGTTTAACGAAATCGCCGTAATAGACTTGTTAGAGACAGTAGTACATGTAACCCTCCGGATTATTTAGATACCAATTCTGTCATATCTCTTTATAGGCTCAAGATCAAACATGAAAAGATAAAGATACATGTAACGAGCGATGATTAATCTCGTAGCTCCCCCAAGGAATACAAATTAATTACAAACACGGATCACTGGGCACACCAGAGGTGGGATCAGATGCCTAGGAGGAGTAAACATTCCCTGTCGATCGACAATACCCACAGTGAGTCCTCTATCTTGATCAGGGAAACGAAGTTATCCGTAGTTAAAATCAGTGTGTAAAGAACGGTCTAACAATCGGCATGAAACACGTCAGACAGCATTTGACCCTATGATAGGTTATACTGGCAAACTAGATCGTTATAACGACCATAGAATTTGCGAAATGCTGGCTTTAAACGAGACTGTTGAAACCCCTGTACCATCATGACATAATAACAGAGGTCCGTATGTTTACCTAACTCTTAATTTTGCATTCCTCATAAGAATTATGAGATTGATCACTATTCATTATCTTCACCTTTTCATCTGGGATGCTTGAAGACCATAATGCCAACTAGTGTTGTATTCCCTTGTTGCTCTTTCCGTAACAAAGGGCTTTTAGTTTGACCTACTTTTAATAAAAACATTTATTATTGCAATATTGTAGAATTCCCCTGAACTTCCATATCAACGTTTACCTACCCATTCCGTAGGCAATTATAACGCTTGGTTTCGAAGTTACCATTAAAGAGTAGTGTTATTCTTCACTTAGAACCCAAGCAATACTCGTAATTCCTAAGGTGCATTCCATAACATTTCGTCGCCTGGGGTCGCCATCAGTCAGCTGTATTTTCTTTAAAGAATGAGTCGTCTGGTTTATCACAGAACGTGTATCTAACTACCTTTGGATGTAATAAATATGTGGAAGTCATTCTAGGTTTTACCGCCAGTGCATTGTCTTCTGCAATAAAGCCTTAGTTTGTGTTTATGTTTTGTAGAAAACTCTAAACACACTCACGGTCAGAGCCCGTTAGATGTGAATTTCCTGGCAGTAATCGCTCTGTACCACACCAAAGTAGACAACAAATACGACATGTCTACCGTGAATTTCTAGTCCTCCATTACTGCCCCATCAGTGTCCGTCTGCTTCAAGGCAAATCAAAATGTTCAAATGTGATATACCGGTGGAAGTCGGCGTGGACAGGCTGAATATTGACGACTCCATCAGGAACAATATCTGTGATAAACAGACTTTCATTTTCTTAAATTTGTATTTTAACTTAAGGATGTGTGCAATATTGTAGGTGTGTTTTGTGCCATTGTGCCCAGTGTCAGGACAACCAGGTATGGGTTGCAATCCTTTAGGTACAGTGCTCCTAAGATCTGGAACTCTTTGCCAAATGAAGCTAGGCATCTTACCACCTTAAATCAATTTAAAAGTTTTATTTCCACTTGGTCTGGTCCCACATGTAAGTGTAAATCATGCAGATCTTAGGTCCATTGTATATGGCTTTATATGTTGCTTCTGCTCTTTTTATCTATGCAGCGTTTGTGTGTGTGTCTGCATGGCTCAATAGACCTTTCTTTTCTATTTTTACTTTTATTATTTATTTTTTAGTAAATTCCATCAGCAATGTAATTTTAAATATTTACATGATTAATTTACTACCATCATTTATTTTAATTATATTTAAATTATTTTCAAAACTCTTATAATATACAGCTTTTACTTGAAACAGCAAACATAGCTAATTGGTTTGAAATTTAATGATGCTTTTTATACATATACTCTTGCTTGTAGTATTTTATTTCTTCCTCGTAGTTTTATGCTTTCGTATCTGTATATTCTTGTGTATTCTTGCATGGAAGTTTTCTTTTATTTTGTATTCTTTTGTTAATCTGTGATATGTCTGTGTATATGTGTACATGCATGCTATGTGTCTTTGTCCTTGATATACTTGAATGTGATAGTCGGTTAAAAAGCTCTACAGAGCTTGTGTTTGACATGTTGAATGTATATAGTGCCGACTTTAAATAAAATTTACTTTACATTACTTTACTTTTAGTTTGTGTTTTAGAATATTAGTTACTAATGTGTTTAAGTTTGTGTATTAAGTTTTTAATTACTGTGTTTTGATTTTATGTATTACAATTCATTTAGTGATTGTGTGTTTTAGTTTGTGAATTAGAATTAGGGATTAGAAACTTTGAAATTTTAGTGATGTCCACATTTTAGAGTTTCAAATTAATAGTACTCTTATACTGATAGCAGATGACAGGTTTGTTTTCTATATTCATTATACTCCTGCAAACAAAGTTTGGGGGTATTTTGGAATCACCATGTCCGTCTGTCTGTCTATCCGTCTGTTTGTCTGTCTGTAGACATGATTTTGTCCGTGTATGTTTAAATAAACTAGTGCATGGATTTTTCTTAAAATTTGTACACTCATTACTCACCATATGAAGATGTGCACCTAGTATTTTTAATCCCGTGGGGATCCGGGTTAGAATTGATCCTCAGTACCCCTTGCTTGTCGTAGGAGGCGACTAAATTGGGCGATCCTTCGGATGAAGATTATGGTTGGTTATGGATATCGTTGCATATGAATAAACAATACACAGGTAAAACTACAACATGATTCACATGTTTCAATTTCTATCCGTGTATTCTATACATTCGCAATCGTGTGAAAGATAATATATTTCATAAATCAAAGTTATGGATCACCAAATCCGATAAATCATTCCTAGAATATCGAATTCAACAAGAAAAATCACGTTATATCTGAATTCCGATACCATCATCCAATGAATCCTATTGTAATCTAGATACGTTGCATTATTGTAACTGACCATCATGTGAAGAATTAACGATCCGATTAATACTGTCGATTTGCATAACTTGACGCCCAATTTTGTGTCCCAGATGGAATTTAGAGCAGCTGCCAACCAGCAAAGGAAGTCCGCGCCTTTGTCCCGCTGTAGATAATCGTATGAGCATCATGGTTAAATGTTCGGATGTACACGTGGTCCCCTGCATTGACCTCCTTAACTGCAATGCCGGTGGAACAATCCCAGTCACCAGACGCGGGGTTTACCGTGTCAGCTATTATACTCCCGAAAGGAGAGTCATTCAGAACGATTTCAAGTTCTATATATTCACCTTCCTGGACAACGACAGTCCACGTAAAAACGTAAACGCCAGTTTGTGGTACGATGAAAATTCCGTCATCTCCGTGGTAACCGTTGCCCCGGTTGGTAACGACAACGTCGTAAACAATAACGTGTTTAACTTCAAGGGCAGAGGTGTGGATGGAGGAGATGTAGGCATAAAACGCAATCCCTTCAATGTTCAATTCCAGTGAACTTTCTTCTGAAATAGAAGAGTGAAATCGATATTACGATTATTAGTGACTTTTCGCCTCGAAATAACGAAAAATTGAAAAGACGACAAAATACAGATTTTCACGTTGTTTTGCTATCTGATTTTCTAGGAATTCAACATGAATTTGTTCGCAACCTCAAATTATGATTTAGGACATACCAATGTAGTTAAGCATAAGATAAATGTTGAGCACGCAGCACGTCCTATCAAACAGGCGCCTAGACGCATTCCCCTTCATTTGTCTCAAGAGATGGATACGCAAGTCAATGAAATGATTGAAAAGAGTGTGATTGAACCATCTGTAAGCCCATGGGCGTCACCTGTCGTCCTCGTTCGTAAGAAGGATGGGACAATGCGCTTTTGCGTTGACTATCGTCGACTTAACGAAGTTACAGTGAAAGATGTGTATCCACTTCCGAAGATAGATGAAGCATTTGATCATCTATCAGGGCACGCTGTGTTCTCAACACTTGATCTCAGCAGTGGGTACTGGTAAGTTGGCATGGAAGAAGCGGACAAAGAGAAGACTGCGTTTGTTACACGCAAGGGGTTATATCAGTTCAAGGTCATGCCTTTTGGTTTGTGTTGCGCACCTGCAACCTTTGAGCGTTTGATGAAGACGGTGCTTGCAGGACTTCAGTGGGACAAGTGCTTGGTATATCTGGACCATATCATTGTCGTTGGAAAGTCGTTTGAAGACATGCTAGAAAATCTCGGAGAAGTGTTTACACGATTGTGCCAGGCAGGCCTCAAGCTAAAGGCTAAAAAATGCAACCTCTTTGCAAATAGAGTTTTATACCTAGGTCATATAATATCGCAGGATGGTATTGCTGCTGATCCTGAAAAGGTGAAAGCAGTTGCTGACTGGCCGATTCCAAGTAATGTATCAGCCATTCGTTCTTTTATCGAACTTTGTAGCTATTACAGGCGCTTCATCCGATACTTTGCCTTTATAGCTAAACCCCTGAATCGACTAACTGAAAAAGGAAGAAAGTTTCAGTAGACAAAAGAAACCCAGGAAGCTTTTGAAACATTGCGTGATCGATTGATCAGCGCGCCAATTCTAGCCTTACCTGACGTAACCAAGCAGTTCATACTTGATACTGATGCCAGTGGAACATCAATAGGCGCTGTCCTATCTCAGAGAATTTATGACAAAGAATGTGTAATAGCATATGCAAGCCGAACCTTGACAAAAGCTGAAAGGCGATATTGCGTCACAAGGAGAGAGTTGTTGGCTATTGTTCATTTCCTGAAACACTTTCGTCCCTACCTTTATGGATGTCATTTTCTCATTAGAACAGATCACGGATCACTTAGATGGCTGCTACGATTTAAAGATCCGGAAGGACAAATGGCGAGATGGTTAGAAGTCATTAGTACGTATGATTTTAAGATTGAACACCGTCCAGGTCGGAAGCATGGGAATGCTGACGCACTCAGCAGGATACCCTGTCCTCAGTGTGGGTTCGATTCAGAACCAGAAACAGAGCATCAAGTTCGAACTGTGAGTACAAATCGAAATCTAAGCGAGGAAAGTAACCTTACTTTGAAGGAAGCTCAGACTAAAAACAAGGACATTGAGTTGGTTCGTTCGTGGGTTGAAAATGGTAAAAGACCTTTCCTCTCTGACATATTACAGCTAGGGTTTGTGGTGAAATCACTTTGGAATCAATTTGATCGATTGTGCATAAGAGAAGGATTGTTAGTGCGAAAATGGGTACTACTATCCTCATGCAAGGAAACGTAACAGGCTATAATACCATATGAAGAGCGCAGAAGAGTATTAAAAATGTGTCATGACAGCCATACCTCAGGACACTTAGGGGTTACCAAGACTTTGGCCAAAATAAGGCAAAGGTATTATTGGCCTGGTCTTCAAAAAGATGTTCATCAGTACATTTCCGCTTGTGAAAAGTGCACCAGGCGCAAGAATCCGATTCCAAAGCAAAGGGCCCCAATGTAAATTGTTGGTTCAGGTTCTCCAATGGAGAGAATTGCGACAGACATATTATGTGAGTTGCCAGAGACGGACAGCGGGAATCGCCATATACTTGTAGTGTCCGATTATTTCACAAAGTGGACAGAGGCGTTTGCTCTTCAAAATATGGAGGCTGAAACCGTGGTACGCACGATAATGGAACAGGTAATTGCCAGATTCGATGTGCCTTCAGTCATTCACTCTGATCAAGGTCGCCAATACGAGAGCAAACTGTTCTTTGAAATGTGTCGGTTACTAGGGATTAAGAACACGCGTACCACCCCCTACCACCCTAAATCAGATGGGATGGTAGAACGCTTTAACAGGACACTGCTCTCGATGCTTAGTACCTATGTTCAGGAAAATCAACGTGACTGGGATGTGCATCTCCCTTACCTACTGATGGCATATAAGTCCACGGCGCACGAAACAACAAACTTCTCACCAAACATGTTGATGTTAGGCAGAGAAGCAACTACTCCATTGGACCTGATGTACGAGATGCCCCCGGATATTAAAGATATCCCTTCGAATCAGTGGGTTTGGATTCTCCGTGAACGTCTGGAAACCGCGCACAGAATCATTAGAGATAATACTGAAAGGCAAATGTTGCATCAGAAGAAGTATCATGATGCAAAAGTTGCATGGTCTAAGTTCGAACCTGGAGAAAAGGTCAATGTATACTTCCCGACTAGAAAAAGTGGTTGTTCTCCAAAATTGACATCATTTTGGAGGGGTCCTTTCGTAATAGAGAAAAAGCTGTCAGATTTCCTTTACGCTGTTGCTTGCGGATTTCGAGGCAAGAGCAGTGTTATTCATTGTGATCACATGCGAAAATGTAAGTCTCAGATATTGACAGGTGAAAACGAAATGTCAGTGGAAGAAAACGAGATAGGTTGCGAGACTAACAGCATGCCTGTAGCTGACGATGAACAAGACTTTTCTGCAAATGATTTAGCAAGCCCGGGCGCAGACCTAAACAGTAGGTCCCTGCGGAAGAAACGCTTACCTGCTTGGCATGATGATTTTGTTGTAGAATACAAAATATAGAGTTTAGAAATTGTTCCTATATTGTTGTGTACTGTGCAAAGATATTGCACATTTGTTAGAGTTAAGTAACTTTCTGAAGATTGATGTTTGATATTGCTTTAAACTTGTATTACAGTGCGGCAGTTCATCTAAGTACAGATTCCAATTTTTAAAATATATATATATATAAATGTTTTTCATTTTGTTAATGTTCTCAATGTTTTAAAAGGAATACGAGACGCATTTCCTGGAGGCGTGGGTAATGAAGCAAAGTCGTAATCGAGATCAAAATATCCCTTCGTTCCCTGTAGTGACGTTGTGATATCTTCCGGTTTCACATTCGTAATTTCCTTAGGTTCTCGGACGGCACGTGATACCTGGGTACTATATAAGCCGAGACAATCGGGATGATGAGCATTCTGTGTCTGACGGCCGGGGTGAAAGGTAGCCAGGAAAGAATAAGGTTTTGTAAGTATAAACTGAATAAAGTCTTACGTGCCTGAAATAGGCTTTCAAGACTTTGAGTATATAAATATATACTGTTTAGCTGGCTTGTAAACTGAAGTGAAGCTAGAGCGCTTTAGTCCCCGACAGGCGCGTGCGCTTTAGTCCTTGAAAAGCGCATACGCTTAAGGCCCTAAGTGCGTGCGCTACAGAGAAACGAAGTGATTATTATGTAAATACTTGTAATTTAAATCTGTGATTGAGAAATATGTTTTGCTGATCTATTCAGGTAGAATAGCCGAATCCCAAAAACGAACCCAGAAACGTTACAGTATTTTGAACAATGGATTAATTCGTTTACTTGATTAAGATGAAGGGCTAATGGTGAGTGAGACCGATCAACAGGGGATATATATTCCTCCTAGACACTGATCACATCTCTGGTGTGTCCAGAGGTCCATGTTTGCCCTCTCTTAATTTTGTATGAGATTTCTTTCATCACTGTTTGTTATCTTCCTTTATCATTCTTTAGTTTTGATTCTAGTTTATATCAAAAGGCCAGTCTAATTAAAACCACTGCATACTTTCCTAAGGAGAGTAGTTTTAATCTGACTGAAAAAAGGGTTATTGTACCGTGCAATCAGGGGTATATTGCTTTGTACGTGCAACAAACCAGAAACCTCTTGTTTTGAATAAAACGTAGACACATGTAGTTGCTCACAAAAGACACTATGTACCCATGGGTTCATTTCTGTATTCTTTATATGAGTTGTCAGATTTATCACTGTTCGTTATCTTCACTTTTTTACTGCAGTGTAGAGATGTATTTCTGTAGTACACAAGATATTTGAATTGCTGGTAACCTGAATCAGATTGTTAATGTGCATTCAATACTCACGTCTTTCACGTCCGTTTCTTTTACTTTTGTGATGATTTTCGTACGTGGGTTCTAAGACCTTTCTCCGAGCCCCAGAAGTGTTCACTAAAGTTCCACTATCGTTTCCCGGTTCAGTATTTATACCTATTTCACGAACTACTTCCTTTAACTGATTGTTCTGTTCAATTAATAACTTTATTTTCGTATCCTGTTCTTCGTTTTTCATCTTCAGTTGAACACTTTCCCGGTCGAGTTTCAACAAACGAGACTCCATATTCTTTCTCCATGCCTTCATTTCCAAATCGTTCGCAACAATACATTGGACCACGAAAATCAAAATCAACATCGCAAAAATCCAACATTTAGTCATTTTTCTATTTATTGTTTGTAGCAAATAGGAATATCGGTGTTTTTGACCTACGAATATGCACTAGTATGATAAGACTTAGTAGGACTTGAACTCTTTTAAAAGCAAAGATAAACAACAAATAAACCCAACTTATAGGCATGCAAAATAACGGTATTTATAGTTTTGAACACCTGTGGGCATGCATATGATATGCTATCTCGAGATTAAGAATTGTCCATTAGAACTCAATTCAATCCTTCGTGCAATTTTGAATAAAACTTACAACTAGGGAAAATTCCTTAGAATTTACATAAGGCAGATTCCTAGGTTCCCTAAGTTGATTTTAAGAAAAGGTGGCTGCGCCCAAGTAGCTTGTGGCTTGACGAAATCGCCATGTTAGACGTGATAAGAGTTTTCGGGACATTGATAACCCTTGTCATTATTTTGATGACAAAGCTATCATTTCTAGCTATATATTATCAAGACCACACATATATGTATATGACTTACGCAAACAGTTTCAAGATCAACTTGCATTTTTCTGAAACCGGCAGTTTCCAGGCTGGTGTTGACGTACGTAACATTTCCGGAACAAGTGTTTGCAAAATGAGAAAAGGCGCGACTGGGTGTTTAAACAATATTTATTCATTAATTTGATGGGATTGGGCAGCAGGCATATCCTATATGAGCCCTCACCCTACGTACTTAATCCTACGTAATAATGAAGACGGGACTTGATGTCTTCTCGGTGGGGCCAATACTAGTACATATAACTTCACTGAAACTGAATGATTTTCGCTTATTGCCAATATGGTCAATATTTTAGATGTTTTCATTGTACATATATTTGGATAAAGTTCCCAGATGATGAAAATTTTCATATTGGTAAAAAATTATTATTTAATAAATGTCCGAGGGGTATTTGATGCGAATTCCTAAACTTAGTACCGAAATGGTTTGGCGGAACAAATTCTTTTATTTTGTGTAATGCAACACTGAATCGAGAGTGAAGAGAGAGAGAGAGAGAGAGAGAGAGAGAGGAATGATAGCAAAAGGGTAGCTACTTGATGACACAGTATTCATCCACTGCGCCCTCGGCTACTGGCCCCTGTAAACAATCCTACAACATACATGTATGCATTAGAGCGTTAACACTGCATACATTCGCACGGAAATGTCACAGACCTTTGACGTCTGAAAATTCCGTACACCCCGTGCAAAGCTTGTAAGATAACCTTCGCTTATGACGTCACTATCCGAGGTTGTCTTATCGCAGGGCTCTTTTTCTGCATGAATGAGGTCTACACAATCGCCAGTGGGAAAAGACCATCTTTATTACTGTAGCAGTTGATGTCGTTTAAATTAAATCAATGATTTAGTTTTGATGTATGATTACTTCCTGTCCATTATGCCACAGGCATGTAGTACAGCTTCTATGGTCCTCTTGTTTGACGTCTCTTCGAGAAGTTTTCATTCCTATTGAGACGTCACAAGCTGTAGGTGAAGTACTACACATTTAGACATAGCTTAGCATTTAGGGCCGTAGCAGTGCTGCGGAGACACATGACTTCCGTTTAAGGTCATATCCAAAAGACCTATGAATTTTACTTCTAAATACCAAGCGTTTGGCATACGAGCAATTACTACCAATATTTACGTTTTAGGTTTGCGGTTTTTTCCCTCTTTTCTATGGTTTCCAAAGTCTTGTTCCATTTTATCATCTTGGCTTCAATATCTCGAAGAACCCTAGCTTGAAAGACATCAAACTTGGTACACTGGTTCTACTAGGGAGTAGATGACCCATAAGATTTTTAGGTCACAAGGTAAAACTGGACATAATGTCTTCTGATTATTTTGAGAACCCTATGCTTGGCAGACATTAAACTTGGTACACAGGTTCCTCTTCAAGAGTAGATGTCCCCTATTGATACTGAGGCCAGAAGGAAAACTACTCCAGACAGAAAAATATTAGGTCAGAAGGTCAAACTACTATGGACATAGGAAGACATTGTCCACTCAATATCTTGAGAACACTCTTGACAGACATCTAACGTGGTACACTGGTACAGTCCAAGGAGTAGATGAACCCCATTGGCTTTGAGGTCACAAGATTAAATGTCAATCTACTCTAGACATAGGAAAATTTGTCCACTCAGTATTTCAGAACCCTTTGAAAACAGACATCAAACTTGGTACAATGTACCCCCTAAAGAGTAAATGACCCCCACTGGTTTTCGAGTCATAAGGTCAGAGGTTATTTGGAAATGTCTGCTCCGTATCTTGAGAGATCAAACTTAGTATCGTGGTTGCTGCTGACTAGTAAGTAACCCATATTTTCACTATCATTACATTCTAAATTTTAAAGTTGATCCTTCTCAATATAGCCACACAAGGACATACATGTATATATTTCTATTTAATTATCATTCACTATTTCAACATTTAAAATACATTTATCTAAAAAGTCCAACTTTGCTGTGGCAAAAACACTAAAAAGAAATTCTTAATTAGTACCTATCTACACAACAAAGACTATTTGGATTAAACAATCCCGATAACAAATTTAACAATCATACAACCAAACACAGATTTCTTTGAGATTACAATCTTATGATGAGTACAACATTTAAAAATAAAATCACAAATTAGCAGTCTACATTACATTTCTAGTATTAAATACAAGTTTTCATCACTTCTGATATAAGAGTCCTCACATTAGCCATATTGCATGCCCAGTCAATATGCCCGGTCAATACGGATCCATGATACAGGAAGAATGGTGTGGGTTCTGCACTCCTCTGTTCACAAATCGCTACGTACAGATGTAAGTTTAATGTATGTCTTTTTAAAGCAGATCTAATACATTAATTCAAACTTATAACAGGCAGGGCATGCATGTAAATTTGAACCTTTCAAGTTCAGAATCCATGTTAACATTGAAGAATTACAAACAAAGTACATGTAGTTTCTTCGTAAGATATTGACATAATCTTTGACCTTAGATCTGGTACTGGGTTGACATGAAAAATGGTGGTATATATCATTCTTTGTGTTATGAGATTCAGTAAAGTTTAACTCGAACAAAGAAAACAAATTATAATATACGTACAGGTACAATGAACAAAAACCACAAGTATACTAGCTTAAAGAAAATTCAAAGAAAAAAGTGAAAAAAATCGTCAAGTAATCAGAATAAAAAAATTCTCCAAATCAAAAATTTTCAAAACGCTGCCAGTGAGGATTGAAAACGAATCAAAAATTAAATTTAAAATGTAAAACAAATCTCTGTGTCAACAATACTTGCTAAAAAATTCACAAAACAGATTCTAAAATAAATTCTTATATTAATTAAGATATTTTTAATATCATGCAAAACCTACAATAAATAAACAATTCTGGTCAAATTTTAAACTCTGTACATACATGATTGTATGAAAACTAATGGTACATCACTCATCGTATATATCTTTATGTTTTGATGGACAGTAGAATACAGTTCAGTTTAAATTCATACAGAGAAGAAAGAAAAACAACGAAAATGACTTTACTCAAAACTATATACAGCATCCAATCATATATCTTTACTGCCTTACAAATAAAATGTAATTTAATTATTTTCTGACCCCTATTTGAAACATGTACTCAAAACTTTAAAAATGACACCTGAAACCTTTCTTCTTCATCCAAAACATGTCATCATGAGTCATACAATATTTATAAAGACACTCGATGTAAATACTGTGTCAACAACATGCTGCGTTTTGTCTGGACGGATACAGTAAAACGACACATAAGCTGCAATATTAAATAAAAATTAAGATCCTGAATTAAATATGTCTATTTCAGTATCACAGTTTCGCTTTAGCTACAGGGACATGCACTAATATTCATAATTGTCTTATCGAGAAGCAATGCCGTCCTTGCCCCAGAATTCCTGGGTGCGTTTTCTAGCTCTCTCGTAGACTTCTGACGCCAGAGAGCAGCTAGAGGCTACCGACCTCTCGGAGAGTGATAAACAGTCGTCCTCAATTCTGGGTACGACCATCCCTGAAAGTAATAAACAAAACAAATACAGTCAAACATTGCTAACTTGAACTTAGTGGGGCTGAGAAAAAACTTTGATATATCTGAAGATTCAAGATATTGTGGTTACAATACAATAAAGAAAGTGTAGTTGTGATATTAATGGTATCCGAGATATCGATGTTTGAGATAAGAAATTTCAACTACACAATTAATGTTAAGTGTATATATTTAATGTTATATATTTAGCTACATTTGATTGATGTGTACCAAGTCCATTGTATTCAAATTTTCAGAAATAAAGAAAACCGTGCTATTTTGATACATGCATATACATGTATATCACAAAAATGCACATTATTGAATAGTTTCAATCAACACAAGTATGTCATATGGTAATTACTTTAATGATAGGCTACACAATAGTTTGAAATAGAATGAATTATTGAATACAAGTAGTTATCATTAAGAACATCGATTCTGTTTACCTCCCTCAATGCCCCACGACATGGGTTTGTTATATGTCTGTCCGTAGCCCTCCTTAATGGCTTGCTGAGGTGTGAATTTGGTTGGCTTCTCGATTTTCCTTGCTGGTTTTTCATCACCACTGGATACTAAAAGAGAAATTAGGTTAGAAATAATTATAGTCACAAATCTGTCCAAAGTAAAATAGTCTTTCAGACATCAGACATTTTCTGTCAGTCGTGGTATATGTTGAGTGACCTTGACCTTTCACAATGACCTTGTTTGGCCTTTCTCCAAAAGTCATTTGCTTGTTACTTATTTGTGTGATGTATGATCAATATCTGTTCTGTTTAGGGATATGTTCTGAGTGACCTCAACTTTTTCAAAATAACTTTGGTCCAAAAGTCCCCTGTGCCAAAGAATATTTATTATGATCAACTTCTGATAAAAACTGTTGAGATAAGGAACATTTATATATTCTAAGTTACACCGACCTTTTCAAATTTACCTTTGGAGACCTTGGTCCATAAGTCCTTGTCTCAAGGATCATTTGTAATCAAATATATCAATTTCTGATGAAAAGTTTAGGAGATTTGAACTACATGTAAATTAACAAAATGTACACACCATCAGCTGTTTGTCGGAGCTTCGCTGGACTGTCTACAAACACTGTCTGCAGAGGCTGGTCAACACTGACATCATCGTCACGCAAGAAGTGGGTATCCTTAGACGGCTGGCCAAAAGTGGGTGTTGTTTCAATCGGACCCTTTTTAACATCATATGTCTGAAAGAGAACATAAGAACAGGTACTGTAAATAAGGAGGAAAAGGATTGCAGGAAATACATGTTCTAGGTAGCAGGTCAGAGATGGCATGGGTTGGGGGTCCAAATTTGGGACCTAAATTTATCTCAAAATCCTAAATTTTTGCAAGAAATGTCATGCAAATTTTCTTCAAGATGACAATATCACTGGAAACACAAACTGGAAATTGAAGTGGATGTTGTACGTCTTACTGAGGATTTCTCACAAGCAATCCAGAATGTGGAACTAAGAATTTGTTTCATCAAAACTAAAATGTGACTCTGAATTGTAAAAGCAATGGATTTTAAAATTCTGTCACATGACTATTAGCTTTTCTTTATTTTCATGTTACTCAATGATTTTTTACATAACCATATAATTTCTTTATGTAACAGTATAAAGTGATAAAATCACTTTAGGCTATTAAATCCCCAGAATATAAAACAAAATTAAACTCGTTAAAATGTAAAGCATAACTACCTTGGTTAGCGATTGACCTGCAGCAGGAACAAATTTATCACTGCTGACAACCGTGCTCACGTCATCATCGTAAACATCTGAAATTAACAGTCATATTGTCATTCATATCGCTATACTACATAATCATAATTCATATCCAGGATCAGGTACATGTATGAGGGAGTTGTCGCATGGTGTTGTTTTACATGAAATTTTTATTCGACTTGTCAATATCAGCTAAGATATATCGATTTGATGAATGCTTCACATGATAATATGGTTTTTCATTCTATCATAAATTAAACAATGCATATAAAATCACAGAGAATAGCACAATAAACCCAGCTGTTGTTCTAATGACAATTTTTTTTAAAAATATCATATACAAATTAAATGTCAAAAAGTAAAAAAAAAAATTATTGGGGAGTGTCTTGTTTGCAAGATAAAGTTACGACTGAAATCACAGAGGTAAAAATCACCGTCTGAGTCATGATGTAAAAATCACGCTCTGAATCATGATGTGAAAATGACGCTCTGAATCATGATGTAAAAATCACGCTCTGAATCATGATGTGAAAATGACGCTCTGAATCATGATGTAAAAATCACGCTCTGAATCATGATGTAAAAATCACGCTCTGAGTCATGATGTAAAAATCACGCTCTGAATCATGATGTAAAAATCACCGTCTGAGTCATGATGTGAAAATGACGCTCTGAATCATGATGTAAAAATCACCGTCTGAGTCATGATGTGAAAATGACGCTCTGAATCATGATGTAAAAATCACCGTCTGAGTCATGATGTGAAAATGACGCTCTGAATCATGATGTAAAAATCACGCTCTGAATCATGATGTAAAAATCACGCTCTGAGTCATGATGTAAAAATCACGCTCTGAGTCATGATGTAAAAATCACGCTCTGAATCATGATGTAAAAATCACCGTCTGAGTCATGATGTAAAAATCACGCTCTGAATCATGATGTAAAAATCACGCTCTGAATCATGATGTAAAAATGACGCTCTGAATCATGATGTGAAAATAACGCTCTGAATCATGATGTAAAAATGACGCTCTGAATCATGATGTGAAAATAACGCTCTGAATCATGATGTGAAAATGACGCTCTGAATCATGATGTAAAAATAATGCTCTGAATCATGATGTGAAAATCACGACTAGATTCACACAATAAAATCACCAACAAGACACAAATAATCGCCGCCAGTTACATAAAATAATTACCACCACCAGAATAACACCACTCATAACAGTAATTAGTTCATGACCTTTTTCTTTTACTAATATTAGATGTCATGATATGGAAATATTACCTTGTGGTGTGCACCATGATCTGCTGACCTTGACCTGAAGTTTTCTCTCTGGCCTTGGGGGTGAAGACAACATGGCCCCTCCCACAACAGGTGTGGTCCTGTCCAGGTGATGTCTGGTAGAAGAGGCACTCTTTGACCTCAGTTTGGGTGTAGGAATCCTGCCAATCTTTGAAGACTGTTTCAAGACAGGAGTTATGTCACTGTCAAACAAATAAACAAACATTTAAAAATAAATGTTTCCCAATGCAAACAAGAAATATATAAGCAGGGAAATTTATATAATTTTGTAAATCAGCTTCCATTAAAAACCCTTTGTACCACTTGCAAAAATATACCTTTGTGGTAGTGTTATATACATGGCATTCCTCTTACACTACCACATTTTCAATCTACTTTTATCACTACCTTGCCTCATCCTCTACTTTTACCCCGACCTTGCATCATTCTTTACTTTTACCCTTACCTTGCTTCATCCTCTTCTCTCTTCCTTCTACTTCTGAATTTCCCCCTCCCTCTTGTTTTTTCGTTCTTCTGAGTAAGCAGTTCTGATCTCCCAATGTCTGATCCCTCATATGCAACTAAAGAAATGTCATCTTCAGCCACCTCCCTGTAAAATGTTTAACACTGAAATTCAGCACAATGTCCTTAATATTCTTGGCATGCATATTTAGTTAGTGAATTTATTTATTCAATGTTATATGGTATAACAAAGTGAAGAGTTAGGATTCCTAGATTTTGCTAAACATACAGCAGAAATTCCCTACATGTATAAGTGTACATGAATGTTTGATGACACACTGCTAGCCAGTACACTAAACATACTAAGGATATTAAACACAATATTCATGTAATATTTCAGTTGAATATAATACATCCATATCAAATCCCCCGTATTCATCTTTACCCTAACCTATCATACCCTTACCTAGCCTCTTGTTCAATCTTTTGTGCCCCATTTGTACCCTTACCTAACTCTTGAATGTTCAATCTTTTGTGCCCTAATTTTACCCTTTCCTAGCCTCTTGTTCAACCTTTTGTGCCCTATTTTTACTCTTAACTAGCCTGTTGATTGATTTTTTTGTGCCCTTTACTTATCCTTACCAAGCCTCTTGTTTTTGTTGTTGTTGTTTTTTTTATAACTTTTTGTGCCCTATTTTTACCCTTACTTAGTCTCTTGTTTAACGTTTTGTGCCCCATTTTTACCCTTACCTAGCCTCTTCCTGCCATGCTGCCTTCTTTGCTCTTTTCTGTCTACCCCTCTGCACGGCTGTTAGGTCCAGATGTCTTTCTGATCTAAAGTCAGGTTTTCCTATTTCTTCATCTGAGCCTTCATGAGCCATCATTGAAACATCATCCCCACTTTTCTTTAACTTCTCCCTGTACATACAGAAATTATTGTATAAGTGTATACCGATACATTCCCTCTCCCTGTACCTATAGAAATTATTTTATAAGTGTATACCGATACATTCCCTCTCCCTGTACGTACAGAAATTATTGTATAACTGTATACCGACACATTCCTTCTCCCTGCATGTACGTATAGAAATTATTGTGTAACTGTATACCGATACATTCCCTCTCCCTGTACGTACAGAAATTATTGTATAACTGTATACCGACACATTCCTTCTCCCTGCATGTACGTATAGAAATTATTGTATAACTCTATACCGATACATTCCCTCTCCCTGTACGTACAGAAATTATTGTGTAACTGTATACCGATACATTCCCTCTTCCTGTACGTATAGAAATTATTGTATAACTATATACCGATACCATCCCTCTTCCTGTAGTATAGAAATTATTGTATAACTGTATACCGATACCATCCCTCTTCCTGTAGTATAGAAATTATTGTATAACTGTATACCGACAGTCCCTCACCCTGTATGTATAGAAATTACTGTATAACTGTATATCGATGCAGTCCCTTTCCCTGTATATATAGAAATTATTGTATAAGGTATTCAATGTATAACAATCATATTTCATATAAAAATTTTGATTACTGCTTGATTTATTTCACATAAAATTTTACGTTGAAGTCTATGGGAAGAGTACATTTTATCAAAATATTCTTTTAGAAAATATTTTCAAACAAATCTCTTGGTAAAAAGTTACATATGTCACTTTCTCTTTAACATGAAAATAGGAATTAAAATTCATAATTCATTGCACATATTTTTTTTCTTATTTTTACCAAGGGTGGACAACTCTTCAAAAAATCCCCAAGTACAAAAAGATTTACTCTAGTACATGTAATGTGAATTAAATCTACTTCACTCTCATCATTATTTAACTAACAATAAACATTTATTCTGATTTCAATCTTTCAAAATTGCTCATTATCCTTTCGTTGTACATTGAATACATTAATTGTATCTCTGAGGTTCCTTAAAAATTATCAACAGATGGCTGTATTATGATGATTATAAAGATAATGGAGAATCGTTCACTGCCCTGCAACTGAGATGTCCTTGTATGCAGGTTCTTTATAAGCAAGTTTCACTGTACATGTATAACAGAAGAATCTTGATACAATAATTTCAAATCAGACATACTTCAGTCGCATGCATTTGCTCTAGCCTTCATGCATGATCAGGGGTGGATCCAAGAAATTGTCAAAGGGTGGTGCTACATTAGTCCTTTTTTCCCCTCCTAATAAAGGCGGGTTGTTTGTAGCCCCCAAAATGACACAAAATATCGGGGTGGGGGGGGGGGTGTTTTCTTTCAATTATTTCAATCAAATGGGAGTGGGTGGGGGTGAAGTGGAGGTTGGGTTGCAACCACCGTAACCCCAACCCCCAACCCCCCCTAAATCCACCACTAATCATCATAACTACTTTATACAAGAGTTGAAATTAAAAACTCTATGAATGTAATGTTCAATATTGTTGCAATAGTTAAGTACATAAGCAAAGTATAACTGGAGTATACTTCATTTACACTTGTGTAAAGTAGAAGTTTCATATACTTGATATACTAAATTGCATATCAAATCAAAATACTTAAAAGTATTACTCTAAATATATGTGAAAGATATACTTTCATATGTTTGTGAGTATACTTCATGTAATATGAAAAGTATATTTAATTTCCATAAGGGAGACTAACATCTAAGTTTCTGCAATATCTATAATATGTCAATTTTAAGCTACGGGTTACATGTTGAATACTCCGGCTGTATATCAACTACAAGAATGCGTGACTATATGTAATAGATGATATGTGTGACTATGTATATATATATAGATGATATGTGTGACTATGTATATATATATATATATATAGATGATATGTGTGACTATGTATATATATATAGATGATATGTGTCACTATGTATATATATATATAGATGATATGTGTGACTATGTATGATATGTGTGACTATGTATATATATATATATATGATATGTGTGACTATGTATATATATATAGATGATATGTGTGACTATGTATATATATATAGATGATATGTGTCACTATGTATGATATGTGTGACTATGTATATATATATATATATGATATGTGTGACTATGTATATATATATATAGATGATATGTGTGACTATGTATATATATATAGATGATATGTGTGACTATGTATGATATGTGTGACTATGTATATATATATATATGATATGTGTGACTATGTATATATATATAGATGATATGTGTCACTATGTATGATATGTGTGACTATGTATATATATATATATATATATGATATGTGTGACTATGTATATATATATAGATGATATGTGTGACTATGTATATATATATATATATATATATATATATATATATATATATATATATATATAGACGATATGTGTCACTATGTATATATATATATAGATGATATGTGTGACTATGTATATATATATAGATGATATGTGTCACTATGTATGATATGTGTGACTATGTTTTTATATATATATATATATGATATGTGTGACTATGTATATATATATAGATGATATGTGTCACTATGTATATATATATATATATATATATATATATATATATATATATAGATGATATGTGTCACTATGTATATATATATATATAGATGATATATCAGATCTAAGGGCTCCTGGACTACATCTAACATCAACATACACTCTCTTTGATTTGACAGCTGCTTCGGTGGGGAGTTTCGTGCCCACTGTCTCGGTGGAGAGTTTCGTGCCCACTGTCTCGGTGGAGAGTTTTGTGCCCACTGTCTCGGTGGAGAGTTTCGTACCCACTTCCTTGGAATCCTTGCATTCTTTGCTGTCCATTTTCTGGTTCTGATTATTTTCAATGTTAAACTGTAGTGTGTCATTGTTTACTTTTTCAGGACCAGTGCTTTTGGTCAGTTCTTGAGGATTTTTAAAATTCAGTTTCTCAGGACAGAATAATTTGTTTTCCATCTGAGATATTCTGGTAATAGTTTTATCAGAATGAGAAACATTAGTCTGGTCTTGGAATTGTTTACTTGCTGTTTTGTGGGGAGAGATCTGGTTAGATTTGTCTTGGAATTGTTTACTTGCTGTTTTGTGGGGAGAGATCTGGGTAGATTTGTCTTTGCTTGCAGATTGTTTGTTCTCTGTTTTCTTGGGAAAGATTTCAATTTGATCAGATTTGCATTTGCTAGAGAATTGTGTACTTTCTAATTTGTCGGGGGAGGTTGTGCTCTGCTTCGATTTGTTTTTGTTTGCTGATGAGATTTGTGTTGGGTTTGCTTCCTTAATATCATTTTTATCATCAAAATTTTTCTCTTCAGCTATTTTCAACCTCTGCCTGAAAAGTCATGTAATAATAACTATATAGTTATTGTTTTAAAAATCTCTACTTTTACATTATGAGCAAGATCAACATGGCCTATGTCAAAAAAACAAGGAATTTAGCAACAATAGGATTAGATACAGGAACAAATTCACATATACACTTTCACAACATTATCAAATCTCTTTCAAGATCTTCACGTCACACAATCCAAACAGCAGAACTAAATCCCCAACAAACAAGAATATATAACAATACAAAAACTTACTGAGCTTGCAGTCTGACGCTCGCTCCAGACTCGAGTGAGAGCGCCGAGAGGGTGGTGGATCCACTGCGAGCTGTACTCAAGCTGTCCCAAGCCTGAGCTTGTTGAGCTATGAGCTGGACAAGGTGCTCGCGAGAGAAATGAGTACCTTGAGCTCGTTTCTTGTACTCAGATGCTTTACGACGCAACTCGATGACTTCGGCAAACCAGTTTGTCAAGGCTGGAGCACTCTCATCAGCTGGTCCACTCTGTGTGAGAAAACGGGACTTCATTTCTGTCATCTCTTTGGAGTTATTTCTCCACTAAACACAACGATTTATTAAAATTGACAAATACAGATTGCCTTAAATATATAACTACACAAACATCTCCCTCTCCGCCAACAGAATTCTGCAGATACAACTCATTTTCATATTATCCCAAAAGGTGAATGCAATTTTTTCAATACTTTTGCCCCAGAAATTTGTATGCCACAAAATTCCTGAGTATGAAATGCAAGAATACTAGTATTTGTATTTCCAAAAGTCTACCTGGATCGGAATATGAATATTGTTGAAAATGTTGAATGATAATGCAAAAAACACAATAGTGAGTACTGTAATTATTAGATTAACTAGGGGAGGAAGGGGGGGGGGGGGGGGGGGGGGGGGGGCTAAATTTTGTGGGTACTCATATATTTGTAAATTTCAAATCACAATAAAATATGCAGTTATTTAATTTTTCAATGTATACAAAAAGCTTATCCACGAGATTACATCCCAAAAGAACTGCAGAATCTTAACAATCCCAAAATTTGTCTCCCATGAATTTGAATGATAATGCAGTACATATGACAAGTCACAGATTGTAATACTATCAGAGTCAAACAAAATTCACTATAAATAGACATTGTGACTATCAATAAGCAAATCCTGTTTACAATAATTTCTTTTATAACTTTACAGTAGAACTTCAATAAAAATAAGTTAACACAATATTCATAAAAAACAAATGTATCTGATGTTATTCTGGTTTGATGGTAGTGATTTAGGTACATGTAAGTATTTGGAAAAAAAGAGTAAAATATTGTATATGTTTAAAAGAATTCTAAATGGCAGGTAGAGACATGCCAGGTCTTCAACAGAAAATTGTTGTTCATCTTTTCAAACGAGAGAAAATCACAGTGACCTTGGATGAATCATGATATTAATAGAAACACGAAATACTCCTTCATTGTAAATCATGACAAACATCACAAACAAGATGATGACTAACAGTTACGAATTTTCTTAATTTAAGAAATATGAATACTTCATTTATCTAATAATTATTATAGTATTCTAATAATTTTCCCCCCAATTCATTCCTACAATACACTTTGAATTCTTTTTCTACAATCAAATTACTGTACATCAGAGATCTTAAATTACATCTAAACACAGATATAAATGCTACACTCTCTTATTTATCTACTATCGATACAACTAGAAATTATATGAACAGCCTACCTTCCTGACTGACTTCTCTTCTGCTGCTTCCTAACAAGACAATCATGCTTTGTGGTATAGAATTGCAACAACTACATGCATGTACAACATTAGCCCTATGCAGTGCAAGCTACTGTAAACCGGCATATTAATGTGTCTTTATTTATCAAAGAGATGACAGCGGGGAAATGTAGTGCAGCCTACTGTAAACTGGCGTATGGTTTTATTTTTTAAATTCAAGAGATGACAAAGGGCAAAAGTACTTACAATATGAGCAGTAATTGTAAATGAGAAAATGTATACACGTTATAAACAAAAAAAAAATGATTGGTTCAATATGGCAAAATGACAAATTCATGATGGCAAATGAAAAAAATGACCGGTTCATGATGACAAAATGACTGGTTCATGATGACAAAATGACCGGTTCATGACAAAATGACTGGTTCATGATGACAGAATGACTGGTTCATGATGGCAAATGAAAAATATGACTGGTTCATGATGACAAAATGACTGGTTCATGATGACAAAATGAATGGTTCATGATGACAAAATGACTGATTCATGATGACAAAATGACTAGTTCATGACGACAGAATGACTGGTTCATGATGGCAAATGAAAAAAATGACTGGTTCATGAAGGAAAAAGACAAAATGGCTGATTCATGATGGCAAATGACAAAATGATTGATTCATGATGACAGAATGACTGGTTCATGATGCAAATGACAAAATGACCGGTTCATGATGGCAAATGAAAAAAATTGTGATGACCACTAAAAAATGACTGATTCTTGATGACAGATCTTATGAGAAAGGAGAGGGTGTTCGAAAAATTTGACAGATATTCCTCACTTGAAAATAGACGCTGGTTTACAGTGTAACTTTATCCCAACACTTCAAACTCACAATGAGAAAATAACAAATTTAGAATAATAACTGTTCATAAAATTGCATTTGGAACCATAGATCTAAATTCAAAAATCATTAGGAAGATGATTTTTGTCTTTTGGGCAAAGGAAATGAGGTAATATATACAAAATATAATATAAATAATAACGTGTTTCCTAGACATTTAAAAATGAACATACATTTTGTTGAAAATTTTGTATCAAATACATCAGTATCATTTTTCATCACAATATTTACAAGGGTGCATACAACCACAAATAACACATAGCCACACCAGGGGCGGATCAAGGAATTGCGGTTATGGGGGGCACCACTTTATGAGGCAGTGGGTCCAGGGCGAAGCCCCCAAAAGCTCCTGGATTTTACAGATTTTATGGGGCTTGAAATATTTCTCCTATTTAGTCATTTGTACCATTTTCTAACATTTTAAAAAGGTGAAATTAATAAAATGACCCAAATTTTAAGGTTTTTTTGAAAAACTTAAGTTCTCCCAATAAAGTAATTGACAGGAAATCAAAAGATTTTTGTCATTTATTTCTCCGAGAGTGGAAGAAATTATTGCTTCTTTTATCATTTAGTACATTTTCCAATACCGCAATTTACCTTAAATTTGAAAATTTGGGGGGGGGGGGGGCACCGGCTATATGCCCCCATCTAAATCTGCCACTGCACACAGTTGTTAGTCATACTTTTAGCCAAACATGAGAAACCCTAATTCACTCAAGACTTACCCTAGTGGGCTGTAGATGAGGGGGGTCAGCCCCATGCCACGCCCCGTCATACTGGTACTTGGTTGGAGACCGGAAGTTTGAGTAATATTCACTTCTTGGTCGCCTGAGTGGAAAAAAAAAAGATGTCAACAAGTTATTACATTCATTCCAGTTCACCAGTACAAACTAAATACTGTAAAGCCGGTTTTTTATAGGGACACAAATTTTATGAGTTTGGGTCTTCAAGGTATACCATTACTTTTGGTGGATAAAATTTTGGTAAACTCACTTCTATTTATCTATACAGTTTATATGTACATGTATTGTGATATACTTAAATTAATTTTTCGTTTGGTGAACCTTTAAAAATCGCTAAAATAGGCCAAAATTACATGTATATAAAATGATGATGATATGGTAACTTTTCTATCAGTCTGAGAATCTTCAGGATACTTTCAATAATATTGAGTCAGACACAAGTTCCCACATCTTCCCAATTTACATCACACAATTTTCAAATCAGAAATTCAAGAACATTCAAGGGAAAAACAGTCCATTCTCGGATCTAAACAGTCCATTCTCGAATCTAAACAGTCCATTCTCGAATCTAAACAGTCCATTCTCGGATCTGTTTCGTTTTTGGACTTACTTCAGTTGTCCTTGGTTAATTGGTGGGGGAGGGGGCACCTCTTTAGTTTCACCCTGTAGTTCTGATTCAATGGTCTGTCTCTTGTTGTCTGACGATATGACAGGACCACTGCCAGCAGGGGGTCTCTTGTCCACTCGTACAGCTAAAGTCAGAGTGTCAAATCGTATGAGAATTTATTTTACCAATAAAATAATGTAATTATTGCTACATACGCAAAATAAAGCACATTGACTGCCAGTAAAATACTCTCACAATGACACAGAATGTTTCTGACAGTGATTAGAATGCAGAAATTTACAGAGATTCCCATCAACAAAATACGTACATCCTGTGCTTTTAGTTCTTCGAACCTGAAATAACAACATGCAAAAGATGGTTAAAATCAGCATTTGAATTATTGTACGATACCAGAAACTAGCATTTCAAAACCATTGAATTTCATAATAAGGGCCCTCATACTGCAAACTTTAAAAATTTCCACAAACTTGGAGAGTCTCGAATGCAGCAAATGTTTATTAATCTTGTAAATTTCAACGTTTAAGAATAATCAGATTGCATCCGTATACATTAAAGGCAGTTTGACATATCATTATTCTGTAAGTGCTTTACCTTTGACCTCTGTTTTTCTGTCCTTGGGACGGCCTTGAGGTCATCACTACTGACAGGAGCGGCATGGTGCTGCTTGAACTGGGCCGCGTATTCGCTGTCCTTGATAAACGTCTTCTGGGGAGGAATCAGGGCAGGATTGCTGTTGTATACAACCTGTTGGATGAAAACGGTACAGATTAGAAAAGTTTGATACCATAGAGGTTTTGTACTGCTCGCTTATTTTATACCGCTTATAATTTTTCTTTTAAAAAACAAATGATTTAATACTTCATATATCTATATATTCTTTGGAGATTATTATTCAAAAATGAAATTTAATATAAAAGATACAAGTCTTAGACCAATTCCATTTCCATGCTGAATATGTTGGAATTTCCTTACAACACAGAAGTAAACATCATCAGAAGAAGATTACAGTTTGGATGAGAAAGCAAATAACGATGCAGTGTATGAATCTAACTGTAAGCCGTGATACAATCAAGACTGAGTATAAATCACGTAAAACCAGGGAGGAAAAGCCGTGATACAATCAAGACTGAGTATAAATCACGTAAAACCAGGGAGGCAAAGCCGTGATACAATCAAGACTGAGTATAAATCACGTAAAACCAGGGAGGCAAAGCCGTGATACAATCAAGACCGAGTATAAATCACGTAAAACCAGGGAGGCAATATACAGTTTTTGAAAAAATACAAGTAATTATGCATTGAATTTGCTAAGTATTTTCATAGGCTAAGTGTCAAATTTGTAAACTCTCGGTGATTAAAAAGACTTTAACTGTTGACTCACAAAGAGGGGTGATGGGGATCCTCAAGGGTGGTGAAAATCTAATGATTGTCTTCTTTCTATCATTTCATAGATCTGAGAACATGTGTGATATCTTTCCAAGGAACTATCATTACCAACATTCATTCACAATATCTGTCAACTCTGAGAGAACTAGTATTACCCTCATCATTCACAATATCTGTCAACTCTGAGAGAACTAGTATTACCCTCATCATTCACAATATCTGTCAACTCTGAGAGAACTAGTATTACCCTCATCATTTACAATATCTGTCAACTCTGAGAGAACCGGTATTACCCTCATCATTCACAATATCTGTCAACTCTGAGAGAACTAGTATTACCCTCATCATTCACAATATCTGTCAACTCTGAGAGAACTAGTATTACCCTCATCATTCACAATATCTGTCAACTCTGAGAGAACTAGTATTACCCTCATTGTCTATATTTGTAAATCTTGTATCAAGTTAATATACCTTTTCATTAATCCTATACTTCTTAACAATCCTTATGGACATTAAAGACAATACATAAGTAATACAGAGAATATAAATCTACTTCAAACTCCAGTATTCTGTATCAATATCATTACATAATCCCACTAACATGTTAATCTATCTATCAGAGTAAATCATAGGAGATAAATGTATATATAATGAACTGGGAATTCAACTAACATACAAGTATTAGTATAAACTGGAGAAAAGGAACTACCATCCACATACAGTATCACATGTGTAGTACGCTATCACAGCTGAACACGATATCACAGCTGAACATGTGTAGTACGATATTACAGCTGAACATGTGTAGTACAACATCACAGCTGAACATGTGTAGTACAACATCACAGCTGAACATGTGTAGTATGATATCACAGCTGAACATGTGTAGTATGATATCACAGTTGAACATGTGTAGTACAACATCACAGTTGAACATGTGTAGTATGATATCACAGCTGAACATGTGTAGTATGATATCACAGCTGAACATGTGTAGTATGATATCACAGCTGAACATGTGTAGTATGATATCACAGCTGAACATGTGTAGTATGATATCACAGCTGAACATGTGTAGTATGATATCACAGCTGAACATGTGTAGTACAACATCACAGCTGAACATGTGTAGTATGATATCACAGCTGAACATGTGTAGTATGATATCACAGCTGAACATGTGTAGTATGATATCACAGCTGAACATGTGTAGTATGATATCACAGCTGAACATGTCTAGTACAACATCACAGCTGAACATGTGTAGTACAACATCACAACTGAACATGTCTAGTACAACATCACAGCTGAACATGTGTAGTATGATATCACAGCTGAACATGTGTAGTATGATATCACAGCTGAACATGTGTAGTACAACATCACAGCTGAACATGTGTAGTATGATATCACAGCTGAACATGTGTAGTATGATATCACAGCTGAACATGTGTAGTATGATATCACAGCTGAACATGTGTAGTATGATATCACAGCTGAACATGTGTAGTACGACATCACAGTTGAACATGTGTAGTATGATATCACAGCTGAACATGTGTAGTATGATATCACAGCTGAACATGTGTAGTATGATATCACAGCTGAACATGTGTAGTATGATATCACAGCTGAACATGTGTAGTATGATATCACAGCTGAACATGTTTAATATGATATCACAGCTGAACATGTTTAATACGGTATCACAGCTGTTGATGTCTAGTATGAATAACATCACAATTGAACAATAGTTAAGTCCATTGAATTTCCCAGAAAGTACAAATGAACTTATGATAAAATGAACTGAATTAGTCAGTACACGTTTTACTGTATGTTTATGATATGACCCTGTAGATAGTCATGCAGAGAAGAACATCCAGAGCATGCAGTCTGTGTAATATTGTAACTATACAGCACCTTATTTTTACTCTCTGATGCAACAACTGCCTAGGGTAAGTAAAACAAACATAAAAGCAATCTTCCAAGAAGAATTCTGACAAAGTTTGACATTTATGTAATGTACATGAATATTTGGGTATTGCACGGGATGATATAAATTATATTAGTATATGAGTAAAAACAATAATAAAATGGAACTGTAGCTGTAATTCCAACAATCAAATCAATTAGTAGAGTTTCTAATTTATGTACAATTTCCTTTACTTTTCATGACTCAGTTCATTCTGCATATTCATGACAAAGTTAAGTACATGTGACCTTCCAACAGTGATCAATCTCCATGCAGAGTCGAACATATCATAAACAATCAATATTTAGTAGTATGTATGGATCATTCAGGATAAATATGCACTTAAATCAGGATGACTATAATATCAGTATTTTTCTACATGACAATTTTTTTTTTTTTACATTTTGGTAGATAGAAAACTTAATTATCACATGATTACTGTTAACACAAAACAACAAGTCAAGCTGGAACTGAGAATGGGACATGCTCCTTTTACTTTTCAGAAATTTTGCTTAATATACATGTAGAATATATTAGTGACAATTTTGAAATTGTTTTCGAGTGTTTTGCCTTGTCCCCCCCCCCCCCCCCCCCCCCCCCTCCTCAATCATTTGTCTCTGACGCTTTAGTATAGCTTTCCATGGGCCTCAACACACAAAGCGATTAATTACCTGTTCAGCGGCTAACATCGGGGAAGCTTTAGCACCACTTTTCCACTCAAAAGCCTTCTGGTATTCGGAGAACTTGTGTCGTCTTGGTCGAGGGGCTGAAACCCCAGTCTTGTACCTCAAGGAATAGTCAGCCTGCACCGGAGAGAAGTTTAATAATAAAATGTGCATTACCAGTGTTTAAATTTTGTTTTTCCCGTTTTTCCCTAACAAAATGATACAATTTTGTAGTTTCAGTGTATTGCACAACTTAAAATAGATGTGATAAAATGTTGTTTCGTAAAGATGTGAATTTTGTGAAGTGATTATAATTATTATAGAGTTCAAAGCAACTGACAGGCAGAGAGACAGACAAAGTGATCCCTTTATAATATAACATCCATAACAGACAAAACAACGAAGACCATTCTAAACTTTTCCATGAATGATCGTAGTAACAGGATTTCCTACACAAGACTACATACATTATATGTGTGTGATAAAGGCTTTACACCCTAAAATTAACATTCATGATTCTGTTTAAAAATTAAGTGAATTCTGTGTAAGATTTGCGATGCAACCGAGTCATTATTTTCCACTTGCTATAAATGACGTAGAACCTGAGTCACCTCGGCTGTTATTCTCGATTTGATCAAAATGACGCAGAACCTCAAACATGATATTTTGCTGCTACTATTGATATTTAGAGATAAAAATGGCTTTTTGTCATGCTACTTTTTTCTTCTTGGACAAATTTGACACCCTAGATGTATCTTTGTAGTACACACATCTGATAGAACAACTTTGTTCTCCAATACTGTGCTCTATGTTTCCTGGAAGAAAAACGTTCTCAAATGGCGCATTAGCGCTGCATTTCACTAGAAATGAGAAACTGAATCACTTTATATGCTATGTATACTCGAAATGACCGACGTACTAATATTAGACAAATTATGTAAAACTGTATTGAATGAGAATAAGATTATGTGGGGGCGCAGGAAGGCCTTTATCGTATATAGAGTCCTTTTCCGACATTCAAATTTTAAAAAAACAACACATACTGGAGCCTCTGGAGCCGAGTCAGCAACACCCTTGTCGAGGTTTGTCTGAGCAAACTCGTTCATGCTCCCGATATCCTTGTCCTTGGCCCAGGCCTTGACCGCTGACTCCATGCGGTTCTCTTTGATAGTTTTACTGTACTTCTCCTTACTTTCCCTGAGTTTACTGGGGACTGCCTTTCTCTCGCCTTCCTTGTCTAGCTTACTGAATTTCTCCCTCAGGGCTGCCTGTCTCTCGCCTTCCTTGTCTAGCTTAATGAATTTCTCTCTCAGGGCTGCCTCCTTCTCCTTCAGGGCTATTTCCTTATATAAACTAGAGCTTTCGTTTTTCTCCTTCCTCGGGGTTAGTGGTGTACTGGGTTGTTCTTCAGCCTTTGACCTCTGTCGGAATTTTGACGTGTCTACAAATGGGGCATGTGTTTGTCTGAAATCCCCTCGGTTTTCTTTCTTCTAAAATACAAATAAAACCAGTGTGTATTTGAACAATAACTATGTGAATGAGTATTATTTTGAATTCTGTATTCAATGCAAAATTCAATTTTATGCATCTTTATTACATAAAAGATGTATTTAAATTCTCTGTTCGAAATTTCAGTCTGCCCACATACCCAATACGTACTAAATCTAGAGCAAAATAATGTACAAAGTTTACTTTGCATTAGCCAACTTGACACTTTTTTTTTTTTTGAACATCAATTCTGCATGCAGGCTTGCTGGTTTGTTGCAGCTGACAGATTTTTATATTAATAAGCCCTGCTAATCCATCTGATTTTTTTCTGAGATTCGTGCACTGGTAATAGTATTACAAAGTTTTAACCATAGATGCGCCGACTGTATTTATTAAAAAAATAAAGTTCATTTTTGAAAATACGTGAATTAAGATATGAACTTGCAAAGCTACACATATTGACAGGTTTTTTTATGAAGATCGTTAGTGTTCCAAGAAAAGTATGCTGTTCACTCCCTTGTGTATTTTTAAAAATAAATTAAATTTTTTGTATAAATTTACATTCTACTTTCATTGCTGTAGGCATTCCCAGCCACTAAAATAGATGTGCTATTAATACTGTATCTATGAAGATTTATGCATGCATTGTTCACAACTGCCATGCATTCATGAGGAAATGGCTATCATTACAATTTGTAAAGGTATCAAATGCGAAACCATTGGAAACTCTGACTTTTGATACAGAAATAAGCTCCATTATAACCATGAATACGAGTGATTGTCCTCATTTCTCAATTATCAAATGAATGGAGATTTTTTGTCTACCTCAATGGTGCATTTAAACGACAAGTTAAATATGAAAATGGGTGTACCTGAAGCCTTTGCTGTTTGGGAGGGGATGCCTCTCGGAGCGGGTGACTCTGTCGCGCTTTAGATTTATAGCGGACATTCTCCATGAATTTGTCATTCCGTCCCAGCAAAGCATATTCATCTGAGGCAGAGTCTGGGAACTGGTTAAAATCAGTGCTTAAACTTGTAGGGGGGCCTGTACATCGTTTCTTCCTCTGCAATGGCGGCTCAATTGTTAGACCTGTGGTTTTAAATGAAATTCAGGACTGAAATGGCTTCATTACAGAGGTATATGTAACACTTATGTATATAAATTACATTGTACTTGTGCGCTCAAAAAAATTGAAGAATGCTATTTGAACTGCTACATGTATTACACTAAGGAAGATTGAATCAAATTTACATGCGTAAAATTTCTGCAGATAAAAGTCAATTTTCAAAAAGAATTTATCTATATTTGCTATGTTGTATAATGCGCTAAATATATATATATATACAATATGTAAATATTCAATTCATATTTCTGTTTAACAATATTAAAGAAAACTTTCAAAACTTATAACAGTTCACAAATGACATACATGCATGTACGTATATTGTTTTTTGTTGTTGAATGATATTGCAGGGACTCCTCTGACAACAGTGATACATGCACACATCCACATGTGTTCATGCACACATGAACTGCAGTATTATTACACATATATATAGCTGATACTGATATACATATCAAACTGGCTATAACATCCCGACACCACGACAATACCTAGCTTAGTGGACTCCTTCCCTGCCGGATCCACAACCTGCTCAGGGAGAGGATGGAAGGAGGCACTTTTCTTGGATTGTAAGGGCAGATAATTCTGCTTATACTCTGTCTACAATGCACAAGTAATAGATCCTAGCATGCATGATTCATCTACAGTATGAAAACCAAATACCCAATGGGCTAAGGGGCAAGATCAAAAGTTTAATGTACGGAAAAAAAACCTCTAAATTTATGATATGTTTATCAACCCCACCCCCTCCCCTTAAAATAATCAAAATATGATGAGTATTAATCCAAACTGATTATCACTCCAAACTGATTAATATCAAGTTCAAATACTAATTAATAACACTCCATATATATAGATCTTCCTATAAATGTGTATTTACTACTGGGAGTGCATATACATTTAAAGTCTTTGAATATACATTTCAAATGTTAATTTATTCCCCCCAAAAATCATGTACCAAAAACTTATGGGAGTTTTTAACCAACAAGCCCCCCCCCCCCCCCCCCCCCCCCCCCCCCCCCCCCCCCCTTTGCCAAACAACTTGAATTTATAATTTTATCCAACATTGATCTTTTGATCTCATCCCTAATTCCATGACACATTGACAAAAATATAATACATGTACACTGTCACACCACAAGCTGATGAAGTAAACATGCATGGATCAGTTCTACTGTGCCACTGATGTTGAATTATGCTAGTGTAATTCTTGGTTTTTTCTCACAATCAAACTTTTACTATAAGGACTGATTTACTTACCATGAATACTGATAGACTGTGGTCCATGACATACTCTCCAGTGATTTTTCTACATTTTTTACAAGGGTCCTGTGGCTTTCGAATTGGGAAAAACTGTCGACATTTCAGTCAAATTGGGAAAAATTAATTTTATCTTAGTTAAGTTTTAAATTCATATCAAACATTACATTGTCTTTATTTTACACATCTAATTTTCTTTAACCTTCTAAAATTTACAACTATTCTATCCAAATCATCATTCCCATAACTCTTTGTTAAGTCTTATGTATATAATTCACATCGAATGTTTATTTTTTTTCAAATATGTTTTCCTTTCATAATTTTATTATTGGGAAAAATGCAAGCTAAATTGGGGGAAAATTGGCAATTTTTAGGAGGGGAAAGGGCTGAAATTCGGACCCAAAATGGGCCTTAAAAAATCACTGCTCTCTTTTAATAATAAATCAGTATGTAGGCCACAGACGGTACATTGCATATATACATGACATTGTATACTTTATAATAGTGAATTACTCTAGCATGGCCATATTTTTCAGTTACAGTTTTGACAGGTTTTATGAATACTAGTATATGAGCATGAATATGAATAGTACATAGAACATGACATCAGCATAATGGGAAAGAGTGAGAATACATAACTATATAAGTGATGAGTAAAATACATGGTTACTGTCTTGACCCCCAGTACAGGTGATATTTGGGCGAGGTTAAGGAAGTCACTTAAATTGCCAATCCCTCTTAAACCTTACAACCTATGCCCAAATATCAGCTATATTTCAAGACAGTATTAAACTATGTATTTTGTTTATCCTGCAACACAATATTAAGACAACTAAAACTAATTTCTTATCGAAAACTGCAAATTTCAAATTAGAAATGTAAAATAGAAGTATTCTCACTGAAATGTCACAAAGTAAACTTTAAAAAAATGCAACATCACAGTAAAATAGAATGCTCAAGGCTATATTACATTATCAACAGAATATAGCTTTAGTTTAGTTGGGTCAGTACAGAGTTGCAGGATAAATGTAAATACAAGCATGTCCAGCATGGAGCAGCCCCTAGAGTAAACATTCACCATTCATTAAGATTTAATAAGTATACCAAGTTCTACAGAACAACAGCCTGCTGCTGGCGCCATCTGCTCTAAGGAAGGCTCAAAGTTCTTACTCCTGTACGAATCTTGCCATTTAAAATTCCGGTTATATTCAGATTTACCCTGGTACAAAAAGGATCATCAGTTTTATTTTGCACAATGTGTCAAAATCTAGCAGAGAACCATTTCTATATAGTGAAAACTCTGTCATTACCTTTTCAAAGTCAAAAGATCTTACACATTATCTCTAGACAACAATATTGTTTACTTATTTAAGTAAAACCAATTAAGATGTGGGTTGTACATGTATGCAATTTTCATTTCAACAAAAGAAGAATTGTAACTACTAATCTGAGATTAGAACAAAGGCTTATTTTTAAATCCCAGGTCTCTATTCAACGTTACAGTCAAGAGTCGCCTATACATGTCACAAAACACCACGTGTCATAAATAAAACACATTCCTGCATAAAGCACACAAATATAAAAGCAAAACTTACAGATATATTCAATTTCTTAATCTGCATCTTCAAGAAAATTTCAATATTGGCCCACTGTCTGATAAAGCTGATGGATTAAATTTATAATGATTGCCGCTTCCTTGGGATATGTTTGAACTTGTTTACACTTGTACAGTGTTATAGGTCGGAAGTGGTGGAGGGAAGATAACACTTTTAAAGGACCATGATAACATCATCAATAGGGCACAATTTATTTAATTATCCCAAACTTATCTTTCCACACATTTTATTCAGACAAATAAAACCTTTATACAGAAAACCGATACGTCAAAATTGATTTTGATATCGTTTGAATTGCACAGCTCAGGTGCACAAACCGTGAATGATAATCAATTAATAGTTATATCATATTATCTGTATTTAAAGCATATAATCTTCTTCTTACCTTAAAATGCACAGGCATTTTAAACCTAAATTAACGATGCTTCAAAAAATTCTCGAAGCAGAAAATTTTCAAATGTTACTTTTGTTTACGTTTCAGCACAATCCATTTCCGGTGCAACCAAAGAACGCATGCGTACTTCAAAAACGAAAGTAAAACTACATCTATAAACATTTACGACAGAACAATTGTTCCCGGAATTCATGATACGAGCACTCGAGCTGCATTCCAAGCGCAAAACCATGGACACGTACTGTTCCTACCGATATAAAAAAAAATAATCAAAGTACAGTTTGCATTTTTCATAATTTTATTTCACATAAATATCAAGAATTATTGCACAAAATTTTCTTTTCTTTTTCTTAACCATGTATTCTCTTTATATGTGTATGTAACATAAATGAATTTTGTACAGTAACTACATAAGTGTTTTGTGTACAAGATATGCAGACATAAAATAACTTCACAACTAGTTTTCAATGAGCCATGACATTGAGGGAGATTCTATAAACAGATAGCCTTTTGTTCCTCGAATAGTGTGATATAATGTATGTAAATTAATTTCACCGCAACAAAATAGGAAATTAAGCAGTTCTGACACTTATACAGAGTTCTGACATTTTAAATGTTTATTTCTCGAAACACAAATTACATGTAAACACATAGAATTATTGACTTTGGTTTAATATGACGTAATTTGAATTGTGTAGGTCAATATCAATTATAAGATTTACACACAGAACAACATCAATAAAACTCCTGATGTAATATGTAACAATGAGAGCACTTAATCCACATCAAATGAGAGCACTTAATCCACGTTAAATGAGTGCACTTAATCCACATTAAATGAGTGCATGCACTTAATCCACATTATATAAGCGCACTTAATCCACATCGAAATCACTGCCACTGTCCTCATCGTCTGCTGTAGGTGCCCTTTTCTCACCCGTTATGCGATCGTAAATTATTTTGCTGTTTATATCAGGTTGAGGTAGCAAGCTGTGTCTGCAAAATACAGATAAAAACTTTGAAACAAACAGAGCCTATGCCATTCTGATTTCTGGATTTGTTAAAATTCTGATTTTGTTTAAAAATCTATCAATAAAAATATCCACGTGTATATAATGAAATTCAAAACAAAAGAAAATTTACTCGTGTAAAAAACTTTCGAGATCCGTAACATAAAAGTCCTCGCCCAGTTCATCAGACAGTCTAACGAAATTTCCGATTAGCTCTCCTCCTTTGTAGATTAACAAGGCAGGAACCCCATTCTTAGACTTGAATAATAGGAAAAACATAACTTTAAGGTTACAGAAAATTGTCTGGTATACATACAATAATATATATATCTCTGCAACAGTAAATCTTTGTATTGTCCATTTTTTTTTTTAAAATTCCAACAAGTTAATACAATTTGGTAGCAAAGTGTATTTTTATAAAAGTTATATATACATTGTTTTAACAAATTTTTACAGTTATCATACTTATGCTTCGTAAAAATTAATATGCCTGTACTTACGAATTTAAGGCTAAGGGTAGCATTTGAAGCTCTGATTTTACAGAATTTAACTGTGGGATATTCCTGAGCTAGACAATTTAGGCAGCCATTCATTGAGTCACATGCTTCAACATCCTGCAAAGTTTTAATCACACATAAACAACAAATACAGTGGATTCTGGAAAAAACAAAGAGAAATATAGAGCATAAAAGGAATATCAAAAAATCACTGACTTTACAGAGACTTTGTCTCAAAATTCTTTCACATTGTTTATATTGAAGATTAATAGTGTCAACAGTAGAACTGATAATAAACAAGATGTGAAACACAAATGTCTCAGCACAGCTAGCACACCCTGTGATAGCCTGTTTTAACTATGTCTGCTTGGAAAGGCTTTGTCATACAAAGAATCACCACCACTTCACTTATCAACGTTACATGTTATAATTTCTCAGTTTTGTCATGTATGATAAATGTCCAGGTTCTTGTTTTTTATGTTGTTTTTTGTTGTTGTTGTTGTCTTTCGCCAGACAGACAGACACTCCTAAATCTTTTGATTATGGTGCAAAATAAAAAGTTTAAACCTCACTAATCCAGGGATAGACATTAACTTTTCTTCGGGTAAGTAAACTCAAAGTTTTACTTGTCCGAATGAAAATCTTCGTTGTCCGAAATATTTTAAAGTCTGATAAGCCTGTCAACCAGTAAACCTAATTATCTCTCTCTGTCAATTGGTGATACAGTACGATCTACTACAATGGGCCTTCGCTATGATCTGACGATTCGGTAAAGAAAACTTTATGTTCTAATATTTGATATTCATCAAGCTTAACACAATTTTTACGAAAATCATATTTCCTACGACAAAAAATCACTTGCCCCATCGGGCAAGTGTGTATTGAGCTTGTCTCAACTGGGTTTTCATTTGCCTCGGGCAATCAGACAACCGTTATTATTATACTTTCATGTAAAATACTCGAATCTGATTGGTCGAGAAGCATTTGAAAAAACATATTGTTACCCTCTGAGAACAGAAAGCACGCGCCTCAGGGTGATAGTATCTAGCAACGGGTAACAGTACTTGACAACGGGTGATATTATAAAAAATTATCACATGCGTCAAATTTATGCGCGTACAGTTCGCCGTAGATTGTTAGACGATGTCATTTGAGCGTTTGTAATAAACGGGAATATCCGCATCGATATACGAAATATCGCAGTGACAGTTATTGATCAAATGTCAACAGACGTAAGTTTTTCTGCTTTCCTGTTTACATAACATTCAGTATAATAAAACAAATATTTTATGTAGTTGAGGGTAACATTGAAATTTTCACCCCTCGATAAACCATTGTCAACCGAGGCGTAGCCGAGGCTGACAATAGTTTTCTCGGGGTGAAAATGTTCAATGTTGCAATATTTATATAATGTCGATCCCCGAAATCTAAGATAAATGTAGGAACATTTAGTGTATTTTCGGTAAATCGCTTCCCCTTTGCTCCAATCTCTTTCCATTACCTTTCAAATCTTTCCATTCAGACTTGGATTTCTCAACAACAAAATCTCAAACTTAAGATTGCGTTTTCTCTTACAGTGTAGTTGGATTGTCAAAATTTTACTAAAACATCAAACTTAACTCCAATTTTTGACTTATGTATTTTTTGTTTTCAAAGAAATCCAAGTCAGAATCTAAGACATTTAGCATATCAAACATTTGACTTTAATTTTGTCCTCTTACATATGAAACGTAAATAAAACATTTGACTTTAATTTTGTCCTCTTACATATGAAACGTAAATAAAACATTTGACTTTTGTCCTCTTACGTACGAAACCTAAATAAAGCAGTGAACTCACATCCTCATACAGATGAATTATAACTGTGACTTGGGATTGCTCCTTATCGATTTCATCCACAAAATTAGAAGATGTTAATTCTATCAATCTGCCAAACTTTGGCCTGAAATAAAAGTATCTGATTCAATTAATCAATTCTATAGACAATAACAGAACCATTATAGACATAAACCCGACAAAATACTTCAACCAATCAACATATACCAGTGAACACATATTTTATATTTCAACTAATCAACACATACCAGTAAACACATATTTTATATTTCAACTACTCAACACATACCAGTACACACATATTTTATATTTCAACTAATCAACACATACCAGTAAACACATATTTTATATTTCAACTACTCAACACATACCAGTACACACATATTTTATATTTCAACTAATCAACACATACCAGTAAACACATATTTTATATTTCAACTACTCAACACATACCAGTAAACACATATTTTATATTTCAACTACTCAACACATACCAGTAAACACATATTTTATATTTCAACTACTCAACACATACCAGTAAACACATATTTTATATTTCAACTACTCAACACATACCAGTAAACACATATTTTATATTTCAACTAATCAACACATACCAGTAAACACATATTTTATATTTCAACTACTCAACACATACCAGTAAACACATATTTTATATTTCAACTAATCAACACATACCAGTACACACATATTTTATATTTCAACTAATCAACACATACCAGTAAACACATATTTAATTACATTTTTTTTCATGTATCATGCATGTCGGTGCAGGTCCTTTCAGAAAGTTTTTTTTTTTCCAAAAGAACTTGTCATAGGCATTCCTATTGCCTGTAGTTATAAGTCCCACCTTTTCATTGACACTGCCATTTCATGAAAAAATCCTGCTTTTCCACAAAAATAAATACAGTACTGCTTTTCTGAGATCCCCCTCCCCTTTAAATATTTCTAAAACTTTTTAAGGCAATTCTTCTGTTACTCGGGTAATACCAATAAGAAAGGCTTTTCCAGAAAACCATAACATCAATTCATATACACGGGGGGAAAAATAACGTCATGTACATTTCATACCCACACATTTTGTAGTGTATATTTCATACTCATACATTTTGTATAATGTACATTTCATACTCACACATTTTATAATGTACATTTCATACCCACACATTTTGTAGTGTACATTTCATACTCACACATTTTGTAATGTACATTTCATACCCACACATTTTGTATAATGTACATTTCATACTCACACATTTTGTATAATGTACATTTCATACTCACACATTTTGTAATGTACATTTCATACTCACACATTTTGTAATGTACATTTCATACTCACACATTTTGTATAATGTACAGTTCATACTCACACAATTTATAATGTACATTTCATACTCACACATTTTGTATAAAGTACAGTTCATACTCACACAATTTATAATGTACATTTCATACTCACACATTTTGTAGTGTACATTTCATACTCACACATTTTGTAGTGTACATTTCATACTCACACATTTTGTAGTGCTAATCTCATCTCCTCTATCCTTTTCTGTCGATATTCTTTCAAAAATTCATCCTCAAAATTTTCTAACTCTTCCATGATTTCCCTATCCTTTTCTTTCTCTCTTTCATCATCTAACTGCAAAACAAGAACATGACATTAAAGTCTACAAAAGGCTCTCAAAGTAACCATGGTAACAGATTCTGCTGCGAAAACAAAAACATAACTGACATCAAAGTCTACATACAGTGTATGGCTCTAAAGGTGTTCATGGGAACAGATTCTGCTGTGAAATGAAGCATCAATATATCTTATTCACAGTAATAAACTAATTTCAATTAAGTTTTCCACCTCATATTTCCAAGGACTGTATTAGAAAGGCATGTCTCCTTTCGATTTATGATTCATTACCTTTCTTTTTAAAAATTTCTATTACTGACAATGTGTGTCATTTTGTTCCTGATGTATGGATGTTTGTTTCTTCTTTGATCCTCACACTAAATATCAGGACAGTAATTCTAATGTTGAGAGAGAGAAGAGAAAGAGAGAGGAGAGGAAGAGAGACAGCACAATCAAAATCTTATCTATTTTTAAAATATTTTCTCCTATAGACATGTGGACCCTCCAGCGCCTAGAAAAGATATCAAACTTCCGAAAATATATCTAAACAAAAAACTTACCAACCCCGCATCCCATGTTCATTTACCCAAGAAAATGTGTATGTTGATCGTATTCTAGATTAGATGAAACCAACACAGTAACACAAGCACACATTTTTGGATGAGGGTTTGTTACGCACTGCAACTCACACATTTTTGGACAAGCGTTTGTTACACACTGCGACTCACACACATTTTTGGACGAGCGTTTGTTACACATTGCGACTCACACACATTTTTGGACGAGCGTTTGTTACACATTGCAACTCACACACATTTTTGGACGAGCGTGTTACACACTGCGACTCACACACATTTTTGGACAAGCGTTTGTTACACATTGCGACTCACACACATTTTTGGACGAGCGTTTGTTACGCACTGCAACTCACACACATTTTTGGACGAGCGTTTGTTACACACTGCGACTCACACACATTTTTGGACGAGCGTTTGTTACACACTGCGACTCACATACATTTTTGGACAAGCGTTTGTTACAAACTGCAACACTCACATTATTGCAAGAATGTTTGCTACACACTGTGACTCCAGATCAACTTACATGAGATCTACATGTCAACTGAAGTTTTTTGGCGATGGCCTGTTTTTCCTTTTCCTGTTCTTCACGTCTCTCATTCTCCAGCCTTTTAAACTCCCGCCAGTCATTAATGACACCCTTTGGTCCTGTCTGAAAATTGAAAAGACATTCATATTTACAATCAAACACCCTAAACTCATTTCCAGTTTCTTTGCTTTATAATTGTCAAATATACAAACAATCTAGATGTACACAAATATACAAACAATCTAGATGTACACAAATATACTAAACAATCTAGATGTACACAAATATACAAACAATCTAGATGTACACAAATTGTATAAACATGTGTGACGCTGTCAAGTGTTAATATTTTCTGGATTAGAGGATAGTTTATCATACCCACATAGTAGTCAGGAGATGGGGTGTACATATTATCTTACTCAGGGGTCGGCTGCCTCTGGCTCCCAGTTAATATCAGTGTATATTGCAACAACATGATTTCTAGACAATTACACTTCTTTTAAAATTGAATCCCCAAGATTTTTGTTTTACACACAGCATTCTCTTTCTGTTACTAATAGTTATAATTGTGCACTTCAACCATTCAATATGCAAAAACATCTCCCTGTTTGTTTTCAGCTTTCAAGGGAGGTGGGATGGGTGGGTGTGTCATGCTATAACCCCCCTCCTCCCCCCATCACCACCACCATCATGATTTCATGGGTCTAGATGTTTTAACTCACATTTGTGGAGAAACCATTGTAATCATTCAGGCGGGGTTCTGGTATGGTGGATGGTTCAGCTCTATGATTATTCCCCTGTTCTTCCTCCTCCTGTTCACCTTCATCACTACTGCAATAATTGTCCACCTTCTCACCAAGGATGCGATCATCTAAGCTCAACGCCATTACTTTATCTGCTGAAAGTAAAACAAGACTGTTTAAATGTCAGTCTTATAATCCTTTTATCAGTTTATTGATTAACATTTGTGTTCACTGTGTGTATTGTGCTTATTAAATTTCTAATGAAATTCCTTGCTTCTTATTTCCAACTATGAAGGCACGTTCTGTTTAAATCTAATTAAATCCATTTTTTAACTGCTGTCTTTCCCATGTGAATACATACATTCCACAAACTTCGCAACCTATTTCATGGCATTGTTGTGCAACGGGAAGGGAGAAAATGCAACGGATCAGACCGGGATTCGAACCCGAACCTCCTGAATCTCTAGTCAGGTGCTCTACCAACTGAGCTATCTGGCCACCGGCGATCGAACCAAGCTGACCGCTACATTCCTCCCTCCTTAAATATCTTCACACTTGAAGACATCAACCCTAGATCTTAATCCCCTGGCAGGCATTTTCACCTGTCAGTTCAAGGGGCTGGTCACGGCACCAAATGTAACAGGAAGGGAGAAAATGAAACGGACCAGACTCCAGGGATTCGAACCCGGGCCCCCTGAATCTCTAGTCAGGTGCTCTACCAAGGGCCTCCGTGTCCGAGTGGTTAGAGCATCACGCTCAAATCCACACAGACTCTCATCTATGATCGGCGCCGGTTCGGATCCCACTCACGCCAGTGAGTGAGAAAGTTTCCTTGTTAACTTTCGGAAGGTCGGTGGTCTCTTCCCAGGTACATTGTATCTGGGTTATCTCCCCCACCAATAAAAACTGGGCGCCACCAGATAACTGAAATATTGTTGAGTGTGGCGGAAAACAGTAAAACAATCAATCTACAAACTGAGCTATCTGGCCACCAACGATTGAATCCGGCTGACCGCTACAGTTGAAAATGTAGGAAAATATGTTTTCTGGGTGTTTTTTTTAATGTTTTTTTTATACATTTTCTTTGAATTTTGAATAGAGAATGCATGCATACCTATTTCATTATATACGAAGGTTCCTTTTATAAGTTTAGAGTTTGTCCTTGTATCATTTCCCTTTACCATCGCCCAAATATGGAAATCATTATTAAATATGGAGACAATTAAGTCAACGGAAGATGATTTTCAGCTGTTGTGTTTGAATAACTTACAGGTCAATAACATCTATTTTTACGTACTCGAAAGTATCTATACTTATAAATTAACAATTTTGCCAAGAAACTACGAAACTCTTGCTCCAGAGTTACTGCTTGCACCTTTATTATTGTTCCATATGCGAGATGAAGTCCGTAAGCTATGATAGAATTTTACTTGATTAGTAAATGTTGTAAAATTAATTTACAAGAGGCCCATGGGCCACATCACTCACCTGAGTCACCTTGTTCCATATTTAAAGATTTCTCCTATATATTCGCATCTAAAACTTTGATCTCTATTGTGGCCCCAACCTACCCCTGGGGGCCATGATTTTTACAAATTTAAATCTGCCCTGTGACAGGAAGCTTTCATGTAAATGTACACTTCTCTGGTCAAATGGTTCTGGAGAAGAAGATTTTCAAAGATTTTCTCTATATATTTGTATGTGAAACTTTGATCCCCTATTGTGGCCCCACTCCATCCCTGGGAGTAATGATTTTAACAAACTTGAATCTGCACTGTCAGGAAGCTTTCATGTAAATTTTACAAACATCTCTGGCCCAGTAGTTCTTGAGAAGATTTTTAAAGATTTTCCCAATATAAGATCAAAATAAAGCATCGATAAACAACAGATTAACTTCATATCGTACTATTAAAAGTTGTCATAAAAAAAAAAAACTGGCTTAGATCTGCCTCTTTACTTTCATTTTTGCTATTTTGGGGTACTTCATAGAAAACGATAGTAGGTTTTTTTTTATTTGTTTGTTTCTTCAATCCGTGATTTTAGTCTTGAATCAGCCTTATGGAAATTTCCAGAACAAAGTGAGGCATTGTCATACCAAGCACACATTTTCAGGCCTTTCCAGCAAACCGAGAAGATGCGATTGGTTTAGAACATAATCAGCATAAAATTGTGTAGGTGTTCAGTGTTAGTTCAAATACTTAATTAATACATATTTATCATTTCATGAAGATTTATAATTATTATGTTACATAAAGAACATCCAATAAGTGACTTCCTAATAATCAAGTTTTATTTACTGTTTTATATGATATCAATAAATATTCTATAACTAATGCACACGTAGAAATCATAAAATCAGAGATAACTGCAATCGAAGAAGTTCAATTTAAAATTGGACAATGCAATAAAGCATAGTAAATTACCGGTGTGCAGTGTGATACAAAATGTGGACATTTTTGTTGTTTCAACAAGTTGTTCGTTGAATATTCATGTGATCAACATACAAGTTATCTTGACAATTACTAGTATAGTTATTGTTCTTTACTTTAAAAAAAATAAACAAACCATGATGTCCAAACACTTACTTTATGTGCTATTTATCTATTTATTCTTATTTTGATGGTAAATTTAAGCAAATAAGACGTCTTAATCTAACATCATATTTAATGTGACTTACAAAAAGTCTACAAGCCCATGGGACTTCCTGATTTTTTATTTTCTCTGACACGACAGTAAAATTCACTGGCCTCAGTCTTTGGAACATGAACACTGAGTTTTTGTGAAGACTGCCTATGTGTGTATGTTCAAGTGATATTCAGCTAAAGATTAGCTCTATTTGTTTACTTCAACTTTTACTTGAACTATAACCATATGAGGTGCAGTGACTCCTTCCTTCTTGCCCAATGTAATTTTGTCCGGTTTCATTTCATTTTATCCCAGGACTGTCTTTTGGTCTTTTGGTTTTCTTTCCTTATATGTACAGTAACGACTCCCTGTGCCCTGTTTTGGGCTCTGAATTAGAAATAAATATATTCTATTCTATACAAATCAATGCTAAGTATTTGAGGTTCATGATTGCATACTTCATTTATACCTAGGACTAGGACTTCCCGTTCCTTGAAGAGATTTGACTGTTGACGATTTTAATCCACTTACTTTTACAAGCCGGGTTGTTACCTACTACGGGCTATTGTGGCAAAGAGTGTTTGTTGTATAGAATTTTGTACATACAATAAGAACAATTCACTTGAAAAAACAACAACCTAAAACCTAAAACCATACTTATCTATCGGAGTACGATATCCTCAAGTGGAGATTCGGTTTCGATGCCTAAGTCAAGCTAGCGGACAATAAGCTAGCGGCCAATAAGGATTTTCCCTAATATTTATCGCTTAGAAAATGTACGTATAACGAACCCGACAAAAAAGTACTCTCAATATACGGCGCCTAAACTAGGACATGTGTCACTCAGGTGACCACAGGGCATTTTAGGGCATTGACCCCTCTAATAGATTCTGACCCCAAAAGGGTAAGTATAGGCACCGATTTGGGGCACGGCGGCGCCAAACATACCCTATTTTTACTATCTAACTATATGCGATAGGGGTCTAGGTACGGCGCATAGCGCCTAAACTAGGACTTGTGCCACTTAGGTGACCACAGGGCATTTTAGGGCATTGACCCCTCTAATACATTCTGACCCCAAAAGGGTAAGTATAGGCACCGATTTGGGGCACGGCGGCGCCAAATATACCCTATTTTTACTATCTAACTATATGCGGTAGGGGTCTAGGTACGGCGCCTAGCGCCTAAACTAGGACTTGTGCCACTTAGATGACCACAGGGCATTTTAGGGCATTGACCCCTCTAATACATTCTGACCCCAAAAGGGTAAGTATAGGCACCGATTTGGGGCACGGCGGCGCCAAATATACCCTATTTTTACTATCTAACTATATGCGGTAGGGGTCTAGGTACGGCGCCTAGCGCCTAAACTAGGACATGTGCCACATAGGTGACCACAGGGCATTTTAGGGCATTGACCCCTCTAATACATTCTGACCCCAAAAGGGTAAGTATAGGCACCGATTTGGGGCACGGCGGCGCCAAACATACCCTATCTAACTATATGCGATAGAGGTCTAGGTACGGCGCCTAGCGCCTAAACTAGGACTTGTGCCACTTAGGTGACCACAGGGCATTTTAGGGCATTGACCCCTCTAATACATTCTGACCCCAAAAGGGTAAGTATAGGCACCGATTTGGGGAACGACGGCGCCAAATATACCCTATTTTTACTATCTAACTATATGCGGTAGGGGTTTAGGTACGGCGCCTAGCGCCTAAACTAGGACTTGTGCCACTTAGGTGACCACAGGGCATTTTAGGGCATTGACCCCTCTAATACATTCTGACCCCAAAAGGGTAAGTATAGGCACCGATTTGGGGAACGACGGCGCCAAATATACCCTATTTTTACTATCTAACTATATGCGGTAGGGGTTTAGGTACGGCGCCTAGCGCCTAAACTAGGACTTGTGCCACTTAGGTGACCACAGGGCATTTTAGGGCATTGACCCCTCTAATACATTCTGACCCCAAAAGGGTAAGTATAGGCACCGATTTGGGGAACGACGGCGCCAAATATACCCTATTTTTACTATCTAACTATATGCGGTAGGGGTCTAGGTAAGGCGCCTAGCGCCTAAACTAGGACTTGTGCCACTTAGGTGACCACAGGGCATTTTAGGGCATTGACCCCTCTAATACATTCTGACCCCAAAAGGGTAAGTATAGGCACCGATTTGGGGCACGGCGGCGCCAAACATACCCTATCTAACTATATGCGATAGAGGTCTAGGTACGGCGCCTAGCGCCTAAACTAGGACTTGTGCCACTTAGGTGACCACAGGGCATTTTAGGGCATTGACCCCTCTAATACATTCTGACCCCAAAAGGGTAAGTATAGGCACCGATTTGGGGCACGGCGGCGCCAAATATACCCTATTTTTACTATCTAACTATATGCGGTAGGGGTCTAGGTACGGCGCCTAGCGCCTAAACTAGGACTTGTGCCACTTAGGTGACCACAGGGCATTTTAGGGCATTGACCCCTCTAATACATTCTGACCCCAAAAGGGTAAGTATAGGCACCGATTTGGGGAACGACGGCGCCAAATATACCCTATTTTTACTATCTAACTATATGCGGTAGGGGTCTAGGTACGGCGCCTAGCGCCTAAACTAGGACTTGTGCCACATAGGTGACCACAGGGCATTTTAGGGCATTGACCCCTCTAATACATTCTGACCCCAAAAGGGTAAGTATAGGCACCGATTTGGGGAACGACGGCGCCAAATATACCCTATTTTTACTATCTAACTATATGCGGTAGGGGTTTAGGTACGGCGCCTAGCGCCTAAACTAGGACTTGTGCCACTTAGGTGACCACAGGGCATTTTAGGGCATTGACCCCTCTAATACATTCTGACCCCAAAAGGGTAAGTATAGGCACCGATTTGGGGAACGACGGCGCCAAATATACCCTATTTTTACTATCTAACTATATGCGGTAGGGGTCTAGGTACGGCGCCTAGCGCCTAAACTAGGACTTGTGCCACTTAGGTGACCACAGGGCATTTTAGGGCATTGACCCCTCTAATACATTCTGACCCCAAAAGGGTAAGTATAGGCACCGATTTGGGGAACGACGGCGCCAAATATACCCTATTTTTACTATCTAACTATATGCGGTAGGGGTTTAGGTACGGCGCCTAGCGCCTAAACTAGGACTTGTGCCACTTAGGTGACCACAGGGCATTTTAGGGCATTGACCCCTCTAATACATTCTGACCCCAAAAGGGTAAGTATAGGCACCGATTTGGGGAACGACGGCGCCAAATATACCCTATTTTTACTATCTAACTATATGCGGTAGGGGTCTAGGTACGGCGCCTAGCGCCTAAACTAGGACTTGTGCCACTTAGGTGACCACAGGGCATTTTAGGGCATTGACCCCTCTAATACATTCTGACCCCAAAAGGGTAAGTATAGGCACCGATTTGGGGAACGACGGCGCCAAATATACCCTATTTTTACTATCTAACTATATGCGGTAGGGGTCTAGGTACGGCGCCTAGCGCCTAAACTAGGACTTGTGCCACTTAGGTGACCACAGGGCATTTTAGGGCATTGACCCCTCTAATACATTCTGACCCCAAAAGGGTAAGTATAGGCACCGATTTGGGGCACGGCGGCGCCAAACATACCCTATCTAACTATATGCGATAGAGGTCTAGGTACGGCGCCTAGCGCCTAAACTAGGACTTGTGCCACTTAGGTGACCACAGGGCATTTTAGGGCATTGACCCCTCTAATACATTCTGACCCCAAAAGGGTAAGTATAGGCACCGATTTGGGGCACGGCGGCGCCAAATATACCCTATTTTTACTATCTAACTATATGCGGTAGGGGTCTAGGTACGGCGCCTAGCGCCTAAACTAGGACTTGTGCCACTTAGGTGACCACAGGGCATTTTAGGGCATTGACCCCTCTAATACATTCTGACCCCAAAAGGGTAAGTATAGGCACCGATTTGGGGAACGACGGCGCCAAATATACCCTATTTTTACTATCTAACTATATGCGGTAGGGGTCTAGGTACGGCGCCTAGCGCCTAAACTAGGACTTGTGCCACATAGGTGACCACAGGGCATTTTAGGGCATTGACCCCTCTAATACATTCTGACCCCAAAAGGGTAAGTATAGGCACCGATTTGGGGAACGACGGCGCCAAATATACCCTATTTTTACTATCTAACTATATGCGGTAGGGGTTTAGGTACGGCGCCTAGCGCCTAAACTAGGACTTGTGCCACTTAGGTGACCACAGGGCATTTTAGGGCATTGACCCCTCTAATACATTCTGACCCCAAAAGGGTAAGTATAGGCACCGATTTGGGGAACGACGGCGCCAAATATACCCTATTTTTACTATCTAACTATATGCGGTAGGGGTCTAGGTACGGCGCCTAGCGCCTAAACTAGGACTTGTGCCACTTAGGTGACCACAGGGCATTTTAGGGCATTGACCCCTCTAATACATTCTGACCCCAAAAGGGTAAGTATAGGCACCGATTTGGGGCACGGCGGCGCCAAACATACCCTATCTAACTATATGCGATAGAGGTCTAGGTACGGCGCCTAGCGCCTAAACTAGGACTTGTGCCACTTAGGTGACCACAGGGCATTTTAGGGCATTGACCCCTCTAATACATTCTGACCCCAAAAGGGTAAGTATAGGCACCGATTTGGGGCACGGCGGCGCCAAATATACCCTATTTTTACTATCTAACTATATGCGGTAGGGGTCTAGGTACGGCGCCTAGCGCCTAAACTAGGACTTGTGCCACTTAGGTGACCACAGGGCATTTTAGGGCATTGACCCCTCTAATACATTCTGACCCCAAAAGGGTAAGTATAGGCACCGATTTGGGGAACGACGGCGCCAAATATACCCTATTTTTACTATCTAACTATATGCGGTAGGGGTCTAGGTACGGCGCCTAGCGCCTAAACTAGGACTTGTGCCACATAGGTGACCACAGGGCATTTTAGGGCATTGACCCCTCTAATACATTCTGACCCCAAAAGGGTAAGTATAGGCACCGATTTGGGGAACGACGGCGCCAAATATACCCTATTTTTACTATCTAACTATATGCGGTAGGGGTTTAGGTACGGCGCCTAGCGCCTAAACTAGGACTTGTGCCACTTAGGTGACCACAGGGCATTTTAGGGCATTGACCCCTCTAATACATTCTGACCCCAAAAGGGTAAGTATAGGCACCGATTTGGGGAACGACGGCGCCAAATATACCCTATTTTTACTATCTAACTATATGCGGTAGGGGTCTAGGTACGGCGCCTAGCGCCTAAACTAGGACTTGTGCCACTTAGGTGACCACAGGGCATTTTAGGGCATTGACCCCTCTAATACATTCTGACCCCAAAAGGGTAAGTATAGGCACCGATTTGGGGAACGACGGCGCCAAATATACCCTATTTTTACTATCTAACTATATGCGGTAGGGGTTTAGGTACGGCGCCTAGCGCCTAAACTAGGACTTGTGCCACTTAGGTGACCACAGGGCATTTTAGGGCATTGACCCCTCTAATACATTCTGACCCCAAAAGGGTAAGTATAGGCACCGATTTGGGGAACGACGGCGCCAAATATACCCTATTTTTACTATCTAACTATATGCGGTAGGGGTCTAGGTACGGCGCCTAGCGCCTAAACTAGGACTTGTGCCACTTAGGTGACCACAGGGCATTTTAGGGCATTGACCCCTCTAATACATTCTGACCCCAAAAGGGTAAGTATAGGCACCGATTTGGGGAACGACGGCGCCAAATATACCCTATTTTTACTATCTAACTATATGCGGTAGGGGTCTAGGTACGGCGCCTAGCGCCTAAACTAGGACTTGTGCCACTTAGGTGACCACAGGGCATTTTAGGGCATTGACCCCTCTAATACATTCTGACCCCAAAAGGGTAAGTATAGGCACCGATTTGGGGAACGACGGCGCCAAATATACCCTATTTTTACTATCTAACTATATGCGGTAGGGGTCTAGGTACGGCGCCTAGCGCCTAAACTAGGACTTGTGCCACTTAGGTGACCACAGGGCATTTTAGGGCATTGACCCCTCTAATACATTCTGACCCCAAAAGGGTAAGTATAGGCACCGATTTGGGGAACGACGGCGCCAAATATACCCTATTTTTACTATCTAACTATATGCGGTAGGGGTCTAGGTACGGCGCCTAGCGCCTAAACTAGGACTTGTGCCACATAGGTGACCACAGGGCATTTTAGGGCATTGACCCCTCTAATACATTCTGACCCCAAAAGGGTAAGTATAGGCACCGATTTGGGGAACGACGGCGCCAAATATACCCTATTTTTACTATCTAACTATATGCGGTAGGGGTTTAGGTACGGCGCCTAGCGCCTAAACTAGGACTTGTGCCACTTAGGTGACCACAGGGCATTTTAGGGCATTGACCCCTCTAATACATTCTGACCCCAAAAGGGTAAGTATAGGCACCGATTTGGGGAACGACGGCGCCAAATATACCCTATTTTTACTATCTAACTATATGCGGTAGGGGTCTAGGTACGGCGCCTAGCGCCTAAACTAGGACTTGTGCCACTTAGGTGACCACAGGGCATTTTAGGGCATTGACCCCTCTAATACATTCTGACCCCAAAAGGGTAAGTATAGGCACCGATTTGGGGAACGACGGCGCCAAATATACCCTATTTTTACTATCTAACTATATGCGGTAGGGGTTTAGGTACGGCGCCTAGCGCCTAAACTAGGACTTGTGCCACTTAGGTGACCACAGGGCATTTTAGGGCATTGACCCCTCTAATACATTCTGACCCCAAAAGGGTAAGTATAGGCACCGATTTGGGGAACGACGGCGCCAAATATACCCTATTTTTACTATCTAACTATATGCGGTAGGGGTCTAGGTACGGCGCCTAGCGCCTAAACTAGGACTTGTGCCACTTAGGTGACCACAGGGCATTTTAGGGCATTGACCCCTCTAATACATTCTGACCCCAAAAGGGTAAGTATAGGCACCGATTTGGGGAACGACGGCGCCAAATATACCCTATTTTTACTATCTAACTATATGCGGTAGGGGTCTAGGTACGGCGCCTAGCGCCTAAACTAGGACTTGTGCCACTTAGGTGACCACAGGGCATTTTAGGGCATTGACCCCTCTAATACATTCTGACCCCAAAAGGGTAAGTATAGGCACCGATTTGGGGAACGACGGCGCCAAATATACCCTATTTTTACTATCTAACTATATGCGGTAGGGGTCTAGGTACGGCGCCTAGCGCCTAAACTAGGACTTGTGCCACTTAGGTGACCACAGGGCATTTTAGGGCATTGACCCCTCTAATACATTCTGACCCCAAAAGGGTAAGTATAGGCACCGATTTGGGGAACGACGGCGCCAAATATACCCTATTTTTACTATCTAACTATATGCGGTAGGGGTCTAGGTACGGCGCCTAGCGCCTAAACTAGGACTTGTGCCACATAGGTGACCACAGGGCATTTTAGGGCATTGACCCCTCTAATACATTCTGACCCCAAAAGGGTAAGTATAGGCACCGATTTGGGGAACGACGGCGCCAAATATACCCTATTTTTACTATCTAACTATATGCGGTAGGGGTTTAGGTACGGCGCCTAGCGCCTAAACTAGGACTTGTGCCACTTAGGTGACCACAGGGCATTTTAGGGCATTGACCCCTCTAATACATTCTGACCCCAAAAGGGTAAGTATAGGCACCGATTTGGGGAACGACGGCGCCAAATATACCCTATTTTTACTATCTAACTATATGCGGTAGGGGTCTAGGTACGGCGCCTAGCGCCTAAACTAGGACTTGTGCCACTTAGGTGACCACAGGGCATTTTAGGGCATTGACCCCTCTAATACATTCTGACCCCAAAAGGGTAAGTATAGGCACCGATTTGGGGAACGACGGCGCCAAATATACCCTATTTTTACTATCTAACTATATGCGGTAGGGGTTTAGGTACGGCGCCTAGCGCCTAAACTAGGACTTGTGCCACTTAGGTGACCACAGGGCATTTTAGGGCATTGACCCCTCTAATACATTCTGACCCCAAAAGGGTAAGTATAGGCACCGATTTGGGGAACGACGGCGCCAAATATACCCTATTTTTACTATCTAACTATATGCGGTAGGGGTCTAGGTACGGCGCCTAGCGCCTAAACTAGGACTTGTGCCACTTAGGTGACCACAGGGCATTTTAGGGCATTGACCCCTCTAATACATTCTGACCCCAAAAGGGTAAGTATAGGCACCGATTTGGGGAACGACGGCGCCAAATATACCCTATTTTTACTATCTAACTATATGCGGTAGGGGTCTAGGTACGGCGCCTAGCGCCTAAACTAGGACTTGTGCCACTTAGGTGACCACAGGGCATTTTAGGGCATTGACCCCTCTAATACATTCTGACCCCAAAAGGGTAAGTATAGGCACCGATTTGGGGAACGACGGCGCCAAATATACCCTATTTTTACTATCTAACTATATGCGGTAGGGGTCTAGGTACGGCGCCTAGCGCCTAAACTAGGACTTGTGCCACTTAGGTGACCACAGGGCATTTTAGGGCATTGACCCCTCTAATACATTCTGACCCCAAAAGGGTAAGTATAGGCACCGATTTGGGGAACGACGGCGCCAAATATACCCTATTTTTACTATCTAACTATATGCGGTAGGGGTTTAGGTACGGCGCCTAGCGCCTAAACTAGGACTTGTGCCACTTAGGTGACCACAGGGCATTTTAGGGCATTGACCCCTCTAATACATTCTGACCCCAAAAGGGTAAGTATAGGCACCGATTTGGGGAACGACGGCGCCAAATATACCCTATTTTTACTATCTAACTATATGCGGTAGGGGTCTAGGTACGGCGCCTAGCGCCTAAACTAGGACTTGTGCCACTTAGGTGACCACAGGGCATTTTAGGGCATTGACCCCTCTAATACATTCTGACCCCAAAAGGGTAAGTATAGGCACCGATTTGGGGAACGACGGCGCCAAATATACCCTATTTTTACTATCTAACTATATGCGGTAGGGGTCTAGGTACGGCGCCTAGCGCCTAAACTAGGACTTGTGCCACTTAGGTGACCACAGGGCATTTTAGGGCATTGACCCCTCTAATACATTCTGACCCCAAAAGGGTAAGTATAGGCACCGATTTGGGGAACGACGGCGCCAAATATACCCTATTTTTACTATCTAACTATATGCGGTAGGGGTCTAGGTACGGCGCCTAGCGCCTAAACTAGGACTTGTGCCACTTAGGTATACTTGACACGTTTCCCTAAATTATTTCATAAATTTTTACACATGTAATATCCCTTCAAAAATGAGATATTTTTATTTTTTGACAAAGTTGACCGGGTCTATAGTGCGAAACTATCCCTTTCACACCGTGCCAAATCTGATGTACATTAATTCGTACGAATATTTGTCGTGTATCAATGAATACTCGATAGACCAGTGTTTGATGTTTGAAATGAAATGGGCCCTGTTTGAGGACCCACGTGGTTGGCGCAGACACGTGTCTTTGTTATGACTTACGTAAAAATCATAAATATGTTCAATTATACAATGAGAGAAAAATTAATCATGTCTAATAATGTAAAATAAATTTGGATTTTTTCAGCAATGCCGTATTAATTCTATGTATAAACACCAAAGTAGTTTTATGCAAAGTACCACGTTTTACAATCACTTTATTAGCATGACCAGGGGTGGATCCAGAAATTGGGGTTAGAAGGCGCAACTTCATGATGCAGGGGTGGGGGGGGGTGCACCTTGAGACCCCCAGTGGGTCCAGGGCTAAGCCCTGGTGGAGGCTCCCGGAACCTCCTAGATTTTACGGATTTTACAGATTTTATTGGGCTTCAAATATGTCTTCTATGTGGAAATGTTTACTATTTTCTGTCATTTTTTATATCAACAAAATGACGCAAATTTTAAGGGGTTTTGGAAAAAATGTAAGTTCTCCCAATAAAAGTAATTCAATAAATCAAAAGATTTTGTCATTTATTGCTCTGAGAGAGGAATGAATTATTGCTTTTTTTATCGTTTATATTTTTCTAAACAAGAGACCACGATTTACCTTAAATCCGCCACTAATGACCCCCTCCCCAACGTACTAGATTGTTATTTCTAAATCATTGGAGGATGTTCTATTTCAGAACGGAATTGTTTAAATTCTTGATACTCCATTTGAAAATTTAGCAGAACGTAGTATTCATCATTCCACGGAATTGTGTGACATGTGCACTTCCAGCATATGTAGATATTGATATAAAAATAACAGATTTATATGAAGTAAACCTAATTATAAGTAAATTTTGAAAGATGATGGACATAATGTATTTAGATATGTATTTAGGAATTTCATCGCACAATATTCGTTTTTTTTTTTCAATACTGCTGTTCTATGGAGCGCCAAATTAACATACACTCAAATAATTGAAGATATCTTATTCAATTATTGCTCTCTTTAATTGAATTAATGCGCGCATTAAATCAATTATTGCTTTCATCAAATGAATTAATGCACGCTTCAATTCAATTATTGCTCTCCTCAAATGAATTAATGCGCGCATCCATTGAATTAATGAGAGCAATAATTGATTTAATGTGCACATTAATTCAATTATTGCTCTCTTCAATTCAATTGATGCGCGCATCAATTTCGTAGAAATATTGCTCGCAATAATTAATTTAGAGCTCGATATAAATAATTTGATGATCTCTTTAATTCAATTGAAGATATCTTTAATTATTTACAATGCTTTTGTACAAGGAATTAATGCGCGCATCAATTCTTTAAAAGAGAGCAACGATTCAATTAAAGAGATCATTAATTCAATTTTGGATATGTTGAGTTGAAGATATCTTTAATTATATAGTTGCTCTCTCTAAAAGAATTATTGCTCTCTTCAAATAAATTAAAGATATTAATTCAATTGAAGAGAGCCATATTAGAATTAATGCGCGCATTAAATCAATTATTGCTCTTATCAAATGATTTAATGCGCACAATACATCAATTATTGCTCTCTTCAATGAAATTGTAGCGCATCAATTCAATTGTCGATAGCATTAATTCATTTGAAGAGATCATTAATTAAATCAAAGTGCGCATCAATTCAGCTGAAGAATTATTGCTATCATTAATTCAATTAATGCGAGCAATAATTCAGAATTGAAGATATCATTAATTATTTGAAGAGATCTTTTAATTAAATTGTTGCGCGCATCAAATGAATTGATGATATCTTCAAATAATTGAAGATATCTTCCATTATTTCAGTTTATGTTAATATGGCGCTCCATACTGTTCAGACCTATCAATATCAAAAGAGTAGTGTGACTCATGTCATATTAATAAATGTTATATCAGCAAAACTATGCCAGTAAACACGCTCAAAATCAACGTTATTTTCTATAAAGGATACTGACACAAATATTTGCAAGGTTTGAAAATTTAGGAAATTGTAAAACATTTATTTCAATTTCAAAACATTATTGTATGTCACTTTGCAATTATTAAGAGATAAGTATATTTTAATAAAAGTAAATGAAAAGTTAACCAGAGGATTCTTAAGAGCTACTTACTCAGACCTACATTTTTGCAGTTACTCCCCTTACACCGGAAGTTGGTGGCGCGCTTACCATTGCGGTCCTAAATAGTAAAGCTTACGTTACCAAATTCTTCATTATGCTTAGTTTTAACAGGTTGTATTATATCTATGATAAAAACAAGGTTTACTTTCTCCATTTTTATGGAGAAAACTTTTGAAAATGTGCACTTCGTATCACTCAATCACTGCCACGCAGGAGCGTAACTTCAATTGATGATGATGATGATGATGACGATGATGATAATTATATATATATATATATATATATATATATATATATATATATATATATATATATATATATTCTACATGGCATCAAGATGATAGAAAATTATAGGAACATGTCTGAATTACTTCAGTGTACATTTCAGATATGATAGATTATTTTTGTTGGCTTTCATATGAAACTGGAGAAGGGTCCATTAACCCCTTACGTGGCAGATACGCAATTTTACGCATCTCTGATAGAGTATGTGGAAGATTTATTTAAAGTCTAAAATTAAGGGTTCTCGGAGATGGTCCCCCGAAACACCCCTCCCGCACCTAACCCTCGCCACCTTCGGCGCTTCAGTGAAACTTTCGGTTCTACACATTTTAACAGTCCTAGCTACGACTCGGCTGAAGTTAGCAGCCACAAACCAGCATCCAATAAGACCATAAAAGCTATCAGCCAATAAGAAAGTTCAACAAAGTACTTCGAGTACTCAGACGGAATACTAAAAGGTAACACATCATAAATCAGAATTGATAATTTTTCAAACAATTAATTAACAAATTTTTAATTACCAAGTTTCATACTTGAAGGCTATTGAGCTCACCTGAAAGTTCCTGACGTTACATCACATGAACGTTAATAAGAAAATAATGATTGAAGAGTCCACAAAAGGAGTATGCAGACAAGGAAGTGGACCCCTACGACTATCATTTTTCGCCCTCGGTTTGGGGTTGTAGGGGTACCTCCTGGGGCCACCAAACGGTGAGACCACTTAAGACCTCTCTAATAAATGACTATATGGTGTTGGAATAAAACAAAAATGACAAAAGACTAGAGAACAATGAAGTCAAACATATAGAACCTTTAAAAGGGGTCACATAGGCCTCTGAGGGTAAATAATCTCACCTTAAAGTTCCTAGTTTTACTTTATGTAGGGTCTTAATGATGGCTAATAACAACTTAATCTTTGAAGAGTCCACAAAAAGATTATGCAGACAAGAAAGGGGACCCCTCCCCTAGGCTATTATCTTCCACCCTCAGTTTGGGGCGGTAGGGGTACCACCTTGGTCCTACCAGGATCAGGGCCCCTATTCAGACTTCCCTAATAATTGAATATTGGGCGATTAAAGAATAGAAAGCTGATAGACGGGTAGAAAACAACAGTCAAACATATAGAACGCTTAAAAGGGTCACATAGGGTATAAAGTACAATTGAGCTCACCTGAAAGTTCCTAATTTTACGTCATGTAGGGTCATAATGAAGGTTAATAACAACTTAATGTTTGAAGAGTCCGCTAAAAGGGTATATAGGCAAGAAAAGGGACCCCCTGGGGTAACATTTTCCGCCCTCAATTTGGGGCTGTTGGGGTCGCACCATGTGCCTTCCGAGTCTCGGTCCATTTTCAGACCTCTTTAATCATTGACTGTGGTGTACTTTATCGACGCCAAACTCCAGGCCATGGACGTATATCTATGGGTGATTGCAAAGTTGTAGTTTCCATGCAGTGCGCTGGTCCGCCGCATAATCCAGGAATTGAAACTTAATTGTACAGATTCTACATGTAGTAACAAAGAAAGAGATCGAAGGGTATATCGAATAATGAAACTGTTGGCATGTATTCTATATACACTGAATTTACATTTGTTTAAAACAAGTAAAGAATTACCCATAATTCTCAATAAAACCAATTAAATAAAGACTAAGAGGAATACATTCTCAAAAATGAAATATGAACAACCAGAAACTTCTTTAGGTCATAGAGATAATTTCCATAAAAATTATTGAAATAATGTATATTTGGGGCCTCCGTGCCCCAAAATGGTGCCTCTATTAACCTTTTGAGGTAAGTTCCTATTAAAAAGGCCAATACCCTGAATGCCCTGTGGTCATCTGAGTGGCACAAGTCCTAGTTTGGGCGCTAGGCTCCCAACTTAAAGCTCTATCGTATTGTTTGAAAGTGCACAATAACTTGTTTCAATCCCTCATATCTAGTAAATGGAATCTGAATTGAGTAATCATTTGTGATACTCTGGTAGCTGATAAATTGCCTTTTGTATCTAATAAATCATGTACATGTATTTTATGAAACCCTTTGTCATATCTTGTAGAATCTTTGTGAGAATGTCAACAAATCAACTGAATATGAACGATACAACACTGGCATCCTCATTGCATTTCACAAGCTAACATGCAGAACACAATGCTTTTTCCATACAATGTCATATTTATTATCAAAATGAATACTCATTGTATCTGAAATACACGAGGAAATTTAATGAAGAACTTAATAATATTAAATGATACAGTTTTTCTCCTTTACGCCATTCGAGTAAATTTTGACTTAGTTAATTAACTACCTTAGCAATACAACGACGTCAAAATGACGTTACAATGTAAATGCATTCATTTCATTGCTATATTTAGAAGCCCGTAGAAAGAAAGCGCGTAGAGGAAATTGGATAAAATTAATTGTTTTAGAAAGCAGATTTTGAAGCCTTTTGACCCCCAAAAGATTTTAAATTTTGGAAACAGGGCCATTTTTCATGATTTCTGGCTTTAGTTTTTATAAGTTGCTATATCCACTGTAAACTTGGTTTGGGAATTTTGATAGAAATAAACTTTTCACCATTGTAATTTATCCTATGGGAGAAATATATCTTTTTGACCATTGGGTTATTTCTTACTAAATAGCTGTAAGCCTGTTATCAAAATTAAGCTTTATTATACCTCGAACTGTGAATGGTTCTCTTCTCTATTGTAATCCAGTATGACTACAGAAAGTATCTTCAGTATTAATTATAGAGCCAATCCAAACAGATTTGGTTTTGGAAATATTGGGTTTTAAACCTGAAAATTTAGAAAATTGAAATAGTAGATCAAGAGCACTTTTTAGACTTTTTTCTAATCCATCCAAAAATAAAACTGTGTCATTTGCATATTGTATTAAACAAATTCTTTCTTTATTTTAATGCCCCTGATATTTTTGTTTTGTAGTATCATATGGCCTAAATTTCGACACAAAGGTTGAATAAATAAGGAGATATTGGATCACCTTGACGACAACCGCTGCCAATTTTAAAGAATTATGAAAAAACACCGTTTTGAATAACACATAATTTAGCTTTATTGTATAACACTGATACCCATTTGATAAGATCACGGCCAAAATTTTAAAAACAATATGGTTTTGTACATAAAAAAAATATATTTACGGTGCCTTTGCTTACCCTTTTCAGGTCAGATCATATTAGGGAGTTGAATACCTAAATTGGGCTGTAATCACATGTGTGGCACAAGTCCAAGTTTAGGCGGTTCATCTAGGCACCCTAACTAAACCTCTATTGCATAGAGTCATATAGTGCAAATAGGATATATTTGGCGTCTCCCTACCCCAAAATGGTGCCAATACTTACCCTTTTGGGGTCAGAATCTATTAAAGGGGTCAATGCCCTAAAATGCCCTGTGGTCACCTAAGTGGCACAAGTCCTAGTTTAGGCGCTAGGCGCCGTACCTAGACTCCTACCGCATATAGTTAGATAGGGTATATTTGGCGCCGCCGTGCCCCAAATCGGTGCCTATACTTACCCTTTTGGGGTCAGAATCTATTAGAGGGGTCAATACCCTAAAATGCCCTGTGGTCACCTAAGTGGCACAAGTCCTAGTTTAGGCGCTAGGCGCCGTACCTAGACCCCTATCGCATATAGTTAGATAGTAAAAATAGGGTATGTTTGGCGCCGCTGTGCCCCAAATCGGTGCCTATACTTACCCTTTTGGGGTCAGAATCTATTAAAGGGGTCAATGCCCTAAAATTCCCTGTAGTCACCTAAGTGACACAAGTCCTAGTTTAGGCGCTAGGCGCCGTACCTAGACCCCTACCGCATATAGTTAGATAGGGTATATTTGGCGCCGCCGTGCCCCAAATCGGTGCCTATACTTACCCTTTTGGGGTCAGAATCTATTAGAGGGGTCAATACCCTAAAATGCCCTGTGGTCACCTAAGTGGCACAAGTCCTAGTTTAGGCGCTAGGCGCCGTACCTAGACCCCTACCGCATATAGTTAGATAGTAAAAATAGGGTATATTTGGCGCCGCCGTGCCCCAAATCGGTGCCTATACTTACCCTTTTGGGGTCAGAATGTATTAGAGGGGTCAATGCCCTAAAATGCCCTGTGGTCACCTAAGTGGCACAAGTCCTAGTTTAGGCGCTAGGCGCCGTACCTAGACCCCTACCGCATATAGTTAGATAGTAAAAATAGGGTATATTTGGCGCCGCCGTGCCCCAAATAGGTGCCTATACTTACCCTTTTGGGGTCAGAATGTATTAGAGGGGTCAATGCCCTAAAATGCCCTGTGGTCACCTAAGTGGCACAAGTCCTAGTTTAGGCGCTAGGCGCCGTACCTAGACTCCTACCGCATATAGTTAGATAGGGTATATTTGGCGCCGCCGTGCCCCAAATCGGTGCCTATACTTACCCTTTTGGGGTCAGAATCTATTAGAGGGGTCAATACCCTAAAATGCCCTGTGGTCACCTAAGTGGCACAAGTCCTAGTTTAGGCGCTAGGCGCCGTACCTAGACCCCTATCGCATATAGTTAGATAGTAAAAATAGGGTATGTTTGGCGCCGCTGTGCCCCAAATCGGTGCCTATACTTACCCTTTTGGGGTCAGAATCTATTAAAGGGGTCAATGCCCTAAAATTCCCTGTAGTCACCTAAGTGACACAAGTCCTAGTTTAGGCGCTAGGCGCCGTACCTAGACCCCTACCGCATATAGTTAGATAGGGTATATTTGGCGCCGCCGTGCCCCAAATCGGTGCCTATACTTACCCTTTTGGGGTCAGAATCTATTAGAGGGGTCAATACCCTAAAATGCCCTGTGGTCACCTAAGTGGCACAAGTCCTAGTTTAGGCGCTAGGCGCCGTACCTAGACCCCTACCGCATATAGTTAGATAGTAAAAATAGGGTATATTTGGCGCCGCCGTGCCCCAAATCGGTGCCTATACTTACCCTTTTGGGGTCAGAATGTATTAGAGGGGTCAATGCCCTAAAATGCCCTGTGGTCACCTAAGTGGCACAAGTCCTAGTTTAGGCGCTAGGCGCCGTACCTAGACCCCTACCGCATATAGTTAGATAGTAAAAATAGGGTATATTTGGCGCCGCCGTGCCCCAAATCGGTGCCTATACTTACCCTTTTGGGGTCAGAATGTATTAGAGGGGTCAATGCCCTAAAATGCCCTGTGGTCACCTAAGTGGCACAAGTCCTAGTTTAGGCGCTAGGCGCCGTACCTAGACTCCTACCGCATATAGTTAGATAGGGTATATTTGGCGCCGCCGTGCCCCAAATCGGTGCCTATACTTACCCTTTTGGGGTCAGAATGTATTAGAGGGGTCAATGCCCTAAAATGCCCTGTGGTCACCTAAGTGGCACAAGTCCTAGTTTAGGCGCTAGGCGCCGTACCGAGACCCCTACCGCATATAGTTAGATAGTAAAAATAGGGTATAATTGGCGCCGCCGTGCCCCAAATCGGTGCCTATACTTACCCTTTTGGGGTCAGAATGTATTAGAGGGGTCAATGCCCTAAAATGTCCTGTGGTCACCTGAGTGACACATGCCCTAGTTTAGGCGCTAGGCGCCGTATATTGAGAGTACTTTTTTGTCGGGTTCGTTATACGTACATTTTCTAAGCGATAAATATTAGGAAAAATCCTTATTGGCCGCTAGCTTATTGTCCGCTAGCTTGACTTTAGTCGATTCGATTCTCAAACAGGATATTACTTAGACAATATATGAAATAAAACCAAAATATGGGAGAAGCAGGGTTTCCGAACCTGTATTTGCTGTGTAGGCTTTTTAAATCCAACGATTCATCTTTGTTAGAATATTAGGGTATGCAGGATTGAAATTTTACATCGCACGCCAGATACTCCACGTCATATACAGGGTCTAGACTGTGACGTTAAAGTGCACATTGTGATGTCACGATGATGAGCCTTGCCCGCTTCACCGGATTCTGGTAACTTATGTAAATCAAAGTACTGAAAGTACTGATGGGAGTTGATTTTATGTAGATTTGCTTCAAATGCTTCTGCGATTGAGAATTATTCCAAAATAGTGATAAAAAGATGGAAAAGTACACTCAAAAGTCATAAACTTATGTTGTGTCTCTATAGCAATCAACGCACAATTATTTATGTCTAACATGTCGATCTAGACATTGGTAAGTTCACGAACAAATTGAATTCTATTTTACTATTCCAACATTTTGTATAGTAATACTCTTAAAATTGCTCATTTTTGTCAAAATATGTCACTAGCACAAGAACATGTTTTGGAAAAACTCCACACATAACTTGATAATTAGTTTATGCTAATTTTTCAATGATTCTTTTCTATAACTCTTAAAGATTGACACGACTTACACAACTAAACAATTCCCCATTGCTTAAATTCAGAAGTGCAAGAAGTTGTACTTAAACATCAGACATTTACGTATCCTTTATCTTTAAAACTGTGTATGATCTTACTTAAAATTTGAAATTCAATTCCTAGATCTCTATGCAAATCATCTAGGAAAATCTCGATGTACATAACTTCGTAAGCATCAACAAATGACAGTAAAATACCTAAAATTTATTCTATTTCCAAAATTAGCCATGTGGTCTTAATTTTGCACATGTGAAAAGGTGAAGATAACGGACAGTGGCCAATTTCATAAATCCTAAAAGAAATACAAAATTAAGAGTCCTGTATATATTAGAGGTTGAACCTGGCGCCTAGGAGGAGTCATCTTCGCTAGCCAAGGGTTTACGATCCGCTCCGCTTCTCTACAAACCCTTGGCAGATTTGGTGCGATTTCAACTTTCAGCATATGATTGGACGTAGGGAAAGTCCACTGCTCAATCAGAGAACGTGTTACGTTAGATCACGTGTAAAACAAAGGAAATCAAATACCTACAACTGTCACTCGGTCGTGTATCAAATACATATCCAAACCAATGATGCCACGTGCGCAGTTCAGACTCGGAAGTGCATTTTATTTACTACAGTACCGTACCATAAGTTTAGTATCAAACATCTCTTGTAATTCGTTGTTTTATGTTCTATCCCAGATTTAGACAGTTGCATCAAAGCTATTTTCCTCAATTTGGAATTCACCTTACACACCTGGGGTTATTTTTAGAGGTAGACTCAACGACTACATATATTTCATGGGTTCACACATGTTTATTTTCTAAATAATATTCTCACTGATTCCTTTTTCAAGTATGCAATTAAGAGATAGTTAAATTTATTATCAATATTTTGAATGATTTGCATACCACATTGCGTTACTCTCTGAGCGCAGCCATTTCTAAACAACTTTTAAACAGTAGTTGAAACACGCGTTTTCATTGGATAAGCATGATGTAATCCAAACAGGGTTGTTTTCTCCATCCGATAGAGGGCGCCACCCAAAGCTACGAAAATCGCACTAAATCTGCCAATTTAGGGTTTGTAGAGAAGCGGAGCGGATCGTAAACCCTTGGCTAGCGAAGATGGTACATCACATGACCCTTTATTTGAACAAATTTGAATCCCCTTTATCCAAAAATTATTTTGTACGTACATTTCGAATATCTTATCGCTTGTTATATTTTCTAAACTTGAAAAAAAAGCTTGGCTATTATACAAGAACCGGTTATACATAATGTTATACAGCATTTTAAACTCACATGAGCTGAAATTAGCTCAATGAGCTTTTTGTCCGGCGTTCGTCTGTCCGTTCATAAACTTTTTAAAAACATTTTCGACTTCTTCTGAAGAACCACAGTACTAATTTCAGTCAAACTTGACCCAAAGCATGCATGGTTAAAGAGGATTCAAGTGTGTTCAAAGGGAACGCCATTCCCTTTTTGAAGTGGAGAAAAGAACTAGTAAAAATTTGTGGCATCGCCGGGCCTGGAGAACATAAAACTTTTACCGTACTCTTACTCAAACTCAGTCATGTTTGTTTTGAGTACAACTCTGAGCAAACTCCGAGGCATATTCAAAAACTCTTGAGCATGTACTCCGTATGAGAATGATTTTGTAAAACATTTATAACCTTTACTTTTCAGTGTGAATACGATTTAGAGTTATTATTAGTAATATGGTCAGTTTGGGACATAATAATATTAGTTATGTAGATACTTAGATGGGTAATACGGAAATATATGGGGTCCTTGAAAAAAATCATATTGGGCGAGGCTTAAGAGTATGTATGCGTAAGAGTAGAGTACACGAATTTATCCTGTTGATGATTTTACCTATACATTAATTAAAGGCATATTGACATTATTCATTCTTGATGTTTTTCTAATGTACATGTAGGCCCCTACAACTGTCATAATAAATGACTGCAATGTGTGTATTCTTGAGTACAACAATGAAAAAGTGGCTGCAAAATTTAAACCATCAACATCGGGATAAAAACAAAATCAGTGTGCCAAGAACGATCTAACAATCGGTATGAAACACGGCAGACAGCATTTGACCCAATGATAGGTTGTATCGGCAAACTAGGTCGTTTTATCGACCATAGAATTTACGAAATGCTGACTTTAAACGAGACTGTACCCCTGTACCATCAACTTGTTTGCCAGTAGCCTACCTCGATTTAAGAACTAACCATACGCAGAACAAGCTCTTGCGTATCGAATCAGTTGATAGATATAAACACCATATGCAGGTGATAATAGAATATTGCTACATAAATATGGTAAGTTGACGATGGATAAGCTGAAATCATCCCGTTTGTCATAAAGTTGAGTTGTTAGTTTGTCGTTAATATCTACTTTCAATAAAATATCCAAGTATGAAGCAAAAATGGACGATTCTGTGGTGTCTTTTATTTTGAGTTTACTAGGATATATCGAATCGACATATGAATGAAAATTAGTATTGTTATTAACATTTGTTAATATAGATAAAACGTCGTCGATATATTTAAATGTCGAATTGAAGGCCACATAATAATTTTTGATACTACATGTATGCATACATCTTGCCGAATTGCATTCATATAATATGGTATACTATTTAATTTTTTCCATTATTGAAAGTACTCGCACCTCAGCAGATAGAGATAAAATAAGAGCTTAAACGTCTTCCTTCTTTCAACTTTCTCAAACACCAACTTCTTCAAATAATGTTAGATGCTAACCGATGGACATCTTCAAAACGTATCAGTCAACCTGAAAGACCACACCAACAGGGAAAAGAATTTCATTTATATGTGGTAACTTTCACAGGGACCTGAGATACCATTTATTATTACCATGATTGCACAGTTCGGTTCTACAATCTGTTTCGTTTCGTTTCGGCAGATTTCGTTTCGTTTCGAATTTTACAGGTAACCGTGACCGGTCGACAGGGGATGCTTACTCCTCCTAGGCATCTGATCCCACCTCTGGTGTGTCCAGGGGTCCGTGTTTGCCCAACTCTCTATTTTGTATTGCTTATAGCAGTTATGAGATTGATCAATGTTCGTTATCTTTACCTTTCACGCAGTAAATGTAAAGATAACTATATATTTGGGGTGTTGCTAAAACGGAACGGAAAATATGTTACGCAATAATATGAGGAGGAGTTCAGCATTTTGTAATTTCTGCTTCCCTTGTTCATAAGCCTTTTGGTTTTACAAAATGCTGACCTCCTACTAATACTCAGAACCCACCGTTTGATATATTACATGTATACATAGATTTGTCTTTAGAGCAAAAAATACTGAAACATGTATTTATGCCCAACGGCGGATCCAACACCGGCGACCCCGCCCCTCGTTTAGTGCGTTTCCCCAGACCTCCGACTGTTAGACTGTAACCCTCCGTTCTGAAACTTCTGGATCCGAAACTAATTGTATATGGTATTTATGATTTAATCAACTTCGGATATGTACATGTACTTTGTGCTTACTCGCCACCCCCTTTCCAACTTTTAAAACTTTGTATCAGTCAACCCGAAAGCCTACATGAAAGGGGAGGCGAATATAACTTTCACAGGGGCATAAGATACCATTTTTAATTAGTAAAATTAAAAGTGTTTGGTTATATAATTTCTTTCGTTTCGTTAGTTTTCGAATCGCACTTTACAGTTACCCTGACTACTTGATGTCATCTGGAAGTTCATTCCAGATATATGTTGCAACCCAATGGAGTTGTCGTTGTCCCTATTTATTTGTTCTAATTTTTTTCCGCCGGAATCGGAAATATGTGTTCCCGTTTCGATGCCCCCGTAACTAGACGAGCAGCAGTGCAGTCAGTCCAACTTCTTTTTTCCCAACTCCAAAATAAAGACAATTCAATTTATTCCGGAGTTGACATGCTTTTTGATTTCCAAGAGATGAACAAATACAAGAGTTGAAACAATCGATGATATGCAATTAAGAGATCAACAATTCAAGAGACGACAATTTTGCAAGTGAAAGGATAATTGAAAACTTTGAAAAGATGATACTTTTAATTCTTGAAACAATTTGAGCAGTATTTGTTTCGAGAACATGACGTTAATTTTAGCTCACCTGAGTAAACTCAGGTGACCTGCTGCAATTGGTCAGTGTCCACCTTGTCGTCTGTAACAATTGGACTTTATAACTTTCAATTTTTGATAACTACCCTTCAAATTCTTTTGAAATTTGGTATGAAGCATCTTTGGAACAAGGACTTATGAACCTCCTGGGCCTAAGGATGGGCAAACATTGACCACTTAAAAATCATTCTCTACAACCTCACATCTTTAGGAAAAACTAAATGTATAGCACTCTACTTGATGTACATGTAGAACCGATAGGCCTCTACCAAATTGGCGGATCGCCGATTCTCAAATAAACCCCGCGCCCACCGTGACGACGGTAACTAAGAAGTGATATGCCCGAAAATAGATGTAAACAATATGGCGACTGTGTTGTACTTGAAGGACATACCAGATGATTTTTCTGGTTTGTACCTAAACAATTGACCTTGTAGTTTTCAAGTAGAGGTTAAAAATGTAAAATTGTCAACGGACAACGCACGACGACGGACGAAGACCAACGGCAATAGGTCACCCGAGTGACTCAGGTGACCTAAAAAGGGCATGAAGCTTCATTTGTACAAACTTGAATCCTTCCTACCCTAGAATGCTTTGTGGAATTAGCCATGTGGTTCTTGATATATCAATCACGTTACAAGCTTATGAATGGACAGGCGGAAAAGCTATCAGCCCATGTGAGCTAAACAGGTCGCAATATACTCTGATGGACTAACAGATAGCTGGTGAGACAAAACATTGAATGATTGAAAAGATCTACACTCGGAGAGATTGGATAGACAAGCTGATGAGCGAAGAGACCAAGCAGCGATCGTAAGCTCTGCTAAACTATTTCTCCGAGCATGATGTTTTTCAAATTATTCACCGGATTAACTCATCTGGCATTTGGTACAGTGGTAGAACTATCCAAGCAAAAATGTGTCCACATCTCTGGACAAATTTACAGTTCAAAGAAGGTCATCTCCAGAAATTATTACCTGCAGAATTCAACATCATATTGAAGAGTATGTAAAAATGGCTTCTCCGGGTATACTTGAAAACTTGGTTAAACTTTTCTCTGTGTATGAAGTGATTCTGCTAATTTAATTCTAACTAGTTCAAACAAATTACCACTCTGACCTAATTAAAAGTAAACATTTCACACTTTTACTGATTCAATATTCATGATATTGATAGTAGCATTTCATTTATGGAAGAATAGGACAAGCATTTATGTAATTTGTTCCCATTTTCAAGAGAATAATTGTGATTGATATAACGTAATTTCATTTGTATAATGCAGTTTGATAGTTCTTTTGACTATCAACATTTCTAAATTCCGCGAATTCTATGGTCATTATAACAATCTTGTTTGCCAATTCAACCTATCATTGAGCCAAATGCTGTCTGACTTGTTTCATGCCGATTGTTAGACCGTTCTTGGCACACTGATATTGACTACGGATAAATTCGTTTACCTGATCAAGATATAGGGCTCACAGCGGGTGTGACGGGTCGACAACATCCGTATTATTACTTGTGCAACTTAACAGCAACACAGTACAATGAAAAGTGAAGATAACGAACAGTGATCAATCTCATAATGAACTCCTATAAGCAATACAAAATAGAGAGTTGGGTAAACACGGACCCCTGGACACACCAGAGGTGGGATCAGGTGCCTAGGAGGAGTAAGCATCCCCTGTCAACCGGTCACACTCCGGTCGTAAGCAAATTATGAACTACAGATGTACAGGAGAAATAAGTATTTTCAGAAAAGTAAAACATTTTACGTTTATAAACCATAGAGCCCCACCCTGGGACATAGGCCGAAAAAAAATCTTCATTTTTTAGAATTTCACAATACACTACAGCTGTTACTGGGCTGGCAATGGTAGGAAAAAATCAACCGAGTGATTTAGATAGCCTAAACAAATTCTTAAGACTAAAATTGGGCTGTTTCTGAATCATCGACTTTTACCCGAGTTGTTATAGCAACCATAGCTATGGCATAACAGATACATGTATGTCGTGGGAAATATGTCCTCATCTTTGTAATCTATTCTATGTATTACAGCAGTATGTCCTCTGTATTACGAATATTTATCCACCTACACAGTATGTAGTATCGTGATTTGTACAGTCAAAATTTCAGGCAATTTTTATATTTAGAATACATAAAACAGCTGTGCTGACCATATGTAACACGCATGCTGTCATGAAATTTACACAATCTTAATTCTCACAGTTCTGAACCTTTATAAATTGAAACTGGTCGATACACTAAAACCCGCCCACTCCTCGTGACTGACGTTTTTGCTTCAGTTGTTTCAAATATTTAAATTATACAATTATTGCTGTTTTTGAGGTCAATACGATGATTTAGACACCTGAGGAGTACAATATTCACCGAGCCCGGAGGGCGGGGTGAATATTGTACTTCGAAGCAATAATTGTTTTATTATATGATTAAAAAACCCTTCAAGATTGCTCTTTGCTTTAATTGTAAGTTTCAACGACCTATTTTTGGTCCTATGTGGAAAAAATAATTCCTTATGTTAACCTGGAAGGTCACGTGCAGGTAAACATAACGTAGTATGATTTCTATATAATAAACCATTCTATCGTTAGTGATAATGTTGTACGGATCTGATAGACATACCATTCTATCGTTAGTGATAATGTTGTGTGGATCTGATAGACATACCATTCTATCGTTAGTGATAATGTTGTGTGGATCTGGTAGATATACCATTCTATCGATAGCGATAATATCCTACGGATCTGGTAGACATACCATTCTATCGGTAGTGATAATGTTGTACGGATCTGATAGACATACCATTCTATTGTTAGTGATAATGTTGTACGGATCTGGTAGACATACCATTCTATCGGTAGTGATAATGTTGTACGGATCTGGTAGACATACCATTCTATCGGTAGTGATAATGTTGTACGGATCTGGTAGACATACCATTCTATCGTTAGTGATAATGTCCTACGGAGCCGGTGAACCTGTCCCGAGACACGGTTAGAGTATTCTAAGGAGTCTGCAGTTACAACAACCACACTGAGCTTCGTGTTAGCCAGACATATAATGATAGTACCTAACAGTGTTGTACCTGACAATCATTACTAAACTCAAACACTGCAAAATTCTTAGTTTGACAGTTGTCGTCTCATTTATCAAGAAAGACAACTTTTGTATACATGTATTATAGTGACGTCGTAATATCTGAAACTGCAGGAGTTGTATTTCTTGATACAAACCCATTTTCCGAGCTGCCCTTTAAAAGGACTGAATATGTATAATCAAATTGTCCTCAACACAGTCTTCAAGAAGACCGTCTCCCCGATTGTACTGAGGGAGATCCGAGGGTCGATCGGCCACAGATGAAGAATAGCAAGTTATCTTTAAGAAGCCCTTACCCCGACTATACTGTGGGGATCCGTGGGCGATCGACTCTAGGAAGAGGAGATGGACCCATCCACCACCTTCTGGAGGACCTAACCATCCCCGGATCTTCAAGAAGACCCCGTCACCGTTCCCAGGGATCCGAGGGTCGACCACCATCGTCGCCTCGCCGCAACAAACCAAGTGTAGCAGGGCCCCTACTGGGCAGTCTGCACTATAAACCTACACCACCATCATCAATCAAATTGCTTACACATGTATTCATCTCATTCAACAAAGGACACCCCCTACCGGGACTAAAGATCTGAAACACGATATTCATCTGATATTTTCGATGTTCTTAACATTTTCCGTTATTACAGGTGTCAATGTTGGGACTTCTTGTAAACATTTATTAACAGTTACTGATATGTACAAACACATGGATAAACATTAAAAAAATTATTTTGGTTGAACATGTTTTGTAATGACACAGATCATTCGAAACTGTCCAATATGTCAGATATTGGATGGTCCGGGACAGTTCTGGGAAGTTAGCGCCTTATGACTTTAAAGTTAAAACATTTTACCCAAATTAGGTTGTACACTATACCTACCAATGTCCAAGAAATCCGTCCACTGTTTACAATATATAACAGTTTTTCTATTTGTCATTCGTAAAGTGCATTATGTTTTCGATTGTTGTGTTTGACGAGAAGAAACGACGTGTATTCATAATTTTGCCCTTAGATTGTCGCACTGGACAAACACTACCATTTAAGAAACACGTTAGCAATACTGAGTTTCAAATTTTGAAATTTCGAACGACCGTTCATTTTGTTTTTGGCCAGCTATTCGGCATGACGGATTACAATTGCATTCGTAAAATCATTATCTAATTTTCAATACGGAGAGAGATTATTCATGTTACATAAGGAACATTTAATTTGGAGCTCCCAGTGACTTCCTAATTACAGTATGTGATATATAGGAGTTATGAGATTGAGTACTGTTCGTTATCTTCGCCTTGCATCAATAAATATAACATACTTAATTAAATAATACACGCAATGATTCAAAAATTGTTCTTAAATTCATTTGAATTAAGTGCTTGTCTCAGATAAAACCATGCAAAACAGTCCAGAAGCACATGTTACCAATCCTTGTAATATTTTACATGGATAATCACCTATGGGTTCTATCTCCATTTACAAAATATTTCAGTGAAATGTCCAAGCATGTTCTTTTTATACAGCGCCACCTATTCCAGGCATATTGGTCTCAATTATCAAGCCAAAATACATCTTTTTCAGGTATTTTCGATACCCGAAATATAGATAACTGAGATAGGCAGTCCAATTCTGGACAGACTTAAAAAAGTACCTCCTCTATGCTATAAATCAAACTAAAAATGAGGTGAAGATATTTTATCATAATCGAGTACCAATGCCTTTATTATGGGTACCCCCCAAAAATAGCTGATTCAGCATTTTTTCCTTATGTTCAGAGCCATCAGTCTTCCAAGGTAGGCCAAGTTTGAGGGTTTTGTGTTCATTTAGTAAAAGCTCTGTCATATATGGCCAACTCATAAAAATATTGAGCTCGGCAAATAATATTGTCCATTTCGACAAGGGATGCGAAGAGACTACCATTAGGAAATCTGACAAAGTCGATAAAATCCACCATTCACATACCATACCAACAATTATATCAATACCAAAGGAAAAAACATTCTCATTTTAAGAAAATTTTAATAAATACTAATTTTGAAATTGGTAATTCAAAGTATCTTATACAAATCATAGTAATTATACACCAAAACTGTATTAATATGCACAATTTCAAAATAATCCAAATGTTTGACCATATAAATCTGATCCCCTGATCGTTAAAGATATTTATGTTACTCCAACTCCTTTAACCAAGTGTCCTAAAATTAAATAGGGGTTATGTACTAAGATACATCAGCCTGCCTTAGAAAACCTATACAGAGAAGTCTTTTCTAATACCATGTCTGTCTATGAACCAACTGAGAGATAGACCAATATGTGCAAAACAACACACCAATCTTCTTAAAGAGTTTTTCAAATCAGCACAAAAATGATTTCATCATGAAGGATATGATACATCATAAGTATATATGTCAAAAAGGCAGACAATATGCAGTTTTGGATAAAAATAACACGATTTTAAAAATTAATATCATTAACTATGAAAAACAGCCTATGGCGGATTTGAACTCAGGATCTAAGGTTCACCAGCCCAATGCTTTATTCACTGAGCCACAATGATAGACATGCAACCAAATCAATGGATAAAAACAATTTCACAAAACTATCAAATTGCTAACTTGTGATATGAGCCTTGGTGTAGTGAACTACCTTAAATATATTGTAGATGAAACAATCTACAAAGATTTTTTTAACAATGTACATAAGATTTCAAAATTCATAACAATCAAAGCTGTCTAAATGTTTGAGGGATCTTGTAGAATTACTGAAGTTGAAATAGATACAGTATATTAATATATAAATTTGACCTCATCCCTGAACATGGACAGAATGATTATTTCATGAGATTGACTTTTGTGCAAGATTTAACATGTGTAACATAATAAAAACATCATTTGCATGAAATATATTTGGCCTTACATGTAAATGCGACCTTAAACATGACTTTCATTCACTGGGTTTCTATTGATCTATTTGTAAAAAAGAAGTGACTTTGAATATGGCCTTTACTTTAATTAAATTTTATGTATCTTGATTAAGCTTCAGTCCTTCACTACAAGTTTTATGTTTTGAAGGTAAAAAATAAAACAATGATATCAAATAAAAAAACCAAATTTTCATCCACTAAGTTTTAAGAACCTTCAACCTATCTATATGGAGCATTTTGAGAGAAAAATTCAGTTCTTTACAAAATCCTTGCATTATGTTTAATGACAATGGGGGCTAAAATGAAAATTACTGTGTTTCCACTGTTTTGAAATTATACCTCCTACCCTAGAATTTAAAATAAAATATATATTGTTAAAGAGATTTTTCAATAAACATTGTTTTGAAGTTCACACTTGTACTAATTTCAAAGTAATTAATATCAAGCATATTTAAAAGTACCATTAACTGTAAAAACTGAGCCCCTCTTTTATTCAATTCATATGCGCAACAATTCAAACACGCATTGAATAAGTCCTTCCTCTATGCAATATCATTTGTGATTTCCCGCGGTTGCGCGGGGTTTCATATAGTTTAGTTTGATGTTCACGCATATTATTATACTTTCATTCAAAATACTCGAATCTGATTGGTCGAGAAACATTTGAAAAAACATATTGTTACCCTCTGAGAACAGAAAGCACGCGCTCCAGGGTGATAGTATCTAGCAACGGGTAACAGTATAGGCGCCCTCGAGTGATAACCCTACTAAGACTGCAGACATTTATTGACTTGTACCATGTATCATTTTTATTTGAAACATCAACAAATTCGTAATAACTTTCTCTGCAGAAAATATGGGATAGTAAATATATAGCGTTACCAAACCAGATCAACCCATATATAGAACAAGTGATGCATGTGCAGCCAATGGGTTAGTAAATATATAGCGTTACCAAACCAGATCAACCCATATATAGAACAAGGAATTTTATACATTAAACCTGCTCCAGATCTCTATGTTTACGTCAGTTTTACAACACGGTATGAAATTGATAGATTTATAAACACATTGATTGATCGTAATTATGATGTACGAAAGTACATTACGATCTTTAAATACAAATTGTTCAGTTAGAACGTTAAAATGGTTCCGCGATCAAAGTTTAAAATTAAAACACTGTCAATGCGTTTTGTCGTTCACTGTTCATTTAAAGCTTACAAAAGACAGCTTAATTGAATGCTACGCCCGGGACTCGCGCTTGGTGGTTTTCAATAATTCAATGCTTCTATGTCCATGTTCCGGCGAAGTGATCTTATTATTCTTCTGAAAGTCAATTTCAATATGTTAAAAAATCTTCAAAACTATTCCCCAAAGGAATCCTTTACTGTCAATTACGAAATTTGTTTTATCTGTTACATACAGGTTTGCTGCTCCAAAGTCATACCGAGTCTAAACGATGTCCGGCACTCCGTTAATGCCAGTCCAGTTACCGCAGCCGCCGGCGGACACCACCAAATCCTCGGGGGTGTACCACTCACATGCCAAAAACCAGAAGGAGGTTAGTCTGCCGTTCCTTAAGGAGGATTCGTATACCGACACCATACTGCTAGTGGAAGGGAAGAAGCTATACATCAACAAATGCATTCTGGGATACGCGTCGCCACATTTCCAGAAACTCTTAGATAACGCCAATAAAGCGGCAGTGGCGGACAAAAAGACGAAAGCGGAAGTGAAGGTCAGCGACAAGACCTACTCCGACTTTGTTGAACTTCTGACCTATCTACATCCGGCCACCAGCACTGATATAACAGGTACTTTATAATTCAGACACTAACACCGACTTAACAGGTACTTATAACATCGACACAACTCTCCCTCTGTAGATAAGAGTTTCTTTGGGAAGTTTTGGCTTCGATCTTGGTACTTGCGCTTGATAATTATTGGAAGTATTGTTGCACATAAGTATATTTAATTCAGACTTTTACAGATTTATTTCATTCACTCAATCTAATTAAATTTAGACCTTTCATCTCGCTCTTCGTTATCTGTTTGTCGCACGAGCGAGATGAAAGGTCTAGCTAATTTTAATTAGATTGTTCATTCACTGACATAACTTATTATTAAGCAGGGGTGGATCCAGGAATTGAAGTTTGAGGCGGGGTAATATTATAAGACCGGGGATATGGGGTCCGCCTTAAGGCTCCAAGTGGGTCCAGGGATTTGCCCTGGACGGGGTCCAGCTCCCGGAAGTTCCAGGATTTTATAGATTTTATAGGGCTTGAAATATGTCTCCTAAGCAGTCATTTTTTATGATTTTCTGTCATTTTTAATGAGTTGTAATTAATGAAATGACACAAATTTTAAGTTTTTAAAATTAAGTTCTCCCAATAAAAGTAACAATAAATCAAAAGGTCTTGTCATTTATTTGTTTCAAAGTAGAATTTTGCAGTGTTTGAGTTTAGTAATTTTCTAAACAAGAGACCATGATTTATAAATCCACCACTGTTACATGTAAGTACTGATTATGCAAATACACTCTAGACAGAAATTACATGTAATTAATCAAAGGTATACCTAATATCTAATAATGTATATAAATATATAACCCTATGGGGGATTAGATGTGGCGACATCCAACACAGGGTTATTATGTTGTCAATATCGCCGATACTAGCAATATAGGAAAGAGAGAGTTTATTGATCACTTTATAGAGGTACATATACGTACATGTAGTTACTGTTTGTTACGTAGTTACTGTTTGTTACGTAGTTACTGATTGTTACGTAGTTACTGTTTGTTACGTAGTTACTGTTTGTTACGTAGTTACTGTTTGTTACGTAGCTACTGTTTGTTACGTAGTTACTAATTGTTACGTAGTTACTGTTTGTTACGTAGTTACTGTTTGTTACGTAGTTACTGTTTGTTACGTAGTTACTGTTTGTTACGTAGTTACTGTTTGTTAAGTAGTTACTATTTGTTACGTAGTTACTGTTTGTTACGTAGTTACTATTTGTTACGTAGTTACTATTTGTTACGTAGTTACTGTTTGTTACGTAGCTACTGATTGTTACGTAGTTACTGTTTGTTACGTAGTTACTGTTTGTTACATTGTTACTGTTTGTTATATCAACCCTTCTAAGGTGACAGATGTTATAGAATTTTCGTCCATATAGCCAGACCCCCCACCCCCACCCCCTAACCTCTTTCTCTAGAGTAGGAGTCTACCGTACTAAAACTAAATAAATACTCCCGACATTTTTGCTATCAAAAAAGAAATTATTATGTACAGTGCAATGAACTTCCATTACAGATAAGGTGGCCCTACGACTTTTGCCTCTAGCGAATGAGTACGGAATGGTTCCACTCAAAGAAAAGTGTGAGAAAGTACTAGTCGGAAGTCTTCGGAAGTCTCCGACAACTCCGAAGGCTTCTAAAGGACCTCCAACTTATAAACATCGTAAGGACAACGCCCCCGAAATTCTTCTAAAATGCATCAAGTCCGCGGACGCCGGTTCATCCAGACCACTCCTGGAAGAATGTGTTCGAATTTTCTCTAATCCTGAGATTCCGCTCAAAGATCTTAAAGCCAGCACGGAAATATCCGACCAAGTCAAAGCTCGTATTTACGAAAACCGAATGGAAAACTCGTCAAGCAAAATGTCCAAATTAGCCAATGAACTAGAGAAAGAAAGACACGAGAAGGAAAAATTGCGGTCACAGCTGAATGAGCGCTACGCGACGAACACCAAAAGCCGCATGAGTCGCTTAACCAGGTTTGGTTCAGATCCATCTCTGGACAAACCTAGCAACCAGATTATGAACCAGATCCCACCGGCGCACCATCACTCACATCGCCCTAGCAACACCAACGGTCAAGGACGGGATAGATTCACAACAAGGTTAAATGCCAAATAGACAGAAAAATACCCTTCTTTCAAATCAGCCGAGGTGATTCTAATCAAGACTGATCCAAACATATAAACAAAAATGTCGTAAAGTATATTGTATTTTGATTTGAGAATGAACTTTATTTACATAATTATAGTCCACAAGTTTGAATTTGCCAGTAAACAGCTAGTTTAAATTCTAGTTATGTGTTTTCAAGTGTTGTGTAATAAAACAGTTCGTCAACATCCTTACGTGAGTTGAGGCCTTTAAGGGACAGTTGGAAGAGTTAAACAGTATATCATTTCAATCATTGATTGTGAATGGTATTTCGTTATGCTCCAGCACACCGATTGGAATTCAATATTCTGTATAAATGTTATACACACGAGACAAAATGACTAACATATCAGCACAACTTTCCATTTTTTAAATCTTTTTTTCAAGTGCATAATTGATTTTGTGAACATTTTTTTTGAAATTTTGCATTTTACGTGCACTTGTATGGATGATTGAAAGAAAATGACTGTGATTTATCAATGTAGAAAGAGTACACTCAAAGTGCCTTACAAATGGCCAGTGTACCAAACTTGCTTGTACGTCTATTCTTAACTTACACACCCTGATATTTCCCGATGAAGACGTAAAAGACAGGAAGTAACGGGGTATTGATATGTCCGTTATTTCCCGATGAAGACTTTATACACAGGAAGTAACGGGGTATTTCTTTTTCCATTATTTCCCGATGAAGACTTTATAGACAGGAAGTAACGGGGTATTTCTGTGTCCGTTATTTCCCGATGAAGACTTTTAAAGTTATAGACAGGAAGTAACGGGGCATTTCTGTGTCCGTTATTTTTGACGAAGCGTTCCTCCTCATTGATTCCAACTTGTATATGGCAAAGATTTCATGAACTTCGAATGAAAATATGTAATATTTACTTTACTAATGTTTGTGCCTTTGGTACATGCACATTTACAAAATGTAATAATGGCCATTTCCTCATGAATGCGTTGCACCTACAAACAATGCGCGTATGAATATATAAATGTACGTCTATTTCAACGGCTGGGATTTCCGACAAAAATGAAAGTAGAATGTAAGTAAATTTCAATTTGAAAGTACAATGGGATCTGAACTGTCACGCTTCACGTCGGCGTGAATTGCTGCAGTCCATAGCCTCATGTATTTTCAAAATGCAGTGCATTTCTTAAAAGTATCTAGTCTGGATCATCCCGACGTTTGGGAGTCGACGTATACAGAAACGTCGGGATGATCCAGACTAAAATGTATATAATTTCCTAACTCGTGCATCAGCAGTTATACCAGGTGAATGTCGTATACACAGCATTTATTTTTCCTGAACCACTTGGGACAGACATGTAGGTCATATCGACATTTTAGTGCGAATTCATCTCACAGCTTTTGATAAACAGTTATCCTACATGTAATCCACATGTACGTTAAAATTGCATGCTCCATGCTCAAACTAAATGTTTGAAAATCCACACCTGTCTAAAATACTTTTAAGGGAGTTATTGCATGGTTTAATTGTTACCCTTTTTCTTGTCAGATATGTTGTGAGTATAGTACATATAAATAATCTTACTTAATTTGTTATCGTGGCTGTTGACAAGTTATGCCCAATAAGAAATCATTCTAGTAAAACTTGTTATATGAAAGTTAAAGTCTATAATCTGCATTTCCTACAAATATACTTCTACTATAGCATCCAGACAAACTTTGCGGTGCCTATATATAGACCATCTTACATTTAATTCACTTACACATTCTTGATCTTCGTCTTCCAACCATAGTCCAACTGAACATGTCATTACTGGTAATGTCAATATAATTGAAAATGACGACCGGAAGTCAGTTATTTTAAAAGTTCCTAAATTCGGAGCCCGACCTTTCCATTGGCGACAGAACTCATTTCAGTTCTAAATTCTGTTGAAGTTTATGTCAGACGATGGGCTAAATGTGAAAAAGAACTTCACACCTTGTCAAAATGGATGTATAAGAGGAATATTAAAATCTGGTATTAGAGACATTAAAACATATTCTTCTGTGTTTGGAAAGCGAGAAGAAAAGAAAGAATTAGATAGGTTACATGAGGAATATGTATTGGTTCCAGCTGACAAAGCTTGTAACAATATGGTATTTATAGGGTTCAGCATTTTATTCCATTTTAATCGAATTTGGCAATCCAACATAGACACCGAGTTCTCTTTTCAAAGACGAAATTCTTCAACATCATGTTTCAGTTTTAACACATTTGATATCCCTGTCAATGGAACAAAATAATAAGAATTATTGTACTTCTACTGGATTCCTAAACTTTACAAAACCCTCACAAACAAAGGTACATAGCTGCATCCAGTAAGTGTTCTACCAAGCCCCCATCTTCTTCACGATAATAGTAACAGCTACACAGGAGAAGCTTCAAACGTATTATGCCACGACGTAAGCAAGAAAGGGTGTAAACCGAATGTGGATTTTCAAACAAATTAAAAGAACGTTTAGTAATTGATGTCACAAAACTTTTCCCATATCAACATCGTCAAAACGTGCGACTTTTCAACACTTTACACGACCATTCCTCAATAAATGAAGGATCAGGCGATTTGTCATCATAGACAGACGTTTCTTCAATAAACTGGAACACGGATTTGTGCTCAATATTCCAAAAAAATCACTCTGATTTCTCATTGATAATATTTAAGTAGTCGTTGGTCACCAATGTTTTAAAATTGAAGCAGGCTTTTCGTAAACAAGTTGATGGTACAGGGGTCTTAACAGTCTCTTTTAAAGTCAGCATTTTGCAAATTCCATAGTCGTTATAAACATATATCTGTCACTGGGTCGAATGCTTTCTGACGTGTTTCATACCAATTGTTAGGCGGTTCTTTACATATCGAATTTGACTCTGTATTACTCCGTTTACCTGATCATGATATAGAGCTCACGGCGAGTGTGACCAGTTAACAAGGCCATGCTTATTTCTCCTAAACACCTTATATTACCCTTGGTATGTCCAGAGGTCCTAGTCTGCCCCGCTCTTCATTTTGGATTCTTTATCGGATTTAGGAGGTTCACCACTGCCCATTACCTTCACTTGCTTGTGAGGGATATTGCCCAGGTTCACCGTAAACCATATACAAGATACAAAATATTTTATTGACAAATCAAGGGCCCCGGAAGGCATTGTTGACAAAAGAGGTATACTTTAAACATTATTTCTATAGAAACTCAACAATATTGCTCACTACATAATCACAACCAGGCATCATTGTCTCTATTGTTGATGATGAAATATCATTATACTTTTTTGAAAGACTCGGCGTGCTATTATCAAAATGAAGTATGTATCTTAATAATTAAAAAAAAAAAGGAAATGAACTCGATAAACAATGCAAGGTGAAGATAACGAACAGTGATCAATCTCATAACTCCTATAAGCAATACAGAATAGAAAGTTGTTCAAACACGGACCCCTGGACACACCAGAGTTGGGATCAGGTGCCTAGGAGGAGTAAGCATCCACTGTTGACCAGAATTCTCATAATCTAAAATTTCCACGCGCATACAGTAAAACAGACACCGCCCCTTTGTCGAATGAATCTACTTGACAATCAAACGGTAAATGAAATAATCTTATTTTTCTTAAACTGCAAATATAGCTTTCTGTGCTTGCTCACAAAGGCGTTTTACTGATTTTTATTAAAAGATTTCCACTGGTGTCCATAACCATAACGATTTCTGACGTTTTAACAATTGAAACACACGTGACTTTTGCCGGATCAAAGAGGAATGCTACACCAGGGAAATTTGATGTGGATGAAAAGTGGAGGGTGTGTACAACAATATCTTGAAATTGAAAACATTCAAATATACTTTATTTAGTCAAAAAATGTAGTTTTAGCAGAATTAATCTGAAAAAATTAAAACCCTGCTGGATTCGAACCCACGATCTATAGAACTAACCTACTGAGCTAATATGGGAAAAGACAAATATTGCTGATATCAATATTTTCATCCATGTTTTAAAAGGAAGTCAGCCATTATGACAATATAGTATACCTCCTTAAAGTAGCTCACTATATCACCACTTATACTTTTTGTGATACTACATCATAAGATGGATATTGAAATGTTTTGTGAAATTACTTGTATTGATTGATTTGTTTGTCTATCATCGTAACTCAATGGATAAAGTATCGGGTTACTGACCCGCAGATCTCGAGTTTAAATCCCCCTAGTCTTTTGTATAATTTATTGAAATAAAATTTTGAAAATCATGTTTTTCCCTCCAAAATTGCATATTTTTGCCTTTTTGACACATTATTTATATAATATAATATCATCATATCTTCATGATTTAATTATTTCGTGATGATTTTATAAACTCTTTCAAGGTACATGTATAGTGGGCCACCTTAATCTAGCAACAGCAGGCCCCGGAATCATATTCTTAAAAAAATAATACTCAGACTTAACAAATTTCAAACACCTGTAAGATGTCCATTACTTTTGAACTCAAACTCTTCATTTGCAAAAACTAGAAATTTTATGAAAAAAATATTGAATAACAATTTTATTTCTGAATTTTCAATTTCCCAATCATTGATCGCAATATTCAGATTAAAAAAAAGATCCTTCATGACCCTAGAGACAGGTATAATATAGAGCAATAATATCTATAGGGGTTTCAACAGTGTTGCTGGATATCAATGAGGTCATTGTAATCTCGCTGAGTATTAAGGTGTTTGCGTCAGATCTTTGTAATCTCGCTGAGATATATTAAGGTGTTTGCGTCAGATTTTTGTAATCTCGCTGAGTATTAAGGTGTTTGCGTCAGACCTTTGTAATCTCGCTGAGTATTAAGGTGTTTGTATGAGATCATTGTAATCTTGCTGAGTATTAAGGTGGTTGCGTCAGATCTTTGTAATCTCGCTGAGTATTAATGATGTTTATGTGAGACCATTGTAAGCTTGCTGAGTATTAAGGTGTTTGTTTGAGATCACTGTAATCTCGCTGAGTATTAAGGTGTTTGTTTGAGATCACTGTAATCTCGCTGAGTATTAATGATGTTTATGTGAGACCATTGTAAGCTTGCTAAGTATTAAGGTGTTTGTGTAAGAGCAGTGTAATCTTGCTGAGTATTAAGGTGTTTGTGTGAGAGCTTTGTAAGCTCGCTAAGTACTAAGGCGTTTGTATGAGATCATTGTAATCTCACTGAGTATTAAGGTGTTTGTGCGAGATCAGTGTAATCTTGCTGAGTATTAAGGTGTTTGTGTCAGATCATTGTAATCTCGCTGAGTATTAAGGTGTTTGTGCGAGATCATTGTAATCTCGCTGAGTATTAAGGTGTTTGTGTGAGAGCTTTGTAAGCTCGCTAAGTACTAAGGCGTTTGTATGATATCATTGTAATCTCGCTGAGTATTAAGGTGTTTGTGTGAGATCAGTGTAATCTTGCTGAGTATTAAGGCCTCCACTGTCTATATATAGTTTATAGTGCAATATCCGGTACCCAGGAGCCTATGGATTCACGTCTGACATTTCTGTACCTGCTACAAGAAAAGAAATAATGATAGTCATCTCCTACTAATCCACAAGTGGTTTAAGGGCTGTCGGCGATATTGCAGCGGAATAAATCTTTATTAAAAATGCAATTTTGAAGTTCTATCTTTAGTTTGATTGCTCTTTTTAATGCTTCCATCTACAGAAAACAAATTCAATTTGTGAACAATAAATTTCATTTGGAATAAATATTAGAACTACTATGCATTGTGTTGATGGTATATTTTGCTAAACAAGACAAAGTCACTTCAATTCCAATTTCTGATGAAAGGTTTATAGCATACTATGTCTGTCAACCGAACCTGCATAATTCTGTTTACCTTAGTTTTTGTTGGTGATAAAATTTTCAAGGGGCAAATAGAATTAGAGTTAATTTCTCTTTTCTTACTAAATTACGAGAGTAAAATTTGACATTGCTGATAAAATGACTGCGGTGGCGAAGTTTTTGGAAGAATATTTCCATGAATTCAAGATATTAGAAATGGAATCGAAGCCAGATCGAGAGGGATTTATCCCAGGCCATGTTTTTACTTAACAATCAACCAAACCATTTAACACATTACTACAAAAATGAAAGATCATACATGTCGGCTTTAGAGAAATTTGAAATGAACACTCACACGTTGGCCTGCATAATTTAGTTATAAAAATCTATTTATCCTATACTATAAATCATAGACAGATGCCGGGGAGAGGGGCCCTACTGAACTATTATAACAAATATATTTATCTTATAAAACATTATATAATAATGTAATATATTATAAATATAATATGATATAATATATAATAATATATTTATCCTATACTATATAAATCATAGACACATGCCGGGGAGAGGGCCCTACTAAACTATTATAACAAACATATTTATCCTATACTATAAATCATAAACAGAAGCCGGGGAGAGGGGCCCTACTGAACTATCATAATAAATATATTTATCCTATACTATAAATCAGTATTAATTATCACTAATTACAAATGAGCATTTGCTAGCTATTCCATAATTGATTTGATTTATTGCACACACAGCATTTATCTATTTCAAAGAGAAATTGATTGGATTTTTCTTCTCGGCATTTTTTAACATTTTCAAGGGTGGATTTTTATGATTATCGGACTTCGTTCTTTATTTCAGGAAACTGCAGGAGTTGTATTTCTTGATACAAACCCATTTTCCGAGCTGCCCTTTAAAAGGACTGAATATGTATAATCAAATTGTCCTCAACACAGTCTTCAAGAAGACCGTCTCCCCGATTGTACTGAGTTCTAAATTCTGTTGAAGTTTATGTCAGACGATGGGCTAAATGTGAAAAAGAACTTCACACCTTGTCAAAATGGATGTATAAGAGGAATATTAAAATCTGGTATTAGAGACATTAAAACATATTCTTCTGTGTTTGGAAAGCGAGAAGAAAAGAAAGAATTAGATAGGTTACATGAGGAATATGTATTGGTTCCAGCTGACAAAGCTTGTAACAATATGGTATTTATAGGGTTCAGCATTTTATTCCATTTTAATCGAATTTGACAATCCAACATAGACACCGAGTTCTCTTTTCAAAGACGAAATTCTTCAACATCATGTTTCAGTTTTAACACATTTGATATCCCTGTCAATGGAACAAAATAATAAGAATTATTGTACTTCTACTGGATTCCTAAACTTTACAAAACCCTCACAAACAAAGGTACATAGCTGCATCCAGTAAGTGTTCTACCAAGCCCCCATCTTCTTCACGATAATAGTAACAGCTACACAGGAGAAGCTTCAAACGTATTATGCCACGACGTAAGCAAGAAAGGGTGTAAACCGAATGTGGATTTTCAAACAAATTAAAAGAACGTTTAGTAATTGATGTCACAAAACTTTTCCCATATCAACATCGTCAAAACGTGCGACTTTTCAACACTTTACACGACCATTCCTCAATAAATGAAGGATCAGGCGATTTGTCATCATAGACAGACGTTTCTTCAATAAACTGGAACACGGATTTGTGCTCAATATTCCAAAAAAATCACTCTCATTCTCTGAAGATTGATATCAAAATATATTGGAGTTTCTCATTGATAATATTTAAGTAGTCGTTGGTCACCAATGTTTTAAAATTGAAGCAGGCTTTTCGTAAACAAGTTGATGGTACAGGGGTCTTAACAGTCTCTTTTAAAGTCAGCATTTTGCAAATTCCATGGTCGTTATAAACATATATCTGTCACTGGGTCGAATGCTTTCTGACGTGTTTCATACCAATTGTTAGGCGGTTCTTTACATATCGAATTTGACTCTGTATTACTCCGTTTACCTGATCATGATATAGAGCTCACGGCAAGTGTGACCAGTTAACAAGGCATGCTTACTTCTCCTAAACACCTTATATTACCCTTGGTATGTCCAGAGGTCCTAGTCTGCCCCGCTCTTTATTTTGGATTCTTTATCGGATTTAGGAGGTTCACCACTGTCCATTACCTTCACTTGCTTGTGAGGGATATTGCCCAGGTTCACCGTAAACCATATACAAGATACAAAATATTTTATTGACAAATCAAGGGCCCCGGAAGGCATTGTTGACAAAAGAGGTATAATTTAAACATTATTTCTATAGAAACTCAACAATATTGCTCACTACATAATCACAACCAGGCATCATTGTCTCTATTGTTGATGATGAAATATCATTATACTTTTTTGAAAGACTCGGCGTGCTATTATCAAAATGAAGTATGTATCTTAATAATTAAAAAAAAAAGGAAATGAACTCGATAAACAATGCAAGGTGAAGATAACGAACAGTGATCAATCTCATAACTCCTATAAGCAATACAGAATAGAAAGTTGTTCAAACACGGACCCCTGGACACACCAGAGTTGGGATCAGGTGCCTAGGAGGAGTAAGCATCCCCTGTTGATCAGAATTCTCATAATCTAAAATTTCCACGCGCATACAGTAAAACAGACAGCGCTCCTTTGTCGAATGAATCTACTTGACAATCAAACGGTAAATGAAATAATGTTAATTATTTTTCTTAAACTGCAAACATAGCTTTCTGTGCTTGCTCACAAAGGCGTTTTACTGATTTTTATTAAAAGATTTCCACTGGTGTCCATAACCATAACGATTTCTGACGTTTTAACAATTGAAACACACGTGACTTTTGCCAGATCAAAGAGGAATGCTACACCAGGGAAATTTGATGTGGATGAAAAGTGGAGGATGTGTACAACAATATCTTGAAATTGAAAACATTCAAATATACTTTATTTAGTCAAAAAATGTAGTTTTAGCAGAATTAATCTGAAAAAATTAAAACCCTGCTGGATTCGAACCCACGATCTATAGAACTAACCTACTGAGCTAATATGGGAAAAGACAAATATTGCTGATATCAATATTTTCATCCATGTTTTAAAAGGAAGTCAGCCATTATGACAATATAGTATACCTCCTTAAAGTAGCTCACTATATCACCACTTATACTTTTTGTGATACTACATCATAAGATGGATATTGAAATGTTTTGTGAAATTACTTGTATTGATTGATTTGTTTGTCTATCATCGTAACTCAATGGATAAAGTATCGGGTTACTGACCCGCAGATCTCGAGTTTAAATCCCCCTAGTCTTTTGTATAATTTATTGAAATAAAATTTTGAAAATCATGTTTTTCCCTCCAAAATTGCATATTTTTGCCTTTTTGACACATTATTTATATAATATAATATCATCATATCTTCATGATTTAATTATTTCGTGATGATTTTATAAACTCTTTCAAGGTACATGTATAGTGGGCCACCTTAATCTAGCAACAGCAGGCCCCGGAATCATATTCTAAAAAAAATAATACTCAGACTTAACAAATTTCAAACACCTATAAGATGTCCATTACTTTTGAACTCAAACTCTTCATTTGCAAAAACTAGAAATTTTATGAAAAAAATATTGAATAACAATTTTATTTCTGAATTTTCAATTTCCCAATCATTGATCGCAATATTCAGATTAAAAAAAAGATCCTTCATGACCCTAGAGACAGGTATAATATAGAGCAATAATATCTATAGGGGTTTCAACAGTGTTGCTGGATATCAATGAGGTCATTGTAATCTCGCTGAGTATTAAGGTGTTTGCGTCAGATCTTTGTAATCTCGCTGAGATATATTAAGGTGTTTGCGTCAGATTTTTGTAATCTCGCTGAGTATTAAGGTGTTTGCGTCAGACCTTTGTAATCTCGCTGAGTATTAAGGTGTTTGTATGAGATCATTGTAATCTTGCTGAGTATTAAGGTGGTTGCGTCAGATCTTTGTAATCTCGCTGAGTATTAATGATGTTTATGTGAGACCATTGTAAGCTTGCTGAGTATTAAGGTGTTTGTTTGAGATCACTGTAATCTCGCTGAGTATTAAGGTGTTTGTTTGAGATCACTGTAATCTCGCTGAGTATTAATGATGTTTATGTGAGACCATTGTAAGCTTGCTAAGTATTAAGGTGTTTGTGTAAGAGCAGTGTAATCTTGCTGAGTATTAAGGTGTTTGTGTGAGAGCTTTGTAAGCTCGCTAAGTACTAAGGCGTTTGTATGAGATCATTGTAATCTCGCTGAGTATTAAGGTGTTTGTGCGAGATCAGTGTAATCTTGCTGAGTATTAAGGTGTTTGTGTCAGATCATTGTAATCTCGCTGAGTATTAAGGTGTTTGTGCGAGATCATTGTAATCTCGCTGAGTATTAAGGTGTTTGTGTGAGAGCTTTGTAAGCTCGCTAAGTACTAAGGCGTTTGTATGATATCATTGTAATCTCGCTGAGTATTAAGGTGTTTGTGTGAGATCAGTGTAATCTTGCTGAGTATTAAGGCCTCCACTATCTATATATAGTTTATAGTGCAATATCCGGTACCCAGGAGCCTATGGATTCACGTCTGACATTTCTGTACCTGCTACAAGAAAAGAAATAATGATAGTCATCTCCTACTAATCCACAAGTGGTTTAAGGGCTGTCGGCGATATTGCAGCGGAATAAATCTTTATTAAAAATGCAATTTTGAAGTTCTATCTTTAGTTTGATTGCTCTTTTTAATGCTTCCATCTACAGAAAACAAATTCAATTTGTGAACAATAAATTTCATTTGGAATAAATATTAGAACTACTATGCATTGTGTTGATGGTATATTTTGCTAAACAAGACAAAGTCACTTCAATTCCAATTTCTGATGAAAGGTTTATAGCATACTATGTCTGTCAACCGAACCTGCATAATTCTGTTTACCTTAGTTTTTGTTGGTGATAAAATTTTCAAGGGGCAAATAGAATTAGAGTTAATTTCTCTTTTCTTACTAAATTACGAGAGTAAAATTTGACATTGCTGATAAAATGACTGCGGTGGCGAAGTTTTTGGAAGAATATTTCCATGAATTCAAGATATTAGAAATGGAATCGAAGCCAGATCGAGAGGGATTTATCCCAGGCCATGTTTTTACTTAACAATCAACCAAACCATTTAACACATTACTACAAAAATGAAAGATCATACATGTCGGCTTTAGAGAAATTTGAAATGAACACTCACACGTTGGCCTGCATAATTTAGTCATAAAAATCTATTTATCCTATACTATAAATCATAGACAGATGCCGGGGAGAGGGACCCTACTGAACTATTATAACAAATATATGTAACTTATAAAACATTATATAATAATGTAATATATTATAAATATAATATAAATATAATATAATAAATATGATATAATATATAATAATATATTTATCCTATACTATATAAATCATAGACACATGCCGGGGAGAGGGCCCTACTAAACTATTATAACAAACATATTTATCCTATACTATAAATTATAAACAGAAGCCGGGGAGAGGGGCCCTACTGAACTATCATAATAAATATATTTATCCTATACTATAAATCAGTATTAATGATCACTAATTACAAATGAGCATTTGCTAGCTATTCCATAATTAATTTGATTTATTGCACACACAGCATTTATCTATTTCAAAGAGAAATTGATTGGATTTTTCTTCTCGGCATTTTTTAACATTTTCAAGGGTGGATTTTTATGATTATCGGACTTCGTTCTTTATTTCACAAAGTTAACTAATATAAACAGAACTATTATAATAAATATATTTATCCTATACTATAAATCATAGACAGAAGCCGGAGATAGAGCCCTACTGAACTATTATAATAAATATATTTATCCTATACTATATAAATCATAGACAGAAGCCGGAGATAGAGCCCTACTGAACTATTATAATAAATATATTTATCCTATACTATATAAATCATAAACAGATGCCGGAGATAGAGCCCTACTGAACTATTATAATAAATATATTTATCCTATACTATATAAATCATAGACAGATGCCGGAGATAGAGCCCTACTGAACTATTATAATAAATATATTTATCCTATACTATATAAATCATAAACAGATGCCGGAGATAGAGCCCTACTGAACTATTATAATAAATATATTTATCCTATACTATATAAATAATAGACAGAAGCCGGAGATAGAGCCCTACTGAACTATTATAATAAATATATTTATCCTATACTATAAATCATAGACAGATGCCGGGGATAGGGTCCCTACAGAACTATTATGATAAATATATTTATCCTATACTATATAAATCATAGACAGATGCCGGGGATATGGTCCCTACAGAACTATTATAATAAATATATTTATCCTATACTATAAATCATAGACAGATGCCGGGGATAGGGTCCCTACAGAACTATTATGATAAATATATTTATCCTATACTATATAAATCATAAACAGATGCCGGGGAGAGGGGCCCTACAGTACAGAACTATTATAATAAATATATTTATCCTATACTATATAAATCATAGACAGAAGCCGGGGATAGAGCCCTACTGAACTATTATAATAAATATATTTATCCTATACTATAAATCATAGACAGATGCCGGGGATAGGGTCCCTACAGAACTATTATAATAAATATATGTATCCTATACTATATAAATCATAAACAGATGCCGGGGAGAGGGGCCCTACAGAACTATTATAATAAATATATTTATCCTATACTATAAATCATAGAGGGCCCTACTGAACTATTATAATAAATATATTTATCCTACACTATAAAAATCATAAACAGAAGCCGGGGATAGAGCCCTACTGAACTATTATAATAAATATATTTATCCTACACTATATAAATCATAAACAGAAGCCGGGGATAGAGCCCTACAGAACTATTATAATAAATATATTTATCCTATACTATAAATCATAGACAGATGTCGGGGAGAGGCCCTCTACTAAGCCCCGTCTAATCTGATAAGAATACATGATTGTTACTTCTCGCAGGATGTAATTTTTCTTTTAGAAAAGAAAATATACGGCCGATCTTCTGCCTTTCTGCAAGAAATCATTTCGAATACCCGGATTAGCTGCTTCTGATTAGTTCTATTGTAGTTTTATAAAAATAATCTTGGAATTTGCGTAAAATATGCAAGTTAATACACAGGTAATTTCATTATCCAGAAAGTCTCCAAAACAATTTGATGAATTGTTTTTACTATTTTGTTACACTATTGAACTCATTACGTCCGTATAGCAGTTTTTCAGCAGATTCAGATTCAATGCGTTGATTTTCTGATCTACCCCGACAGTAAGATACATCCTGACAACAGATGGGAGATACGCGTTATTAAAATGTCTCACCCTATTTAGATGATTATGTACCGCTAATAATAAAAATCAAACTATTGTTGACAAGATATATTTTATCCGGAATGTATATGCATATATATGCTGTATGGTTTTCAAAGAGTATTTTTAAACAGCGAAAATCATTTGATCCGCTTTTCTGTTCACCAGAGAAAAATGTAATGATTTCAGTATTACCTGTTCATAGTTGAATTACTATACCATGTCGATGTACAGACTGTTCTCGGAACACCATTAACCGTGTTTTAGAGATATCTAGAGATTTCAAAAGGAAATGAATTATTCATCTTTCGTTGCCAATGAAATGTTTTATTCATAATTGAAATTACACTGAGTGAAGTGTATGTTGAGGTCAATCATGCATAGTATTCTTTGGAAATTTTGCTAATGAGGCTTATCCTAGAAAGACTGTCACAATGCCCGCAAAATGGGATCGCTAATAGGTAGGACACATCCCAGAGGATCAAGATTTTCCTATTCCCGGAATGTTATAGTCTAAATAATTTAACGATATAATTGTAAACTGCGGAACCAAAAAACAAAAAACAAAGAAAACAGAAAATGATTTTCTCCAACTTTAGATAAAATTGCGTTTAAACACTGAATTTTGTGTTACATGGGCACTATTTTTGATCGATTGGAGTTGACAGATTTTTGTTATAGAAATAAAGGTGTTTTATAAAAAGTGTATTAAAATAATTTTACAAAGGATACACTTTGTAATTACATAAAATTTGATTCCCTAAATCTCTATTGTAAACACGGTGTTAATCTATATATAGACTGAGACGGATGCGCGCGCACTTCTCGGGACTGTAGACAAAGGCTTATAAACCACGTGGCTTAGACTCTCCAAGTCAAAGAGGAGACATCGTTTCAGGTTAAAGTAATATCTTTCTAGATTAAAGAGATATTTCTCTGGCTTTAAGAGATACATGTATATCCTTTTACATTTAAGAAATAACTCTCTTCGGTACAGATATCTCTCTCTAAGTTATTGAGATATCACTTAATAAATTTTAAAGTGATGACTTAACAACGATGCTGATTGGATGAAAAATTCGTTTGATTTCTTGTCAAAAATATTTCGTCCAGAGTTCATCTGCACTAAGCACGAGGAACTCCTTTTCTCTGGAATGCGTCTTCCTTGTTCTAATTTTAGCACTATTTATAGAACGGGAATTTCCACACAAGCATTGTAAACAAAAGCTACCAAAAATAAACACAACCAAAGATATGAATAAAATATAAATCATTTTAAAGAAACAACACACATACGCCTAGTGATGACGTGGCAGAATATACAACTTGATGACGTAGGACACTGACTGGTAGAAGTAGACAGATTGTAAACATAAGTTCCCGGTATGTATCGTATGCTTTACGAGTTCGATAACATGACGGAGCAAGCAGCGACTTTTGATCTAGGAGATATTAGGGAATTTGAACTATGTTATATGGGGCTCGGTCAACAAGGGCAATTTAGATGAGGAGGTGTTGAGGTTTTTACTTGATATTGAAATGGAGTCGTGTCGCATTCCACCGTTCCTACGACACAACCAGTGTTCAACGTCTCCTCGAACGCAATGCAGCACACATCCAGTCACAACTTGTCCTCTTCCTTTATATCCAATTCAGCTTTTATTCCTACGCGCCATTTCAAAAACGTTAATTCAAGCTTTTTTGATAAGAGAAACTATTTGTTTTTCTATTTTAAAAACATAATTAAATGACAAGAAATAAAGCTTATAATTTTTTACTTGATGAATGCATCAAATAAAGAATTTATAGTTTTATTTCCTAAATCCCTACAAATTAAAGATATATGTCTTTTTCAATGAATGGTAAAAAGGCATGTCATAAACGTCTCTTGCTGTTATTACCAATTAAAAATTCTGTTTAAAATCTTCCCATTTGCATTTGGTAGCTAAATCTTATGACAAATCAATAACAGAAATGCTGTTTTTAAATACGCTCTAGGAATGCAGTCGCATTACGTCTATCCAAGTTCGATTTTCAGAAAGAACAATTGTTATATCGAATTGGACATGTATGCCATTTATCTTTTCTAAATGTATGCGAATTTGCTCTCCTGAAAAATTCAATCTGATTAAACTCTGCTTATCGATCCGCTCATCCTGTTTAATTGTCGCTACAATAAGTAAGGGGAGCGGGTCGAGGAGCTCATTTTAATCAGATTGCTGACAAATTGGGTTAATAAATTGAAATACGAAATGAAATTGATATGCAAAATGATGTACATGGTGAAGTAAGTGATGGATTTTCATGTTGATTCTCTGGTTTATTTTACTATAGATTCATTGTCTGATTCATTTTACTATAGATTCTATGTCTGGTTCATTTTACTATAGATTCTATGTCTGGTTCATTTTACTATAGATTCTATGTCTGGTTCATTTTACTATAGATTCATTTTCTGGTGCATTTTAAAACAGATTAATTTTCTGGTGCATTTTACTATAGATTCATTTTTTTGGCGCATTTTAAAATAGATCAATTTTCTGGTGCATTTTACTATAGATTCATTTTCTGGTTCATTTTACTATGAATTCATTTTCTGGTTCTTTTTACCATAGATTCTATGTCTGGTTCATTTTTGAATTAATTCATTTTCTGGTGCATTTCACAATAGATTCATTTTCTGGTTCATTTTACTATTGATTCATTCTCTGGTTCATTTTACTATAGATTCTATGTCTGGTTCATTTTACTATAGATTCATTGTCTGGTGCATTTCACAATAGATTCAGTGTCTGGTTCATTTTACTATAGATTCATTGTCTGGTGCATTTCACAATAGATTCAGTGTCTGGTTCATTTTACTATAGATTCATTGTCTGGTGCATTTCACAATAGATTCAGTGTCTGGTTCATTTTACTATAGATTCTATGTCTGGTTCATTTTACTATAGATTCATTGTCTGGTGCATTTCACAATAGATTCAGTGTCTGGTTCATTTTACTATAGATTCTATGTCTGGTTCATTTTAGTATAGATTTATTTTCTGGTTCATTTTACAGTAGATTTATTTTCTGGTTCATTTCACAATAGATTCAGTGTCTAGTGCATTTTACTATAGGTCCATTTTCTGGTTCATTTTACTATTGATTCATTGTCTTGTTCATTTTACTACAGATTCTATGTCTGGTTCATCTTACTATTGATTCATTGTCTTGTTCATCTTACTATAAGTTCATTGCCTGGTTTATTTCATTATAGATTCATTTTCTGGTTCATTCTACTATAAATTTTCTGGTTAATTTACTATAGATTAATTGCCTGCTTTATTTCATTATAGATTCTTTTTCTGGTTCATTTTACTACAGATTGATTCTCTGGTTGATTTCACTACAAATTCATTGTTTGGTTCGTTTTTTAAAATTATAGATTAGTTTTGTAATGAATATCTATGCATGTCCGTGGTAGACTCCCCAGCATATTCGTCAAATCCTCGTTGTGTTCAGTTAAATAATGGGGCATTAAACCAGACGTGTCTTCACTTAGATGATCAGGCGTTAAACCAGGCATTTCTTCATTCAGATAATTGGGCATTAAACCAGATATGCCTTCACGTAGATAATCGGGCATTAAACCAGACATGTCTTCGCTCAGATAATCGGGCATTAAACGAGACATGTCTGCGCTCAGATTATGAATCTCTCTGATGTTATTGTTAAGATAGATTTATAAAGCCGTTTAAAACTTTCTGACATTAATTTTTGGTACTCTAGTTAAACATATAAATTTGAATGCATAACTATTTAAAAAAAAAATGGTACTTTAAACCTTTCTTTTGACAAAATTAACGCACTACTCATATATCTGTAGTGTCGCAGTCAGCCGGGTTCGATCGCGGGTGGCCTGGTTAGCTCAGTTGGTAGAGCACCTGACTAGAGATTCAGGGTGCCCGGATTCGAATCCCGGTCTGGTCCGTTGCATTTTCTCCCTTCCTGTTACATTTGGTGCCGTGACCAGGATGATAATGCATGAATAAAGCATTTTATATTTTAGCCCCCAGGGCCAGCGAAAAACAGTTTGTTATCACCAATCTTCGTTATATCAGATAATATTTTCGGTAATTTCCTCCCAAAGGATTCCCATGGGGATCCGGGTTAGAATAGGTCCTCAGTACCCCTTGCTTGTCGTAAGAGACGACTAAATGGGATCTTCCTTCGTATGAGACCGCAAAAAAACGAGGTCCAGTGTCACAGCAGGTGTGGCACGATAAAGATCCCTTCCTGCTCAAAGGCCGTAAACGCCGAGCCCTAGATATTGCAGCCCTTCACCGGCAATGGTGACGTCTACATATGAATGAAATATTCTCAAGCGGAACGTTAAAAATACATTCAATCAACCAACCTCCGAAAGGAAAATGATTATTACTTCGGAATACGCGTAAATTAGTTATAAACGTGTTAGTTATAAACGTGTTTGATCATATTTCCATATGACTTGTAAATGGCTTGACAGTTTAAGACTACGGTCTATCATAAAATTTTGGCACTGAAAATATTGGGCAGAATTTTTTACAATGAGGTATAAATGATGTCGGATCGTCCTTGTTTGGCAGAATTTCATTTTGGAAATGCTAATGTTTCTATTGAATTTGCTTTATACACCAAAGCCACATTTCCAGAGTACCAAAATTACCCGACATTTTTCATTTTAAAGCTTGTACAGTTGTACATGTAACCATGTATTTCAATATCTAATATTCTAAATGCAATAACATAATGTACCAAAGTTTATAGAATTCAAACAATTCTTCCTATTGCATCACTGAGTTGGCTACTCGCCTGGAAAACTGCAATCATTTCGTGGATACTTAAATACCGAATGAATTAGATTTCTATATTTTGATTAAGGATAAGTGGATTAAGTATCTATTTCTTCAACTAATTAGTTTGCATAAGTAACAGAGGATTGTACACGTGTACCAATCTCTAACACGCCGTATACATGACGTGGTGAGATGGTGTGCCTCTGTATAAAGCATTCATATCTAAATTGAAAATCAAGCAACGATAATGCGCATGAAGAATCTTCTTCTCAAACATTTCTGACAAAGGTAGATCTTCCTGAATGATTAAGATATAGAATATTGATTTTGCATTATATGAAATGTCCGTTACCGTTTCTCTCGCAAGCATAGGACGACTCTGACATTCACAACGCGGTTTCTCATCAAAAAGATTAAAAAAAAAAAAAAAAAACACAAAAAAACCACCATATTCTGGGCTTTGAAACTACTTTTCAGTAAATCTTAATGGGCATTCCCTATCTGTCTTAAATGTTCGTTGTGAAAATGTATGAACATGTGAAAGTTTTACACTGACAGTAGGCTAACTGTCATGTGAGTAGAAAATCTATCATGTTTTATCACCATCAGAAAACTCGCTATATCTTTCTTTGTATTTATGATCAATGATGTCTCGTGTAGCAGTCATCATGCTGCACTTTTATTTTGGCGGAATGTGCAAGCGATTGAAACCAAACTTATAGATTTATGTCATATGTCACATGGCAACCCTTCATCACTAAAACACTAGTGGTATAGAATTTTAGCCCCATGAAATACTCGTACTTTGATCCAATAATACAATTGTATTTTGTTTACGAAACTTAAGACTTAAAAATAAGATGGAATAATATGAAAATGGAGAGTATAGAATTGTAGTTTTTTTCAGGGGGGGGGGGGGGGTAATAATTTTAAGAATGTTAGATTTTAATTGGAAACAATGTAACAAGAAACATTAACAGAGATTAGATTAGATTACAATATACAAGATGCACGTGTTTCCGTTGTGAAGATCGCACGTGTTCCCGGTGTGAAGATCGCACGTGCTTCCGGTGTGAAGATTGCAGGTTTTCCACTCACTAGCACTATATAACACACTTCGCCAGATTTTGTGACGTATGTACAATATCAATGCTTGCTAATTTGAAGTTCACACGTAAATAGTGTTAACACACAATTTCATAGATGTATATTTTATTCTGTGTTCCAATCCTGGTCTTTTTCTCCATTTTACTCGGCCGTACTAAATGTAAAGATGACGTTGTTGGTCAACTAATTTCTAATGAAATATTTTTATTTACTAGTACCCCTAATCATATTCTTTCAAATTACCCCACGAAGGATTTAGATAGGGATCACCATATATATATGAGAAATTCTTGGTACCATTTGAATGGGCTTTGAATAATACGTCGCGTCGACTTCATAGATCGTTTTGTCATTTTCATCTAAAACTCTTTTCCCCTCTGTACGTGTTATTGTTGGCATCAGTCGATTACAGCACTTCATTTTCCTTGATAAAATGATGTTTAGAATCAACACATTTTTCTTTTGATTTTACATGATTTGTCATCCTAATGGACATACTCCGTTACCCGAGCTAAATATTTGATTGGAATGGAGCAGACTATCATGATATATACATGTATGTGGTTATATATTTTGCATAAGCTACATTTTTTACAGTAAGTTTTATCTCGGAGAGAATGTTGACAATTAAAACAGTATACTTTTTGCTGAAATATCGTGCATTTTCATCTTATAGTTAAATCAATCAAATAAACGCGAATTTACTCTGATATTTAAACAGGAGCGTTTCCTGGCCAATATTGACAAGTGATATAATTGACAAAGTGGTATAGTCTGCTCGATTCCACCATGTTATGGATTTCATTCTCGAACCTTTTATTCTTCGACGACTTAACAGAACATATTGTTACGTCACTCGTAGAAGCTATATATGTGTGTTTGTCTATTATATAATATATATTTACACCCACTGTGTGCTTAATTTCTGTTGAAATCCATTGCTTGGCATTTGCAACAATGAAGACAGATTTTGTTAAAAGCTAGTTAGATCCGGTTTTTGAATGCCCTTTGTTCGCGAGTGAATATATGTACGTTCCATGAACTTCGCGACCTATTTCGCGGCATTGTTAAAAGTGTTGGAAAATGTTTTCTGGTTTGTTTTCTACTTTTGATTTGAAATTATAATAATAAACAATGCTTACCTATATTAGACGATGGTTTATTTCATGAGTTTAGAGTTTGTTCTTCTTGGACTATTTCCCTCAACCATCATTCCAATATGGAAACCATTACCAAATATGGAGACTAATCGAGATCAGGTGATTTTATTTATTTTAAGCTGTTACGTTTAAATAACATACAAGAGAATACTATATTTTATGTACTTGAAAGTATTCTTACTAAAAATAGAATACGATAGAAATACAGTTGATTAAATAGAAATACAGAAAATTATAAATTCAAAAAGGTCACAAACATTGCGGGAAAATTGCATAACCCGCGGGTTATGCATTTAAAAAAAAAAAAATTATTTTTCATCTTATTTCAGTTTTTGCAATGTTTGCTACCTTCATATCCCGTTTGATAAAACAAGAAAAGCATTTTATATTATTTATATAATACTATTTATTTACTAACGTTTAGTTTGGTTCATGATGGATATGTCGAGGGTTCGAGCCCAGCACTACTTAATCACGCTCGCGTCAAACCTAATACATATACATGTACGTACAAGTAAGTCGTTCGTGTTCCATCGCCAAAGTGACGCGTTCCACATTTACAAGTGAGGGTCACAGGTCTTTCAAAAGAGGCCTTAGCAGATGTCCACACGATCTAAAAAGCCCTCATTACTTTGGCCCGGAGTGTCATGTATATAGATTTGTTTTTGTGGCACTTTGCCTACAGCTGGTGACGTCTCGACGGAAGTAAAACGTCCTCAACTGGACGAAAAAGAAAAGAAACGCCTTTAACTTTTAAGTATATTTTCTCTTTTGTGTTTGCTGCTTTATATAATCCATGGATCTGTTGTTGGTCTTCGACCCCCCTACCAGTCGATACTGCCAATATCAAGTGTTGTACGTACGTGTACGTCGTTCCCGCCTTCGATTGATCACGCGCTGCTGTAGTTAGCAGACGATAGCTGTTGAAGCATCATGGCGGACACTTGAAGCAAAATATATGATGTTCAAAACACAAAGATGAGCCGGTGGCAGAAGAAATTTATTTTTGGATTATTTGCTTTCTTTCAACTTTGTGTTGCAGGTAATTATTTCGTTTCTCTGTGTGTGAAGATATTTCTGTTCATTCATTGAAATGTAAGCAAAGAATCTCGTATACATGTGCATTCGGTAAGACTTGTAGATCTATATGTTAAGTCGTTTCTACAACTATACATCACGATTCAAGAATGCGATGTGAAGTTTAGAAGATTCCTTGCACATGTATGTTTATATTAAAATGGGGAGTGTATCTCGAGGAAAAAGCACGACTACCCTTTATAATCATGCAACAAGACATTTCTATCTCTTCTAAAATAATAATACCATCTAAGATATTAATCAAGTAAAATTCAAACTGCATGTATGGCAATTTCATGTTTATGAGATCAAATTAGATAGAAAATGACATCCACACTAAATTTCACAAAGGAAACAAAGATCAGAGCCCGTGGGTATTTTGCCACTTCTCCAACAAACATTGTAAGATCTCGTTTTATTAATTAGCATCCTTAGAATATTTTGTCAAAGAATTCATATCATCTTGAAAAACTTCCCTAGATGACATCCGTGTTTGCATGACTATATTCTTTGTATTTCATATAAAACTTACGGGCGACAAATGGAGAATTAATCTATGCTATTGGAATTTCAAAAAAAAAAAAAAAAACCCAAAGAAAACGGCTGCTCCGTGTAAATTTTAAAGGTTGCAATGTAAACAGTAAAAGCCCGCTTATGAAAAAAAAAATCAATTAAAATGAAAACCTTTACGGTGGAGGCAGTAATGAAATATAAACATTTAACTAGCCCGTGTCCATGGCGTGTTAATAAACATTTTCATTAGACTAGAATTTGATTTTACACGTATCTTAACGATTTATCATCTGTGTAAAGGTTTCCCCAGAAATACATAAACACGCGTGTCTCTCACGGATAGAAAACCAATACACGGACAAACATTTTTACAGATCTGTCTCTCTCTAATTAGCGATCGTGTTTAATTCAAATTTCATTGATTTGGGGTGAATGACTCCTTTAAGAGTTTACTTATAAATATTTATTGAATTTGCAACGGAACGAAAGACGTGAAGAGACTTCAGGTTTTTAAACATCCGGGTTTCTGGGAATATTTCGCATAGCATTCGTTGACTGCATTCTATAAGTGGCACTCGTTAATTGGTTTATTTTTGTGTACACGGTACCTAGTTACAATGCTAAATACAAATTTCAACCATTAAATGGTGTATAAATTCTATGTCACATTTTCTCTGCTTCACCATCCCGTTTATTAGGAATGTTTTAAAACCCAACAGATTAATGCAGAGGGAAATATAAGTTGTCTTTTATAGTTTGAGGTTAATGACTTCATAACGAACAAGAAATGCCTCAAAGAGCCCCCTATACGTTTTTAACAAATTCGCAATAAAATGACGTCTTTGTACTTTTTTTATGGGCTGGGGTATATTACAGAGACCTACATTGCACATGTATTTTAGATACATAAATCGGTATCTAATGAGCACAATTATCGTAAGTATCGGAGAATAATTCTATCAGTATGTTTTGTCCGCAATGAAAATCATGATATTCTAACATTATCAGCGATCGAAATAAACAATACTAGCATTTTGCAAGCATTTTAAGCATTCAAGGTCAGCATTGTCGTTCATATAAAGCAGACAGTAACACAAAGTAACTGATGAGAAAGTAATATTTCGTTAAATAAAACATAAATTTGAAATTGACAAGACAATGGTAAATTAATCATGTTGAAAATGACAAGAACAATATTCTGCTAATAATTCAAAACCATGGTCTACTTCCGGTAACATTAATGCTAGTTCCGGTAGCATTCACATGCAATATCCAATGAAATGATTCATTTACCATTGTTTTGTCAATCTGAATTCTTTGTCTATTCGAACGAAATATTCTTTTAGTTTCAGATGTATTTATTTATAACAGAGCATAGTTGTATACATATCATTTGGAATATTGATTTTGGAAAACTAGTGCGTATGCACTTTTATAAGTTCCTCCCTCATTATTGTAAATTAACAAACGGTGACCACGTTGTGACAGAAAGAAAAAAACCCCAAGAACTGAAGAACTGAAAAAAAAGTTTTAACTGGAATATTTACAATTGTAATTGTACCACACGAGTTTAAAACCAGCAAAGCAAAACGTTAGGGCACGTGACATGTGACACGTGACATGACTTTTCGACCAGCATTGTAAGCATTAAATATCGCTAGTTCTGCTATAACACATAGGAACAACATGTAGCAGAGAGTAACAGGTAAAGGCAAATCCCAACTTATAACATCTTATACTACTGAGGAATGTGGGCATTTTGTACTCTGTTTATCTAATCACAAATTATAATTATAGTCAGTTTTTAAATCGAGGCAAGCTACTGACAAACAAGTTGATGGTACCGGGGTTTCAACAGTCTCGATTGAAGTAAGTATTTCGCAAATTCTATGGTCGTAACGATCTAGTTCGTCAATACAACCTATCATTGGGTCAAATGCTGTCTGACGTGTTTCATACCGATTGCTAGACCATTCTTGGCACACTGATTAACTCCGTTTACCTGATCAGGATGTACGGCTCACGGGTGGGTGTGACCGGTCGATAGGGGATGCTTATTCCTTCTAGGCACATGATCCCACCTCTGCTGTGTCCAGGGGTCCGTGTTTGCCTAACTATGTATTTTGTATTGCTTATAGGATTTATGAGATTGATCACTGTTTGTTATCTTCACCTTTCATCTTGCACTACAGAGGGAATATGGGCGATTTGTATTCTGTTCATCTAATCACAAATCTAATTATAACATTTTGTACTACAGAAGGAATATGGGCGCTTTGTATTTGTTCATCTAATCACAAATCTAATTATAACATCTTGTACTACAGAAGGAATATGGGCGCTTTGTATTCTGTTCATCTAATCACAAATCTAATTATAACATCTTGTACTACAGAAGGAATATGGGCGCTTTGTATTCTGTTCCGTCTAATTACAAATTATGATTATGTTTGGCAGTTAGAGATATAAAACAAAAAAGCCTGGGTGATCAATAGATCTGCAAGTTTTATTTTCATTTCGATACCGGTATTATTTTCCCCTTTAACACCATAGTATGAATGCTTTTGACATATACATATTGAAATGATGGGCCAATGAACTATCGGCAATAGAACACTTAAAGGTAATTTCATACTTTCTTACATATCAAATAAAAAAAAGTGATGTATCTAAAAAGCTATTTATCATATTATTACATTTCTCGGTCTTTAATCAACTATAAAAGATTTTCCTCATATACTAGTAATTGTTGCACTTAGATTTTATTCATTTGTCAAAAGTGAAAGGGCAGCTAGTAATTTTCCATATTGCCAAGCCCCACCAAGAATATATGTTCTGTTTTTCTGTGAATGCTGTGTGTTTTCAATGTATAAGGAATCACATTTCCTATCTAATAAATGGATGGTGGGATTTTTGTAATCATGGTATCATTTTTGAAGAGTTCATCAAATAAAAACAATCCACCATAGGGATTTTCAAAATTTCGTTTACTGCTTGATTTATTTCTCAAAGAACTCAACGTTGTTCAAAGTCTATGGGAGAAGCATGTTCTATTAAGATATTTTTAAAAGAAATTATATTTTCATACAAATCTCTTGGTAGAAAGTTACATACACTTTCTCTTTATGAAATTATGAAATAAAATAAAAATTTTATCACACACATTTTTTGAAAATTAGATTTTTATATATATTTTTTTTTTTACAAAGGGCAGATAACTCTTTTAAAAAGTCTCAAGTGCAAAAAGACCAATTTCTAATCATTTACCAGACATGTGAATTTCATTTACTTCATTTTCATCATTAAATCCTTTAAAATTGATCATTATCCTTTCGTTACTCAATGGATACCTTAAAATAACGGCATCTATTGTCAAAACACGTTATTTGATTGGTAGATAAAAAGGTCAGCAAATCTATTCAATATAATAAAGTCAAGAAGGAAATCCCGGATAAATTTCCAAAAGTTAATTTTGAAGTGAACTCATTCTGAGGTACATACCAGAAAAAAAATCGTGTGGACCAATCAGAGAGCGTCAAAATTCCTCATCATTAAATAATGTCGTTCAACGCTTGTTTGATAAGACATTTAGTGTAGCCTAGAGAATAGTCCCTAACACTTGTTTATAACACACTAGTACAGTCTAGAAAATTATCTCTAACATTCTGTATATAACTAGTACAGCTTTGAACAATTACTAGTTCTTATTTTCCCTAGCAGACAGATGAAAAACTGACTATTAAGACAATTCATTCCTATACAAATTCAGTTCTGAAGATTAAAGCATAATTTTAATGCCAGGTAATGCATATCGTCTACACTTCTACAGGAACATTATACACCTGTGGCATTTGGTAATGCTTGCGTTTATAACTGTTGTAGTTAATTATCTTTCTATTCATTATTTGTGAGTATTTATGCTGCTGCAGAGTCTTCTGAGGATTCACAACTACAAGTACATCCATATACCACAGGGCAATTAAATCAAGACTGTAAAACGAAAACAAAAAGTGAGAGAGAAATCAAACAAGAGACATCAATTCTTATTCGTAAAACTCGGCCTCGATATCGAATCACTGATTCCCTAATGAATTTAGTATGTATGTGTTATTCCGATGGAATAAAGCCTTAATTCTATTATTAGGTCGTTACCGGTTCTAAATCGATCACGGCGAAGCTAAACTGTTCTACATACAGAGTGATTTCGATGCATGTACCGCAAATGCTGTTTTTCTTCTCTTGTTTCGCTGATGTCTCTGCAATAATCACGTGACAGGAAGCGTGTTCCGTGATGTTTACTGGGAATGGCGGTTTAATGGTGCATCTATCGAATATGCTATTCCAACCATTGATTGCATTTTATTCAGTCATTCCATACATAATGTGGACTGGGATTCGATGATAGAATTCCTTTTTTATGTATATTCATGGTGCATTCTCTCGAAAGCAACGACTTACCCAAACTACGAGGCTTCACCTGCGATGTTTCACCACGGTCTTCTTTCGTTGTAGGAAATAGACAGCAATCATCTTGTAGAAATATTTTCTTTTAATAGCATTGACATAGGCGGGCGATACACAACTTCTTCGATAGACTAAAGGTTTTTTATCACATGCCTGATCCTTTATAGGTTTTACATTGCTTGGCTGATCCTTTATAGGATTTTACATTCCATGCCTGGTCCTTTATAGGATTTTACATTCCATGCCTGATCCTTTATAGGATTTTACATTCCATGCCTGATCCTTTATAGGATTTTACATTCCATGTCTGGTCCTTTATAGGATTTTACATTGCTTGGCTGATCCTTTATAGGATTTTACATTCCATGCCTGGTCCTTTATAGGTTTTCATTACATGCCTGATCCTTTATAGGGTTTTCATTACATGTCTGATCCTTTTGGGGATTTTACATTGCTTGGCTGATCCTTTATAGGTTTTTTCATTGCTTGGCTGATCCTTTATAGGTTTTTCATTCCATGCCTGATCCTTTTGGGGATTTTACATTGCTTGGCTGATCCTTTATAGGTTTTTTCATTGCTTGGCTGATCCTTGAAGTGTTTTACATTACCTTCACAATGACGCTATGATTTTAATGATTTGATATTTTGCTGGAAATAAATCTATGCTATGTTGATATATCATATCGTTATATTACTACACCTTGTCCTAGGCCTTTTTCATGTACATTTTGTGTATAGATATGTCTATGACAAATCGATAAATACACTGACAACTATGCTTGATAGGAAATGGTGTATATTATAAGATATAGATAAGGAATGTATCAGGTTGTTTATACAGTTGATGATATATACATGTGTAAGTATGGGGATAATTTCACTTGTTATACAATCGGTGATCTATAAATTTGTAAGCATGGGGATAATTTCACTTGTTATACAATCGGTGATCTATAAATCTGTAAGCATGGAGATAATTTCACCTGTTTTTTATACAATCGGTGATATATAAATATGTAAGCATGGGGATAATTTCACCTGGGTTTTTTATACAATCGGTGATATATAAATGTTTAAGCATGGAGATAATTTCACCTGTTTTTTATACAATCGGTGATATATAAATATGTAAGCATGGGGATAATTTCACCTGTTTTTTTATACAATCGGTGATATTTAAATGTGTAAGCATGGGGATAATTTCATCTTTTTTGATACAATCGGTGATATATCAATGTTTAAGCATGGGGATAATTTCACCTGTTGTTTATACAATCGGTGATCTATAAATCTGTAAGCATGGCGATGATTTCACCTGGGTTTTTTTATACAATCGGGGATATATCAATGTGTAAGCATGGAGATAATTTCACCTGTTGTTTATACAATCGGTGATATATAAATGTGTAAGTATGAGGATAATTTCACCTGTTATACAATCGGTGATCTATGAATGTGTAAGCATGGAGATAATTTTTCCTGTTTTTTATACAATCGGTGATTATAAATGTGTAAGCATGGGGATAATTTCACCTGTTGTTTATACAATCGGTGATATATAAATGTTTAAGTATGAGGATAATTTCACTTGTTATGCAATCGGTGATATATAAATGTGTAAGCATGGAGATAATTTCACCTGTTGTTTATACAATCGGTGATATATAAATGTGTAAGCATGAGAATAATTTCACTTGTTGTACAATCGGTGATATATAAATGTGTAAGCATGAGGATAATTTCACATGTTTTTTTATACAATCGGTGATATATAAATGTGTAAGCATGAGGATAATTTCACTTGCTATACAATCGGTGATATATAAATGTGTAAGCATGGGGATAATTTCACTTGTTGTACAATCGGTGATATATAAATGTGTAAGCATGAGGATAATTTCACATGTTTTTTTATACAATCGGTGATATATAAATGTGTAAGCATGAGGATAATTTCACTTGCTATACAATCGGTGATATATAAATGTGTAAGCATGGGGATAATTTCACTTGTTATGCAATCGGTGATCTATACCGGTAAATGTGTAAGCATGGGGATAATTTCACCTGTGTTTTTATACAATCAGTGATATATAAATGTGTAAGCATGGGGATAATTTCGCCTGTTGTTTATACAATCAGTGATATATAAATGTGTAAGTATGAGGCTAATTTCACTTGTTATACAATCGGTGATCTATAAATCTGTAAGCATGTAGATAATTTCACCTGTTTTTTATACAATCGGTGATATATAAATGTGTAAGCATGAGGATAATTTCACCTGTTTTTTATACAATCGGTGATATATAAATGTGTAAGCATGGGTATAATTTCACCTGTTTTTTATACAATCGGTGATATATAAATGTGTAAGCATGGAGATAATTTCACCTGTATTTTATACAATCGGTGATCTATAAATGTGTAAGAATGGAGATAATTTCACCTGTTTTTTATACAATCGGTGATAGATTAATGTGTAAGCATGAGGATAATTTCACTTGTTATACAATCGGTGATCTATATATGTGTAAGCATGGAGATAATTTCACCTGTTTTTTATACAATCGGTGATCTATAAATGTGTAAGCATGGAGATAATTTCACCTGTTTTTTATACAATCGGTGATATATAAACGTGTAAGTATGGGGATAATTTCACTTGTTATACAATCGGTGATATATAAATGTGTAAGCATGGGGATAATTTCACCTGTTTTTTATACAATCGGTGATATATTAATGTGTAAGCATGAGGATAATTTCACCTGTTGTTTATACAATCGGGGATATATAAATGTGTAAGCATGGGGATAATTTCACCTGTTGTTTATACAATCGGTGATCTATAAATGTGTAAGCATGGGGATAATTTCACCTGTTTTTTATACAATCGGTGATATATAAATGTGTAAGCATGAGGATAATTTCACCTGTTGTTTATACAATCGGGGATATATAAATGTGTAAGCATGGGGATAATTTCACCTGTTTTTTATACAATCGGTGATATATAAATGTGTAAGCATGAGGATAATTTCACCTGTTGTTTATACAATCGGTGATATATAAATGTGTAAGCATGAGGATAATTTCACGTTACAATATACTGTTCCTGCTAAAAGTGATATTCTAGAATATTGATGAGAAATGCAGATCAGGAAAACTACTTTTTATCAACTTGTGAAAAGCTTTGATTAAAATGAACAGCCACTCGTTCGCCTTTCCCAAACTACATGTAACCAACTTACACCTCACAGCTTTTCTTGATCTGAAATCTATTTGTTAACTATTAAACAGAATACCTATTACTTGTGTACAAACATTTGGATGATTAACACTCGATTGACCGTGACATTTCGTAACAACCACAAGTATATGATGATGATTTTTAAAAATGTTTAAAATGATTATTTTATATTGCTGAATATTAGTTGTTAACATGTCTGTGCCTTTTGAAATAATCAGGTTTTCAATCAATTTTAATTTCAGCTCATGCCATAGATTGTTATAAATGTTCCTCCGAAAACTTCACGGACCCATTCTGCCACGACCCTTTCCATCCTGCCTACAATAACCTGACCACGGACTGTGGGGAGGGGCGGAATGGCCGGGTGGGCCTTTTCCCAGCAAGGTTTTGCACCAAGATCATAGGTAAAAATTGTAAGTATCGTGGCGTGTAAGGAGAGGTGTCATAAACAGCGCGAGTTAGTAACCGGAAGTTTTTCTCAAATTCGAATTTCACAATGCTTGCCGAGTTTGAGAAAACCGGTTACTGACGAACACAGTTGTGTTACGGGACATGAAATTACTTCTTTTTTTTATTTTGGTAAACGTTTTTCCTTCAACTTATGCGAAATTGTTGAAATATACATTTACATGCAATAGGCACAGATTTGTCGAAATGAAATATACAGTTGAAGAAATCAGAATCGCCCCTGGTGTTTCATAACAAACAAGAATAACTGAGCACGAGGGATGAGACGAAATTAATATTGGGAGAATGATAAGATGTCAAACTATTTATTTCACTGCAACTTGTCCACGCCACCTGGTTTTTAAAGTCGGACACGGATATTTGAATCGATAATCATAGCCATAGATGATATTGACTTGTACAAAAGATCCGCGATCCACGAAAACAAAATCAGCTATTAACTCCGTTCATATGATACCAAGGATAATTCAGTTACGTTCATAGGTTATCCCAGGATAATTCAGTTACGTTCATGGGTTATCCCAGAATAATTCAGTTACGTTCAGAAGTTACTCAGGATAATTCAGTTACGTTCATAGGATAACCAGAATAATTCAGTTACGTTCAGAGGTTATCCCAGAATAATTCAGTTACGTTCAGAGGTTATCCCAGAATAATTCAGTTACGTTCAGAGGTTATTCCAGGATAATTCAGTTACGTTCAGAAGTTACTCAGGATAATTCAGTTACGTTCATAGGATAACCAGGATAATTCAGTTAAGTTCACAGGTTACCCAGGATAATTCAGTTACGTTCATAGGATACCCAGGATAATTCAGTTAAGTTCACAGGTTATCCAGGATAATTCAGGGAAGTTCATATGATACCCAGGATAATTCAGTTAAATGCATAGGATACCACGGATACTTCAATTAAATTCATAAGATACCCCAGGATAATTCAATTATGTTCATAGGTTACTCAAGATAATTCAGTTACGTTCATATGATACCCAAGATAATTCAGTTACGTTCATAGGTTACCCAGGATAATTAGTTACGTCCATAGGTTACACATGATAATTCAGTTACGTTCACAGGCTACACAGGATAATTCAGTTACGTTCACAGGATACTCAGGATAATTCAGTAAAGTTCATAGGTTACCCAGGATAATTGAGTTAAGTTCATCGGTTACCCAGGATTTCGAACGCATCAAATGAAATGGATTTTGCGATGTTTATATGCGATTTTCTATTATTTGATCAAGCCACAGTGTAAATGGGTCATTAATATATGAAATACACAAATAAAAAGACATTTTGAAGGATTTCAAATTTGAGCTAATGTTTTTGCATTGATACATCATGTGAAGATTAGTAATGGTTCTATGTCAAAATTTTGTGGTAAATAAGATTTTAACAATATGAAAACTTTTACAAATATTTTTACAAAATTCTATAACCATTTCTGTTGGGTATTTTATGTCCTTAACTGAATAAGGGGGCGGGGCATAAAGATAACTGTCTCCTTCAAAATACGGCGAGGTAACAAAAATGTCAATCATTTGAGAACAATATCCAGTCCGTATTTGTGTAACTACACGGGAAGAAGTACCGTTTTCAATTTCCAGAGCCATTTGTTTCCGTTGCATTAAATATTCAACAACTACACAGATTTTAATTGATGTAACCAAGTGAAGATCGAGCCGTAACGAGAGACGATGCGCTCCCAGGACACAGATTGTAGAGTATTGATTTCTTACCAATGTAAGAAATCAACAAGCACAGGTCGTTATTACATAAATAACGATGTAAACACCAAAAGCGAGACTGTTATCTGTCTGGTCAAGTTCTTATTCATCTTATATGACATTATTGAATATTGGTGTGGCGTGTAGGATACACCTATTCGTTCGTATTTCACCTCGATTTCACCCAGTATCATGACATAGACAAGAATCGCTTAGAAACGGGTATCTTCTCCCTATTATTGATGGTTGTGCTGTCCTTCGGAAACTGTATTACTAGTCTGTGATCGGATAATATTAAGTCACTAGGAATTGAATATCCGCGCACCCAAAATTACACAACCGAATCAAAAGAAAAATGACACCGGTGCTGAATGTAATCAGATTTCTTTACCGAGATTGGTTTTTATTTTTGAACAGATTACGCAATTGACTGAGCATCAGAGAGCGAGCCGCTTAGAAGTATCGAATTTATAGAGAAATGTCAGGATGAATTTAATTGTCTAACAGCCTGTAATGAAAACGGAAATTTCTAACGAAATTATGGGAAAAACGTTAGGAAATGTGGAAATTTGAACAGAATTCTTCATGCCAATAGATTTCCATTGTTTCTATGCATGTTTAACACGTAGCTTGTCCTCTGTATCAATCCAACCTTCTTCATGATTTTGTTTATCCATTCAGCATCAGTCAGACCCAAGATATATATATATATATGAAGGCTTCATAAATCTTGTCACAGATTTGATATATCAATCCAGTCTTTCAGCAACAGAGGGACTGTGCTATGTAGTATTGATTGAAGTCTCGTGAAGATAACAATAAGAAATTCTGCGGAAACGTTTTGTCTTCGTTCTATTTTAAAGTGATTCAGCATTTACAGACTCCGTCACCCCGTAGTGATTTCACCCGCATGGCATTTAAAAACGATTTAGTTCAAATGTAGAGTCGCCAAAAAACAATAATTTTAGGATAATTATTAATTTCTAATTCGCCCATTCATTCAGGATGAGTGCAAAATTGGCAAAAAAAAAAAAAAAAAAAAAAAAAAAAAAAAAGGGCAGATTTTAGTATTTGAGATATTTGGCATGAATTGTTTTACTTCTAAAGTTTGATCAATAGGACCGTGAACTACACGTTCTATATCTTCTATATGTGAAGAACTGATGAGTACAATACACGTGTTTTAGACGACAAACATTTGCCTTATAATTTCGCAGATATTTTTCTCATGCAAAAAAAATAAATATATATATATTTCTGTATGTTTAACTCTGTGATGACCTTTGGATTTCTTATTTTGACTAAATACAATAAATTTCTTGATGTTAAATACAGGACTTGTTTACGTGAAGCTCAGTTAACTTTAACTGACACTTACTTGAACATTTATTTAGCGTTAACTTGAAGTTAACTGTCAGTTAAACTTAACTCACTTTTGTGCAACTGGTAGCTAACCTAGATTGGTTAACCAATGTAAAAAATACTAATCATTCAATTTTATATTTTCAGCGGTGGACGGTACCGAAAAAATCATTCGTTCATGCTCTATTGAATCTCTAGATACAATATGTGGTCCATTCAATTTAGAAAACGTATTATATTCCGGATGCATTTCCTCTTGTGCGACGGACGCCTGTAATCCCGGACGAAGACTACAAGCGGATGCCACGACCTACATCATCCCTGCAATGATTTGTACAATAATCATTATGTTTAGAATGTGAATGCAGAATTGATGTGTTCTTGTCACGACAATCCTCTGTGCCCTGCCGCTACACGGCATCTGAATTAAACCGAAATAGCGTGACGCCTTTTTTCTAATTACATGTGAAGGAAGTGGTTTATTTTTTTTTTCCAATTTGGAAAATGCAATAACTACATATGTGTAAACATTACATTTTCAATAATTATATTTCTATTCATCAAAACCCAATGAAGAAAACGAACAGACGTTTCTGAATGATGTAATCATTCTTTATATTAGTTATAAGTTGTTTGAAATGTTTTAATTACATACTTTGTGATGAGTATAGGCAACTTGCACATGGGCGATACTAGTTACGTCATAAGTCATGTCACATGCCTGCTCGGTCAATATCCATTATGTAAACATGGCTAAAGTCACGCATGACGAATCCGTTACACACAACTTGCAGAAAATTTGCTTTTGAAGCTCCAGCATTAATCATATACAATGTATTTGAATTTTAAAAGAACAGGTTTATGTTTACATTGAATATGTATGTTTTCAGTTTAAACAGATTAATTTCTTAGATAAATGGTTAAATGATAATATTTCTTTCTGTGTATTTTTGTGTGTGTGTAAATTACTAAGTATAAATGATTATGATAAGCTCAACACTTTTCTCATGTTACACCAACATCAACCCTCGGCCATATCAGCCCTGCGCTAATTATAGTCCCCACCAATATCATCCCTCGGCCACTAACAGGCTTCCGCCAATTATACCCCCCCCCCCTATCATCCCTCGGCCAATAACAGGCCTCCGCCAATATCGGCCATCGACTAATATCAGTCCTCCACCAATATCTGCCATCGACTAATATCAGTCCTCCACCAATATCTGTCATCCATTAATATCAGTCCTTTGGGTTTGGTATTTGGTTTTGAGATGGAATGTAATATTGAAAAAAGTGTAGATTCTATGTACATAATTATCATTCTTTACACAGAACAAAAAATCAGTTTTTCATGTAGAATGACAAAACAGGAGCATTCGCTCAATTTGTTGATAACTTTCCAAGATACAGTTTTTATTTTCGACTGAATTCTGCTTTGAGTATCGGCAGACATCATTGTTTACGTAAATAGGCATCAATTTTAGTCTGAGGTTATTAAACATCGCCTTATTGGATCAAGTATGATAAGTCCTTTTTATGTTGTCCAACGGGCTGATCAATGATATAAATTTGTAGTCCATATAGTTATATATATTGTGTGTGAACGGTCAACAGGGGATGTTTACTCCTCCTAGACACCAGTGGTTGCCCTTCTCTTAATTTTGTTTTCTGTATAGAGTTTTGAGATTCATCGCTACTCGTTATCGTTACTCGTTCATGATATAGATTTAACTTTGGGCAGGACCGGGAATCGAACCGGGACCCCTGCAATACTAGTCACGTGCTCTAACACTGGGCTATCCAGGCCGATATCCACGATCCATACACATGTATCCCTAACTAATGCTATTCATAAGTTCAATGCACACATAGAGGTTCACCAGTTTAATAAACAAACACAATGAAACTTTGGTCAGACAATAAACTTAGGAAACAATAAAATCCTGAAATCTTTCTTCGTCCTCTTCATACATCTCATCTTCTATTCTTTTACATAAGCAAATCGACATGATCATACCAATCAACTGCAAGAGAGAACAAACTTTGAAAACTCCGTGCCAGTAGACCGGTCCACATCAAATCGGGAATTAATTTGTTTGGTATTGTACCGGCAAACTGAATAAAGCACCGTAAAGCAACATTTTTAACGAGTATTTAATTTTGGCATTATTAGCGAGAGTGATGAGTCGCTAAAATTGGATATCGCTAACAATTTACTTCATGTTGGAAGTAATAGCTATCTTCCTTGGAATTATACAGTCGCTAAAATTATATCTCTCGCTAACTATATATACCCAAAATTTATGGAAAATCGTTAAATTTGTGTCTCATTAAAAATACCACTTATACGGTCTTTTCCCTCGGAATTATGAAATCATAATGATGCAGATGTTTTAAATTTGCTTTCACATAGCGTTATAGTTTATTTATGTGGAAGAGTAATTAAATACCTTGTTTAGGATTGTTCCGGTAAACTAAATAAATCCATGTATAGTTATGAATTGATAAAGATGTGATGAATTGTGTTGAATTAGCTTTCATACATCGCTATAATGTACTCGTGTGGAACCGTAAGTGTATTAAGGTTGTACGAGCAGTGTTTGTGGTAGAGTTTAACGCGTCTCTTAATGTTAACAGTTTATGAAATACGATATGTGAATATTCTATGTTATACCAACACACACTGCTAAATTCAGGCTGAAACCATCACATTTTTACATCACTTACATCCAATACTACCGAGTGTGGTTGTGCTTCAACTATTTTTAATAAATATGTATATAACAGACGTACAGGCTTTCTGTTTTATGTTATGATGTTTCTTTCATATCTATACATCAAATATATATTTGGAAAAACAATTAGTAGTATTATATTCCGTGGTTACTCTGAATGGTTATGAAAGTCGAGAACATGTTTTAATTTCTCAATAACAAAATAAAAACAAGAACCCCATGGGCCACATCGCTCACCTGAGTCACCTTGGCCCATATCTCAAGATTTTCCATATATATTTGCATGTAAAACGCTGGTCCCTATTGTGTTGGGGCAACCTACCCCCGGGGACCATGGTTTTTACAAACATGAATCTGCACTATGTCAGGAAGCTTTCGTGTAAATGTAAACTTCTTGGGCCCAATGGTTCTTGAGGAGAATATTTTTTAAAGATTTTCTCTCTATATCAGTATGTAAAATTTTGATCATCTATTGTGGCCCCATCCTATCCCTGGGGGCCATGATTTGGACAATCTTGAATCTGCACAATGTCAGAACGCTTTCATGTAAATTTCTAGTCTCCTGGCCCAGTGATTCTTGAGAAGAAGATTTTCAAAGATGTTCCCTATTTATTCCCATGTAAAACCGTGATCCCCTATTGTGGCCCCAACCTACCCCCGGGTGCCATGATGTTAACAAACTTGAATTTTCACTATGTCAGGAAGCTTTCGTGTAAATTTGTACTTTCCTAGTCCAGTGGTTCTTGAGAAGAAGATTTTCAAAGATTTTCCCTATTTATTCCCATGTAAAACTTTGACCCCCTATTGTGGCCCCAACCTATCCCCAGGGTCATGATTTGAACAAACTTCAATCTACACTATGTCAGGAAGATTTCAAGTAAATTTCAGCTCCTCTGGGCCAGTGGTTCTTGAGAAGAATATTTTTAATCCCTATTTTTGCATTTTTGTTATTATCTCCCCTTTGAAGGTAGCATAGCCTTTCATTTGAACAGACTTGAAAGTCCTTTACCCAAGCATGCTTTGTGCCAGGTTTGGTTGAAATTTGCCCATTGGTTCTTGAGAAGGAGATAAAATTGTGAAAAGTTTACAACGACGACTACGACAGACAACGGATACATTTTGATCAGAAAAGCTCACGTGAGCCTTCGGCTCAGGTGAGCTAAAAATGAAAATAGAAAACAAAGAGATTAAAATAAAAGACAAAGATATTAGAATAAAAGACAAAGAGATGAAAATAAAAGGGTACCTTACCAACAGAGCTGCCACGGTTGTGATAAGTACCATTGCCACCCAGAGTTTGTTGTTTAATATGCTATACAACACCGTCCAACATCCCTAAATAAAGTCACAACATACATCATTATCAACATCCCTTAATAAAGTCACAATACACAACATACATCATTATCAACATCCCTAAATAAAGTCACATCACACATCATTATCAACATCCCTAAATAAAGTCACATCACACATCATTATCAACATCCCTTGATAAAGTCACATCACACATCATTATCAACATCCCTTAATAAAGTCACATCACACATCATTATCAACATCACTAAATAAAGTCACATCATACATCATTATCAACATCCCTAAATAAAGTCACAACACACATCATTATCAACATCCCTTAAATAAGTCACATCACACATCATTATCAACATCCCTAAATAAAGTCACATCACACATCATTATCAACATCCCTAAATAAAGTCACATCACACATCATTATCAACATCCCTAAATAAAGTCACATCACACATCATTATCAACATCCCTAAATAAAGTCACATCACACATCATTATCAACATCCCTAAATAAAGTCACATCACACATCATTATCAACATCCCTAAATAAAGTCACAATACACAACATTATCAACATCCCTAAATAAAGTCACAATACACAACATTATCAACATCCCTAAATAAAGTCACATCACACATCATTATCAACATCCCTTAATAAAGTCACAATACACAACAGTTTCAATATTTTCGTGCTAAGAATTTCAATTAATCCGTTTTAGATATGCTGTACAATCATTTATATTCGTGGGGGTAAATTTTCATGGTGTGAGAAGTAAGCATATCCACGCAGGGACTTCATTTCATAGATGAAGTGCCATTCTCAATTCTAATTATTTTTATTACCATTGTCCATTTCGCGCTTTATGTAATCAACGCATGAAGACATTGGGCCTTTTCTTTTTATATTTTGGTTGTTGTTGTACTTACAGAGATTCATTTGATAATTGGTACATTGTTTTGTCATAACAAGTTACATATCAAAGTAAATAAACAAAATGTCACAGCACACATGACATCCAACATTTTCCTAAATATTCAATTACATTGTAGAATCGTTTATCTTCGTGGGGGTAAATTTCCATAGTGTGAGAAGTAAAGCATATTACATGTAGCACACGGGCTGCATTTCATAGATGAAATGCTATTCTTAATTGTAGTTCAAAACAATGAAAATGACCCATTCTGTCACGAAAACTAATTATTGTACAGTAAATGAAATATTCTAACCATTGAAGCGTATGAATACGCCTGATTTGTTTCGTTTGAAGTCGCATCTAATGAAAATTAGCTTCTTTGATGCGTTGACATAGTTTGTTGAACAAGAAAGGTCACACTCCGGTGACCCGAGATCATGAATAATCATAAGGCTGTCACAGTACAGCTAAAACTTTGAAAACTGAGAGAGTTTTGAATGTGTGTTTCCTTTTTGTTTGCGCTTTCAAATCACATCTCATATGCATAGATTTGGAGTAGAAATATTCTCATGATATTAATAAGATGGCGCAGACGGTAACAGGACATCGAATAGTACACATTTACACGCCATTCCGATCATATAAATCTAATAGTACACATTTACACGTCATTCCGATCATATAAATCTAATAGTACACATTTACACGTCATTCCGATCATATAAATCTAATAGTACACATTTACACGTCATTCCGATCATATAAATCTAGGAACAACTAATTATCTTCTTTCTCAGGTGGGTGTGGTACAGCGTATTGTATAGTCTACTTTTCTCAGTTGTGTACGTGAGCAGTGAGTGTTGCTAAGTAGTTAGCTAAACGTGCGTGTACCGGATCCCGCAACACATTGGATGGGGCGACCATTAACTGTCATATATTCTTTTATTTATGGTTTAAAAAATCAAATTAAAAAACAAACAACAAAATACGAAACAAACAAATGAATGAAAAAATAAGGCGTAAGATCTTCTTAATATTTCAATCTTTCGCAACACCTCGGTGTGTTCTATACGATGAAATAAATCCTTACATTGTATCAAAGTCGCGAAAGCAGCAATTTTATTGGCTGGCAAAAAACGTCTTTTGTGATGTCACTCCGAGCAGGATATGGTGTTTGAAGTTCGTATAGCGAGTATGCAAGTGGACTTATCATTAACTTTTGAATAGATTAGTTTCAATATGATTTCCTTTTTATATCAACTGAAAATCGTAATCTGATATTAAGAACTACATACAATTCCATAGAGGAGCCAACATGTCGAAAGTGTTTGGGCCACAGGAACTTTAAAAAAGTGTCGTTTTATAAAGAAAAAATACACCTGCAGCATGAACAAATATCGTATAGCCATATGTAACATCTACAATAAGCGTGCATTTTGTTATCATAGTGAGGTATGCATCTTTACTATCTAAAGAAAGTATTCACCTGAGAGTAGAATTGATCGTTCGTCATTATGGGTAAGATTGGGGGTCCTACTACCGGTGCCTTGTGTGTGTCCCTTAGTCCAATACATTTGGTCAAATTGTTCGTGTCCGCTGGATACTTACAGCAGCTGTCCGGAACATAGTGCAGACGACCTGTTGTTTAACAGTGACGTAATGAATGATGTAATATCGGAATCATGTTAAATGGAGGTTGACCATAAAGTAGAGTGAATGCTCTTTGTTTAGTTTTCTCTCATTGTAAGATTTTAATAACGTATCCAAAACGAATGAACCGCTCGCGGTAGTTCAGTGGTAGAGCGTTCGCTTCGAAACCGGGAGGTCGTGAGTTCGAGCCCCGCTAGTGCCATTGCCGCGTCAAACCTAAGACTAACATATGTAGTGATTGCTCCTTCGCCAAACGCTCGGCATTTAGAAGTGGGAATCACAGGTCCTTCAGATATGACCTTAAAAACGGAGGTCCCTTGTCGCGGCAGGAGTTGACACGATAACGACCCCTCACTGTTACGGACCTGAGCGCAAAGCGTAGGTCTAAATTTGTGGTACTTCACTAACTACAGCTGGTGACGTCTCAATACGAGTGAAAAATTATCTACGAGACGTAAAACAAACGAACAACTAATATTTAATGTAGACAGAAACAGCGGCCGACATATCATCACCTGGACCTGAATGTTTAAAGATAATTTGCATAATCACAAACTCTGTCAAAGGTTACTTATCTATTTTCTTCAAATGCAACAGATACATGTACCAGCATTTTGACTTTTGTTCAGAAATATAACGGTTGTACTCCCAAGTTGACACTTTAAGCTATTTAGATACGTGGATATCACCTTGGTCAACACCTGCTCATGTGCTATGATTTTAAAACAATCAATAAAACTTTTTCGTATGTGATTCATTTTGCCTGTATTATAAATAATAGATGCATTGTAACATCATTGTATAACATTAAAGCTGCATATTGATGACTTCTAACAGGGTCATTTAGAGCGAAACACAGCTACAAAGCTAAGGCACAGGAATTGAATGCTTTACAAACCCATGTGTTGTTGGTTTTTTTTGTTTTTTGTTTTTTTTTTGGTTTTTTTTTTGTATCTGAAATCCATCATTGATTTATGGCATTGGCATTGGGATTATTCATAATTCTCATTTTAAAACAGGAATTAATGTTGTGTTCCTTACAACCCATTGGGATCCATCATCATTAGATCGGATCATGAACATTTGGAAAAGTAATTGAGACTTAAATACAGAATGTGAAAATATATATAGGATGTTTAACGCCGCTTTATCAACCTCTCCATTACATTGTCAATGAGTATTAGACTGGTGTCATTATGGACGAGATTTGTTGAGAACGTTACGGGAGAGTTTCAGGAGTATATATCTGCACTGATAAAAATATGTCGAGTTCTAATATGAACGTGGATATTCGAATCGATATGCAAACGTTTTTGTTCTTTGATTTTAAAATCCGTTTAAAATCCTTATACTTATAGAGAATGTGTGTATCGATATTTGAGGCTGAGGAAATCTGACGTAATATCGATATTTGAGGCTGAGGAAATCTGATATAATATCGATATTTAAGGTTGAGGAAATCTGACGTAATATCGATATTTAAGGCTGAGGAAATCTGACGTAATATCGATATTTAAGGCTGAGGAAATCTGACGTAATATCGATATTTAAGGCTCGGAATATCTTAATACATGTAGTATCCACCGATTTGAACATCTTGACAGTAACCACTGATTTGAATATCTTTACAGTAACCACTGATTTGAACATCTGGACAGTAACCACTCATTTGAACATCTGGACAGTAACCACTCATTTGAACATCTTGACAGTAACCACTCATTTGAACATATTGACAGTAACCACTGATTTGAACATCTGGACAGTAACCACTCATTTGAATATCTTGACAGTAACCACTGATTTGAACATCTGGACAGTAACCACTGATTTGAACATCTGGACAGTAACCACTCATTTGAACATCTGGACAGTAACCACTCATTTGAACATCTTGACAGTAACCACTCATTTGAACATATTGACAGTAACCACTGATTTGAACATCTGGACAGTAACCACTCATTTGAACATCTTGACAGTAACCACTGATTTGAACATCTGGACAGTAACCACTGATTTGAACATCTGGACAGTAACCACTCATTTGAACATCTGGACAGTAACCACTCATTTGAACATCTTGACAATAACCAATGATTTGAACATTTTGACAGTGACCACTGATTTGAACATCTTTACAGTAACCACTCATTTGAACATCTTTACAGTAACCACTGATTTGAACATCTGGACAGTAACCACTGATTTGAACATCTTGACAGTAACCACTCATTTGAACATCTTGACAGTAACCACTCATTTGAACATCTTGACAGTAACCACTGATTTGAATATCTTGACAATAACCAATGATTTGAACATTTTGACAGTGACCACTAATTTGAACATCTTGACAGTAACCACTGATTTGAACATCTGGACAGTAACCACTAATTTGAACATCTTGACAATAACCACTGATTTGAACATCTTGATAGTAACCACTGATTTGAACATCTTGACAGTAACCACTGATTTGAACATCTGGACAGTAACCACTGATTTGAACATCTGGACAGTAACCACTCATTTGAACATTTTGATAGTAACCACTGATTTGAATATCTTGACAATAACCACTGATTTGAACATCTTGACAGTGACCATTGATTTCAACATGCTGACAATAACCACTGATTTGAACATCTTGATGACAGTGATCACGGATTATAACCCATTATGATATACATAATGTCGAAGTTGATATTTGGCTGATTTCACCGACATTTAGTCACTACTGAGAGACTCTTCACTGTTTTACAGGGAGTTTCAAAAGTATCGTCTGGGGTCAGCATTTCGCAAATTCTATGATCATTATAATGATCTTATTTGCAAATACAACTTGTCAATAGGTCGAATGCTGTCTGACGTGTTTCATAACCTGATTAAGATATAGGGCTCATGGCAGGTGTGACCGGTCGACAGCTGATGGTTACGCCTCCTATTTTACATTTTGTTGATTTCGGGTTAGGTTTGATAAAAGGTCGTAAATCAAGTTTCGCTTGTTCGTTTGTTCGTATGTTGTTTCATATGCCCCATTCGAGGTTATTTTTCTCATATAGAGATAACTTCAACTTTAAGGTATTCCATGTATAATGAAAGGATAATGAACAATTCTGAACGATTTAGATCAACATAAAAGTTTATTGTTAAATAATGATGAAAGTGAAGCAGATGAAATTCACATGACTGGTAAATGATTTGAAGCTGATCTTTTTGCACTTAAGACTTTTTGGAAGAGTTGTCTGTCCTTTGTAAATTAAAAAAAATCTAATTTTCTAAAAATGTGTGTGGTCAATGATTAATTTTATTTCATATTTTCATAAAAAGAAAGTGTATATAACTTTCTACCAAGAGATTAGTATGAAAATATAATTTGTTTTTAAAATATTGTAATAAAACATGCTTTTCCCATATACTTCAATGTTAAATTCTAGGTGAAATAAATCAAGCATGAAACAAAATTTTGAAAATTCCTATGGTGGATTATTTTTATTTGATGAACCCTTCAAAATGATACCATGATTACAAATATTCCACCATCCATTTATTAGATATGAGATATGGTCATTATACATTGAATACCTTAAGTGAGATTTGATGAATTTTGATCTAAGTGTGGTATTTACAGCCATAGCAGCGAGGATTCGTTTCCTGCCAATGCTTGCCCTGACAACTTGATCCGTATTTAAGGTCAGATCCGAAAGTTCTGTGACGTTCACTTCTAATACCAGGCACTTGACAAAAAAAAAATCACCACCTATTCAAATCGGGTTAGGTTTGACGTGACGCCGGGATCTAGAATTCAAATCGGGTTATATGTTTGACGCGGCGCCGGGATCTAGAATTCAAATCGGGTTATGTGTTTGACGCGGCGCCGGCATCTAGAATTCAAATCGGGTTAGGTCTGACGTAGCGCCGGGATCTAGAATTCAAATCGGGTTATATATTTGACCTGGCGCCGGGTTCTAGAATTCAAATCGGGTTAGGTTTGACGCGGCGCCGGGATCTAGAATTCAAATCGGGTTAGGTTTGACGTAGCGCCGGAATCTAGAATTCAAATCGGGTAAGGTTTGACGTAGCGTCGGGATCTAGAATTCAAATCGGGTTAGGTTTGACGTGTCGCCGGGATCTAGAATCGTACCCGGTGCTCTCGGTTGTTAAGGGAACGCTCTAGATAGCTACCATGACCGGATATATCAAATATTGTGATGGGCATCGGTTATTTTTCATAATCGATCATCGTTTGCTGCTTCCGATACGATTTTACTGATTATAATCGGAAGAAATGTTTTTATTTTCAAGAACATAATCTTACAAAATATTTCATTTTTTTTTCCATTTTCATATGTATATTTATAAAGTTACACACACTTATAATCATACATAAAGTTATGTTTTTTCTAGAGTTCATTGCAATCTTTATGCTTTATTATCATATAAAATATTTCAAATGCAGCGTGCATCTTATATGGTCCTCTTGATTTTACATCAAATGATTTTTCTCAGTGATCGTGTAGCTAGTGACAGCGTGGCGAACTTTCACCGTCACCGTTTACGACTTGCATAAATGGTCTAGCACACTAGTCATACACTATTAAGAGATATGGTTCCACTGATCGTGAGTTCATCACTGGGCAGGGGCAGAAGTGGGTATCCAAATATATTGAATTTGCTATGCTTTATATTGAATTCACTTGGGGCAGTAATGTTTGTTTAGGATTTCATATTGCAATCTTTGTAGGTAGGTAGGACCGTCGGTCGGTCGCCTGCAGGCAGGCAGGCAGGCAGACAGACAGACAGACAGACAGGTAGGTAGGTAGGTAGGTAGGTAGGTAGGTAGGTAGGTAGGTAGGTAGGTAGATATAGGTATGCACCTTTTGGTTATTTGTGCTAGTAGGCTTTGTAGAAGCGGGAAATTTCAAAATGCATTCTGTAAGAAGTGTATCGATTATGGAAAAAAAATTATCATCAAAATCTTTAGCTTTCTTTCCTCAACAATCGATGTTTTCTGATTATCGTTACAACACTAATGAAATATATCATGGTATCGATGGTAGAGATTGATTTACTTTTCAGTATACTTGACCTGTACGCAGATGTTTGGGTTTTTTGTTGTGTTTTTTTTTTGGGGGGGGGGGGGGTGGAGGAGGGAGGGAGGGGCTTCATTTTAGTATATTATTCATTTGACCTAAACATATACGCCCTTTTCTTGGGCGCTGACACATCTACGCAGAGAGTTGAAAGTTTGGTATAGTTTTATAAATACATGTATATCTAAAAATACAATCATGCAAGAGAATCCAGTCGAACTTGTACTCACGTGCACCCCTTTGATTTTTAAACCAGCTTGTAGATAACTTATAGAACGACCAGGAGAGCGTGGAGTTTTCATTGCCCTCGATTCCACAACATTGAAGCTGGAAAATGAAGAAACCTCCTGATTGAGAGCTGCACATTCTCTCATGAGATAAATTCAGATCTTAATTAAGCAAAAGTCCATGTAAGAGACATTCATATGAAGAAACTATATATATGAAAGTTAAGTTTCTTTTTATACTTTGTTTCCAAATCCTCAAATATCACACACCTAGCTGTAATAAGTTTCTTCACGTACTATATACCGTAGTGGGATTTTAGCGAGACACAAATTCAGCGATTTGTCCATAAATTATGGGTACATGCATGTATATTTAGCGATAGCTAATTTTAACGACTTTATAATTCTAAGAAAGATAACTATTACCTCCGATATGGAATGAATATTAGCGATATTCAATTTTAGCGACCTCAAAACCTTCGCTAATAATGCCAAAATTAAATCCTCGCTAAAAATTCTACTTAAATACTGTATTACATTATCATACTTCTACTAATATTTCACTATATAAATGTAAATCCACATAATTTGCTGATTCACAGTAAATAACCGTAGAATGACCGATTTCCCCGATACGATTAGCAGCTTCTTCCGAATAAAATCATGAATATTCATTATCAAATGGAATTACATCATAAGTTGATTGGTCCCATTTAAGAACCAGGTTACGGTACCAAACGACAATAATCATAGGGGTAGGTCCCGCGGATCCAGGTATTAAAATAAGCCTATTTCCTACGGGAGATGAATGTAGTCATGCTCCCGGGAACTGAAATTTCACTGAATCCCTACATGCTTTCAATTCACTTTATACAGTTAATTTGTTAATTGAAAGATAACTTCAGATTGTTCATTTTCAAATTTTCTGTCAATCATCATCAATTAATAGTATGTCAAAAATTCAATAGGAATTTAGTTTTGTACATCATTACTGCTAATTCGTTAAAAAAAATATTCTACTTTATTTTGAATTTATTATTCGAACCGCATAACCGTTTCGTGGACTGCTATTTGAAAAAGGTATGAGTTGAAGTTGTAAGTATTCCGAAAATAACTAAGATTTCCTGACCTGATCTCATAAATACTGCGTTTGCTTCGCAACAGAAAGGATCCGATATTGTGAAATAGAAACCCCATTAAAAAAGTCCTATAAGCTTGGAAAGAAGGACCTACGCAGGATTATCCCCTGGGAAGACTTAACCTCCCCCTCGTAACAAACCCCCAGCACAAAGATCCCAAATGACAGCACACACCCTATATACCGATAATCCTGCTCTGTTTTGATAATTTAGTTTCTGGTGCCGCCTAAGTCTGTCATTCTGAAAAAACTATAGAATTAAAAAGTATGTTGTTCATATATCATATAATTATACCCAAACGTTTGTCCGCACCACCGCCACCAAGAATGCAAATTGAAATACAACCAAATGGCTTTTAACTGATGTTGTTTCACTTATTGAAAGAAATAGTAAATGGATTCCGAGGATCCTAATAAATAGACCAGTGTTTATGGATGTTATGGAGAGATGCTTGAATTTGTCCCTTCAACATCAGGTTGTAACTCTTGTGAGCTGAATTTTCTGATCCCCTATCGTTTGTAGTCCGTCCGTCTGTCTGTCTGTCCATAAACGCTTCACATTTTCATCTGAACCACTGGACCATGTGATCCATACTTGGCACAAAGCATCCTTGGATAAAATGCTAAGTTTAAAAAAAAATATATCAGGACCCATGCCCCCTTATTTTTTTTTTTTTTTTTATTTTTTTTTTTGTAGGGATGGTTATTTTTTGCATGGATGTAAATATTTGCAGGAATGGGAATAATTGATATGCAATGTTTTGAAGTGATAAATTGTGGTAATTAACATATTTGGAAAGTCCCTTGAGTAGATTTTGAAGTATACAACCTTCTGTAATACATAACAGTTGACTTCAGTTTTGCTCGCCACAACCGAGAATTTTCAAACTATTAAAACTCTAAAACACACCTACATGGTAATACACCTCGAGGTTTTTTGTAGTTGTTTTTTTGGGAGGGGTGTAGAAAGAAGATGCAATGGAAGTGTATTGTATCCAAAATGTAACCAAAAATTATATATATAAGAAACATTTCTTATGACCGTAACATGCCAACGTCTGTCGCGACACAGGACCTCCGTTTTTAAGACCATACCCATCGTCGCAAACCCCGGTTGTGAGTCCACACACGCTCCCTCAAACCCGTGGTTGTCGGATGCTATTTTTGGTCGTTTCTCATGAATTATGCATGAACAGGAGTAACCAATCAAATCACATCCGAGTAAACTTAACACGGAGAGCCCAACCAATCACCTTTCAAAATGATATTCGGAAAACAATCAAGTATGGTGATGGAGAGAATCGATTAGAAGTAACCGACGATGGGTCATATCCGAAAGAAACGTAACTCTCATTTCTAAATGCCGAGTGTTTGAGGAAGGATCAACTCACCACCTATGTATATGTTTTAGGTTTGATGTGGCCATGCCACAAGGGGGGGGGGGCTCAAACTCGTGACCTACGACCGTTGTAACCACTGAACTACATGTACCGCGGTAAAGAGCATGATAATATGCATGACTTGTGACATGATACCGCATGAAGCAACAAAATTTGTTTATAGAAGTAAACAAAGGATGCATGTGGGTTTGGAAGGGAATTACCGTTGTCCGAAAAACTATTTGTTTTTCTACTTACCGACCTTTGGGTCAAAATTGCATGTCGGAAAAGGGAACGGACACTATAAGATATTTAGGACACACATTGTATTTTAAAAATCGATCGGTTTGCTCGACTAATATTGATAGATAATAAATTTCTTCTGTTGAGGAAAATGAACTTTACTTGGGTCTTTAATCATAAGTGCCAATGTTTGCACTGTAGTTATTCTCAGAAGGTTTTATGAAGATCAAAGTTCATAATGTTGACTATAAGATGTATGGATTCAGATATTTGTTACTTTCGCCGTCTGTGTGCGTGCCCCGCGTCCAGGACCATATTCATCTTTGGATGACAGTATCCAGGCCAAACTACATCAGTAACACAAGTTTAAGGTATTTCCACCCTCCTGTGACGTCATAAGATTTTGCAAAGTCAATGATTTAATAAGATTTAAGCATGATAGGAACATAGATTGTGTTGGGGTCTTTTTCAATAGTTCTTGTAAAAAATTCTTGTTAACCATAAAATATTTCAAAAGTCTAGGTTATACATGAATAATCAATTATCTGTTTCAAAATATTGAATCCAAGGGCAATAACTCTGTTTTCATTCAATTATTTGTCAAGTACTTTATGCGATAGATTTCCTTTATTTTTCACCAACATTTCGTATATTATTTCAAAGAAATAGATTCGTGAAATTGTTCTGAATACTGTTATATCGTTACAACCAGTTTTTGTGAAATTTTGATAATGCTGTTTAAAGAAAATTGCAATTTTCTGACGTTGTTAACCGGTATATTGTGATAATTAAAAAACAATTATTAATACCCCAATTAATCACTGTTATAATATTTGCAGAATCAACAATCAAATATAAGATTGAACCTATAATTCTAGAAGGGGGGAATTACTTTAATGAAAATCCAGATTTAAGATGGGGACGCTTTAGCCCATGACGTTGTTTTAACATTAGAGAAGTTCTATGCTAGAAATTCATCAAGACCTGGTTTGGGGGAGGGGGGACTATTTTCTGATACAACATCGGGTTGGTTGAATCCGGTTATATAACATTTAACACAATATGTAATGACTTTTTCTTTGTTAGACGCCCAGCAGTAGAAGTGGAAACCAGGGTTCTGTCAAATATAACATAAAATACGGAACTCCCGATTTACTGCAGCATTGACATGATCAAGAACCATAAATATTTATGCCTAAATATTTATGACTCTTCACTTTTAAACACTTTTTGTTAATATATTGTTTTAAATCTACGGATAAAATCGATCTTCAAAAAATATGTCAATTAGAAAAAAAGATATATTAGACAAATATATTTCAAAAAGAAATTGAAATGAAATGACCTACATGTAATACGACGGTTTCGAGATACGTCCGATTTATTTCCCTTTGGAGAATTCTCGTACTTAGTAAGGTGCAAAACAACTTGTTTACACGCGGGAGTGGGACAGATATTCATCACTGCATAAGTGAATTTGCTCAGTAAGTTTATCATACGCAGTTTCATAACCCAGTTTCGACTGATACACAGACTAAGTAAATGATAAGTATTCGAAAAGTAATTAAATACTTAGAATTCTTATTATATCACGTTATTTTGTTGCTCCTAGCTATCATATCTAGGACATTGCATGGAAATATAACATTGTATTTATGTTTCCACTTTTGTAAAACATTTCATTTTACAGTATTTTACATTTCCTACATCAGGTATTTAATAAGAAGTCGTTTTTTATACATTTTATCGTCTTTCTCATTGACTGTGGTACTACTCTGTCCCACCTAAGCATTCAAAGTTCCACTAAATGCACCTCCTACATAGGAGAGCTCTAATCTCAAAACTGACGTATTTCAAATATTTCGCTATATTTTAGATTTGAATTTAAAACTCCCGAATGGAACAAAGAGAATGAACAAACTAAAGCTTAAATACCGGGGTTTATCTAAGAATTTTAGAAATCCGCGAGCCAGACATCGTTCTAAACACTCTTACAATGCATTGGATACCGTAGTGTTCATAAAGAAAACAGTTGTGTTGATTGTATAACAATTTTCTAAGGCAGATAACGTCAACGTTAATGGACATAATAATGAAGATAATACCATATGATATTCTTAATAAATGTTTTCTTCTAATACCAATGATGATTATGACCATGACGATAATTTGATTATGATAAATCTTGTGATGATGATAATAACGATGATGACGTGAATGATTAACCTGATGGTGTTGCAGAGGAAAATGATATCGATGATATGGTGATGATGATGACTTGATTATAATTAATCTGGTGTTGATGATGATAATAATATCGATGATGATGATGATGATGGTGATGATGATGATGATAACGACGTGAATTGTATGATGTTGATGATGATAATGATGGTGATGATATCGATGATGATGATGACGACGTGAATTTTATGGTGTTGATGATATGATAATGATATCGATGATGGTGATGATGATGATGATGAAGATATTGATGATGGTGGTGATGACGATGATGATGATGATGATATCGATGATGGTGGTGGTGATGATTATGATGATGATGGTGAAGATGATGATGATGACGTGAATTTTATGGTGTTGATGATATGATAATGATATCGATGATGGTGATGATGATGATGATGAAGATATTGATGATGGTGGTGATGACGATGATGATAATGATGATATCGATGATGGTGGTGGTGATGATTATGATGATGATGGTGAAGATGATGATGATGACGTGAATTTTATGGTGTTGATGATGATAATTTGCCTGTGTATTACTGTGGATTGTAACACGTCCCATGCGTCAGTTATATGGTTGTCGGTACCGTAGGACTCATTAAGGGAAGATTCCATTTGTAAAATTATAGTTGATTCTATCTGTAAATGATAATTCATCTAATTACTGAAACACAAATCCAAATCAAATCAAAATTATAAAATAACATTTGATGCATGTTTTTTATTATATCAAACGTTCTGTGGAATTAATTGTATTTTATACGGGAACCATTGATTGTTTCCTATCAGGACTTTTTCGGAGAATACGAGACTGATTTGCAGAAACAATAATAAATTAACATCCTGAGATTTTACAAAAACTCTTATTTCTATGATACTATGGGAACACTCACCTCTTGTTTATATTGGTAACTTAGCACCCCGCCCACAAATATACCAATTAGCAGAGCCATGAGCAGCAGAAAGTGCTGAAAGAAGAACGATAGTTTATGATAAAAACAAAAAGAAAGCACCACAGAAGATTACAACGAACTGTATCATGAAGTGAATATAAACACCACAGGTACAGCGTAAATATCACTGCTACCTAAGCATCCTGATTCCTGACGAAGGTGTTCACTTAATCAAAATAGCTAGGAAGAGATGTACATATGTAAGTACTTACCAACGTGGTCAAAAGTTCTCTTATCTTACCATGGTCAACAGTTCTCGTAACCCACTATTGTCAACAGTTCTCATATCTATTGTTCTCATATATAACTATTGTCAACAGTTCTCGTAACTCACTATTGTCAACAGTTCTCAAATCTAACTATTGTTCTCATATATAACTATTGTCAACAGTTCTCGTAACTCACTATTGTCAACAGTTCTCATATATAACTATTGTCAACAGTTCTCGTAACTCACTATTGTCAACAGTTCTCTTATCTTACCATGGACAACAGTTCTCATAACTCACTATTGTCAACAGTTCTCATATATAACTATTGTTCTCATATATAACTATTGTCAACAGTTCTCGTAACTCACTATTGTCAACAGTTCTCATATATAACTATTGTCGACAGTTCTTGTAACTCACTATTGTCAACAGTTCTCATATCTAACTATTGTCAATAGTTCTCATATATAACTATTGTCAACAGTTCTCGCAACTCACTATTGTCAACAGTTCTCATATCTAACTATTGTCAATAGTTCTCATATATAACTATTGTCAACAGTTCTCGTATTTTACCATTGTCACCATTGCCAACAATTCTCCTATCTTACCATGGTCAACCGTTCTTGTATCTCACTATTGTCAACAGTTCTCGTATCTGACTATTATCAGCAGTTCTCGTATCTTAGTATTATACATGTAAACAGTTCTCTTATCTTATCATTGTCAACAGTCATCTTATCTATAACCATTATCAACAGTTCTCAAATCTTACTATTTCAACAGTTCTCGTATCTTACTATTATCAACAGTTCTCGTATCTTACCATTGTTAATAGTTCTCTTATATTACCATTATCGACAGTTCTCAAATTTCACCATTGTCAACAGTTCTCGTATCTTACTATTGTCAACAGTTCTCAATCTTACCATTGTTAATAGTTCTCTTATATTACCATTATCAACAGTTCTCAAATTTCACCATTGTCAACAGTTCTCGTATCTCACTATTGTCAACAGTTCTCTATATTACCATTGTCAATAGTTCTCGTATCTATAACTATTCTCAACAGTTCTCGTATCGATAACTATTCTCAACATTTCTCGTATATTACCATTGTCAACATTCCTCGTATCTTTTTGATGGCTCCACAGCATCCCAGGAAGGAAACGCCAATACAAACAACTGCTGTTATGATGAGTAACCATGGAAACGATAAATGCACGTACTCCAGAATTATTGTAAGGATGCCGATAGAGGGCGCATTGTTACTTCTTAAATAACTGCCATACCCAAGTAGTCCAAATCCGCCCATCTGAAAATTGTGTAGAATTTGTAAATCATGATTTCTACATAAGTGTTGTGTTCAGTGTTAATGAACCCGAGCTGTTTCAATGCTTTATGTTTCTAGAAATGCACTGTCAATTACAACTTCACATTACAGCCAATATATTAGATAGGAATTATATACGTATCAGACATATAGTTGAATATAATATTCTTTTTGGAGTTTTCTGTGATATGCATGTAAAATGTTAGTATTGTTAGTTAGAATTTATTTGTGTGGAAAAAATGATTACACTGAGAGTGGTGTTTTATACAGAAGTGACTAGTGATTTGTTATAAATGTCCTACTGTGTGCTCCAGCTGGATATAATGGTAAACAAACAGTTATGAGATGCCAGTCTACTTATCATTGTTTTCAATATCAATTTTGACAAACAACAAAGAAATGATTGTTACTATATATCCATTGTTGCATCATCAGCATCATTTTGTTACGATTTTACAGATATTCAGAAATTGTACTGGCATTTTACAAATATTCAGAAATTGTACTAGCATATTACAGATATTCAGAAATTGTACTGGCATTTTACAAATATTCAGAAATTGTACTAGCACATCACAGATATTCAGATATTGCGCTGGTATTTTACAGATATTCAGAAATTGTGCTGGCATTTTACAAATATTCAGAAATTGTACTAGCACATCACAGATATTCAGATATTGCGCTGGTATTTTACAGATATTCTGAAATTGTACTGACATTTTACAAATATTCAGAAATTGTACTGGCATTTTACAGATATTCCGATATTGTACTGGCATTTTACAGATATTCAGAAATTGTGCTGGTATTTTACAGATATTCAGAAATTGTACTGGTATTTTACAGATATTCAGAAATTGCACTAGCACATCACAGATATTCAGAAATTGTACTGGTATTTTACAGATATTCAGAAATTGTACTGGTATTTTACAGATATTCCGATATTGTACTGGCATTTTACAAATATTCAGAAATTGTGCTGGTATTTTACAGATATTCAGAAATTGTACTGGTATTTTACAGATATTCAGAAATTGTACTAGCATATTACAGATATTCAGAAATTGTACTGGCATTTTACAGATATTCCGATATTGTACTGGCATTTTACAGATATTCAGAAATTGTGCTGGCAATTTACAGATATTCAGAAATTGTACTGGTATTTTACAGATATTCAGAAATTGTACTAGCATATTACAGATATTCAGAAATTGTACTGGCATTTTACAGATATTCAGAAATTATGCTGGCATTTTACAGATATTCAGAAATTGTACTGGTATTTTACAGATATTCAGAAATTGCACTAGCATATTACAGATATTCAGAAATTGTACTGGCATTTTACAGATATTCAGAAATTATGCTGTCATTTTACAGATATTCAGAAATTGTACTGGCATTTTACAAATATTCAGGAACTGTGCTGGTATTTTACAGGTATTCAGAAATTGTACTGGTATTTTACAGATATTCAGAAATTGTGCTGGCATTTTACAGATATTCAGGAATTGTACTGGCATTTTACAGATATTCAGGAATTGCACTGGCATTTTACAGATATTCAGGAATTGTACTGGCATTTTACAGATATTCAGGAATTGCACTGGCATTTTACAGATATTCAGAAATGTTACTGGTATTTTACAGATATTCAGAAATTGTACTGACATTTTACATTTTATTTTGACATTGTGTTAGGATCGACTGCATATCATTCAACATACCAACCAATTCAAAACCGAGGATTGCAGCCATTGTTTGAGAACATCATATAACCTTCATTACAAAAGAATAACCTAGATATCATATGCAACATCTGGATCCAGGTACTACCCGATGATTCAGCCAAATTGCCACTTCTTGCTGTAGACGCTCGCGGCTCTGACCTCGGCCAATCAAACACAGTATCTATTAAGGTATTCAATGTATAATGACCATATCTCATATCTAATAAATGGATGGTGGAATATTTGTAATCATGGTATCATTTTGAAGGGTTCATCAAATAAAAATAGTCCACCATAGGAATTTTCAAAATTTTGTTTACTGTTTGATTTATTTCACCTTGAATTCAACATTGAAGTATATGGGAAAAGCATGTTTTATTACAATATTTTAAAACAAATTATATTTTCATACTAATCTCTTGGTAGAAAGTTACTTACACTTTCTTTTTATGAAAATATGAAATAAAATTAATCATTGACCGCACACATTTTTAGAAAATTAGATTTTTCTTATTTTTACAAAGGGCAGACAACTCTTCCAAAAAGTCTTAAGTGCAAAAAGGTCAGCTTCTAATCATTTATCAGGCATGTTAATTTCATCTGCTTCACTTTCATCATTATTTAACAATAAACTTTTATGCTGCTCTAAATCCTTCAAAATTGTTCATTATCCTTTCATTATACATGGAATACCTTAACAGTTCAATCAGTTATGTCCACAAACAAACCATCAAACCATTTCATTACAGGATTGATTAACAGACAGATTTTTATTACGGTGCTGCTTTCGAATTTTATATTTTTGTACATTGTATATAATTAGTGCACTCACTGAGTTTTAATCCGTTCATGGATTGTAAATAATGAGTTTTAATCCGTACTTCATGTCTTTAAAATCACCTCACTGATTATATATTATGCGTACTCTCGCTGAGGTTCAATCAATTCATTGATATCAGTCATCAGTATCGAAACGTAAATAGTACCCAGAACAAAAATCTTTCATACAAGCATATTCTATTAGAATTGTCAGGAATCTTTCATACAAGCATATTCTATTAGAATTGTCATAAATCTTTTATACAAGCATATTCTGTTAGATTTGTCAGAAATCTTTCATACAAGCATATTCTGTTAGAATTGTCAGGAATCTTTCATACAAGCTTATTCTATTAGAATTGTCAGAAATCTTTCATACAAGCATATTCTATTAGATTTGTCAGAAATCTTTCATACAAGCATATTCTGTTAGAATTGTCAGGAATCTTTCATACAAGCTTATTCTATTAGAATTGTCAGAAATCTTTCATACAAGCATATTCTATTAGATTTGTCAGAAATCTTTCATACAAGCATATTCTGTTAGATTTGTCAGAAATCTTTTATACAAGCATATTCTATTAGATTTGTCAGAAATCTTTCATACAAGCATATTCTGTTAGAATTGTCAGAAATCTTTCATACAAGCATATTCTATTAGAATTGTCAGAAATCTTTCATACAAACATATTCTATTAGAATTGTCAGAAATCTTTCATACAAGCATATTCTATTAGATTTGTCAGAAATCTTTCATACAAGCATATTCTACTAGAATTGTCAGAAATCTTTCATACAAACATATTCTATTAGAATTGTCAGAAATCTTTCATACAAGCATATTCTATTAGATTTGTCAGAAATCTTTCATACAAGCATATTCTACTAGAATTGTCAGAAATCTTTCATACAAGCATATTCTATTAGAATTGTCAGAAATCTTTCATACAAGTATATTCTACTAGAATTGTCAGAAATCTTTCATACAAGCATATTCTACTAGATTTGTCAGAAATCTTTCATACAAGCATATTCTGTTAGATTTGTCAGAAATCTTTTATACAAGCATATTCTATTAGATTTGTCAGAAATCTTTCATACAAGCATATTCTATTAGACTTGTCAGAAATCTTTCATACAAGCATATTCTGTTAGATTTGCATCATATGTAACATGTACTATAGAGCCAATCTGAGAACATTTTGCTCACTATATTTAGAATACTTACAAATGTAAGTAAGTTGAGAACAAACATTGAGTACTTCACAATTCTTCCGCAGCCAGTGAGCCCCATTCTAAAAGCCAACACATATCAAATTATTTAGAAATGTGTATCAAATACTGCATTAATTTAATGTACATGCACAGTATATTCTAAAGAAGAAAAAAAAACCATGAAAGTGCCATATCAGAAATAATCCACCAAAGAAATTAAATAAAAACCGGATGTACAAAGTAAATATATTTAGGAAAAGGGGCCATTTTTTTTCTCGTGCATTCACCATTGTTGGGTAAAAGTATTCTCGCACATAGACATTCATTTCTAATCTGCCCTGAAAAATTGCAGGTTTTTATCATTTCAAACGTATTATCAAAGTTTATGTCCATGCGATACACCTCGGTAATTTCCGTTTTCTTAAAGAACATGCAAGGAGATACGAAAGGAATGTGTATAGATGCTACATACCTGTTTCAATATCTGCATTTCTACAGCAAGGCGGCTCTTAGAACACCTTCCGATTTTATTCAATGTTAAATAACGTAAGGCAATTTAAACAACACGGCTGTAACTTTTTTGATGCTAATTCTCTTTTCCCGGGGTCGTTCCCATGCCAACACTCGTCTGCAGAATCCCCTCAATCAATGTTTATCTCTGTGGCTTGTGTTTTCCGCGCATCAATATACTCTTCACATTCATTGCAGATTAGAGTGTTGATGTTCGCACACGTAAATTTGACAACAGCGTGGTCTTGTTTTGTTGGTTGGTTTTGCAGTGAACCAAGAGACTAAAACTTGTGTCTGGAATTGATATTTTTCAAAATTATATTCTGCTTTCCTTAAACCAATGTTCTCTCTTCATAAGTTATAGTTGCGATCTAAATTTTATATAAGGATTGAATAAAAATTAAAGAGTTGCATGTAATTGGTCGGTGGGCAGAATACAAGATTTTTGAATGATATAAAAAATCTTAAGATTTGTCTAAACATTTAGAACTCCAAAGCTTGCACTTCTCCAGTTTGGGAGGAAACTTAGAAAGTCACTGTATAATGGATCAAGAGTATACAAACCCCGGATATTTACAGAAGAGTATGTGTGCAATGTAGAGGCGTTCATTACACTCTATTGGTAATTACTTTAAGAAGGTGTTGCACGTCTCATGTTAATTTCCCTAAAGGTGTTGCATGTAAGATCGAAAATTTTAGTTATTCAAGTATATGATAAAACCAATTGGAACGTATGTCTTGATTCAATAATTTTTTTAAATAAAAGACGTGTATTAACAAAATTATCCAAAATATTTCGAGTTTAAATCAAGCAATAAGCGATTTATATGATTTTTAGCGTTAAAATGGAGGGGTATCCCCGAATTTCAGAAAAACTGCCTACGTGAAACAAAATAAATTTAGTATGAGCATTTTCTTCGAGTTTTCCTCTTAAAAAAGTTACTTTGAAATTTTGTTTCACGAGGGCATTTTTTTGTAAATTTAAAAAAATCGAAACGACTTCATTGGTATTATTTTCAACTTCACCTGTACGTTAATTTTCTTTAGTAATGTTTGGTCTATTGCGTGGTTCAGTGGATAAGATCGTCGACTATTAAATGTAAAGATGTTTTCTATTTTTAAAACGACCAGCTTCGACTCCCTCACAAACACATTTTTTTTTTCATATTCCTTTTCCATCTAGATTTTTTTCCTAATTGAAACACGCTTCTAGTTTTTATAAATGTTTCTTGTCAAATCTGTTTATTACCATGTTCCGAGTTTGAAATAAGCTTCCAGCCTGGACACTGTTTAGTTTGTGAATAGTAGGACTCTCAACAAACACGCCGAATACAGCATGCGATACCTGTGTTTTAATATTCAAGGTTGCTAACGAGAACTTGTATGTTTTTCTGAATGAAAGTTGTTGACAAAGGCATGGTGCCTTTTACGAAAAACCGTTGTGAACTTTGCAAAGCTTTGGAAGAAAAACTTTAAGGCCAAACAAGGTAAATAATCGTTAAACAGTTTGAATGGATAAGATAATATGTACATGTATTCCAGTAACAAATTGCTATGTTGAATACATTTTTACAGGAGCATGTACTTCGAATAATGTTGAATTTTATTAATGCGTATTAAACTTCCCATGTTTTGTTTTGTGGCCAGAGTCATGTACAGTTGTCAATTGTTGGTTGTAGAAAATAATACATACGAGTATAAGAGCTTTTGGACTGTAGTAGTATAGAATATTAAATATTTGATACACTCGTAACATGTAACCGTATACATTGTATCTGATACTCAGGAAAAAAAAGAAGACAATTTAATTTTCACGATTTCAAAAATTATCTTTAGACTACATTGACACATAAAATGTATTAGGCTTGTCCCTAGTACTGGGGAATCCTTCAGGTATTTAAATGGCAAATACGCAATAAGTATAAATATGAATGAAGGTGAGTTCTACGTCACGAATCACGAATGTTGGCACGGAGCTCCGATTAGGGAAAAATCCCACTTCTGTGCAACATCCTCTTTGGTAAAAATTCTCAAAAACAAAAAAAAAACCAAAAAAAATGCCTTAAAACTAATTTTTATAAATTAGCTTCTTAGATTCTTATATGTATAAACTGTAGCTGTTTTAATTACCCCCCCCCCAAAAAAAACCCCACACCTTTAGCTATCGTTCTTGATTATATTGTTTTATGTTGATAATTATACATATATATACAAGACCACAACGGTGGAACGCCATACCTAATAACTTCAGTGTCGAACTGTGTGCAGAACTCTGTGGGCTCTCGGAATTTTAATGGTACCTTGTTTTCCTTGGTGGCCAAATATCTACACCTTTAAATCAGATGGGTAGGCGATACGATATATATATATATATATATATATATATATATATATATATAACAATGGCTAAATTTGGCAGCTTTTATATGGGTGCGGAATTGTACTTTCTGCTAGACTTTATAGCACCTCAGAAGTGCATTAATTAAGACCTACACACTGCACTGCCTGTGTGCCGCAGCCACTAATTACAGCCATGAGTGATGCCGGTTTCCAAAGTTTATGTCGGGGCATCGTTGGGAGACGTCGTTGTAAACCTATAACAGAAATTTATTGAGTCAATTGTTCTAAGCGTTCAGTGAGCTCATGTTTGTCAAAAAATGGCCTACTTAATCCAAATCAAAGCCGTCCCTTACCTTCGTGCACTTCCACATCCTCTGTGATGTCAGTTCTGTCAGGAGATTCATCTGCGTCCTCTGTCCTGTCTCTGAATGATTTGCCTACACCTGACGACTGCCGACCTGTTCTTAATGTTTTTAATGTTCCTCCACCAAAGTCCTCTGTTAACTCCGTAATGTCCACAGAATATCTTTCAAAGTCGGTCTTCAACAACTGCGTCTTCAACTATCAAAAGTAGAAGGGCGCAGTAAAACTGTAACCCCCCTATGATACATTTGCACAATATATTTCCTTCTGTTTAGAAATTGTCCTGCATAAATGTCATTCGGGCATTTGGGAAAACTTCAAAATGAATTTTATAATTATCTTTGTTAGAAAACAGAACAACACCTATTGTTTTATTATGTATTGGACTTATTTCCTATTATATCATGAAGAACTAAATAAAGTTTAAATGAAATTGGTATGCGTATATCCATCGATGGTTAGGTTATTCTGTAGAAAATTTTGGAACTCTTCAGAAAAGAAGTTAAGAAAATTAAACATCACTTGGGCAACTCTTGTATACAAAATAGTGAGGGCTAAAGACGACTCATTTCCAATACAAAAATATCTACCATGTTTGTAAGTTATTTTGCAAAATGTTGTAAGTGAATGCCCTAGTACCAAAAACATGAGTTATTGGATTAAATTTCTGATGTTTAAAAAGTTTATTCCTCTATGTACGTATGTGGATATTTACATAATGAGATTTATTTTCCCGAGTCAATAAAACAACCAACCGCTATGAAATGATATAAATAATCACAATTTATGCATCGATCCCCAGATACATACATACAGTGCTCAACATGTAACAACCCCCCCCCCCCCCCCCCCCCCCCCCCCCCCCCCCCCCCCCCGTTTTGTTCTTGACATTGACATGCAGGCGCAAGTACGCAACTGCGTACACATTATTTGCTAAAAAAAAAAAGAGAAATTATTTAAAGTCATAATTAATCAATAAAACGATGCTTCTTGTACTTACTAATATCGATTTTATGAGTTATTTAATAACATAAACAGCCTCATGAAAACATTCTAACACTCGAGCTGTTTTGAGTCACGTGACTCGTTCGCTCAAATGACAGCGAAAATTCGGTTGACTACAATTGTGTGCTTATGTTATCGAATTTCGGAGTGATATTTTCTTTTAATCGATATTAGTTAGTACAAAAAGCATCGTTTTATTGATTAATTATGACTTTAACATTAAATTCGGCTCGCAAGTATTTAAAATCGGCCCGAGAATGTCGCCTCCAGGTGCAGACGGCGAATTTCCAGTTTATGTAATGGCGCCGGTTCTGACGTTTTCCTGGCACGGTATATATCAAAATCATAAAAAAGCCAGGAAAACGTCAGATATTTCGGACTAGCACTTTGAGTGTATTTTATCATACCAGAATTATTACAGGTCTGTGTTGTACACGTATCCATAATTCCCTTATTAATACCTGGTCCAGCAAATGTCGAATCGATTTTAATGTACACCATTTATGTACATTAAGTAGACGGATTTGGAATACCCTTTGTTATTAGCAATATATACCACACCCGTAAGCACTATTAAAGTCGGCATTTTGTTTGAATTGTGACTATTAAAGTCGGGATTTTTTATGAAAATCATGAAAATTCATAGTAAAAAAGGCATGATTCCAAAATTGAAATTAAGTGCCAGGAAATTGCTAGATTGCAGGATTTTGCACCAAATACCCAAGAGCGAGGTGCGAGGTGATAGACTCGCGTTGCGAGTCTATGTAACCCCCCCCCCCCCCCCCCTTGAAAAATCCTGCCTACGGGCCTGTATACCATGTGTGTCTATACTCTACTCATACACCTGTCGGCAACAACTAAAAAATAAATCAACGCAGTTCGTAAAGCAAGTGTCAATTTAACATTTGGTGATTTGGTAATATCAAGCTTCCTAAAACAAATCTGTGATTCTTTTTCTGTCTTGTTTGAATTCGTTTGTTTCGAAAATTGACAGCCAAAAACCCGTTGTATACTCAAAAAAATTGGTGATTGTAATCAATAAAACCCCTGGGCCCCCTGCCTTACTTTGCGTACACTTCATTTTCTGTCTGGCTACGCGCCTGACATGTGACATATTTATCGCGTTATTATCATATACAATATTTTTATTTAGTACATGCAAAGATCGATTTATTAGCTGGTCACTTGTTATAATGGCGATGAGAGGTAGTAGAAATGCAAGTATTGAACTCGTACATGTACTGAAGAATACAACCCCACCCCCTTGAGTTTACGATTTTGGGTTTTGGACAGAATTGCTTTTCTTGCTAAAAAAAAAATTCTACATATATAATGGCACATTTTTTTCCCGTTTGTTCCCCATCCCTCAACTTTCAAATTCGACGCTTAACTGTGCCTGAACTCACTATATCTGATCATAATTATTTTAGATAACTAAATGTTTGTCTACCGAAGTTGCCCAAGTTAACACAGAAAACGTGATCTCGTTGGGCATACTAAATATTAAAACCACGACAGAATCGGAGATGAAATAATGGTTCCAATATTCCGCATTGGTGCAGGACAGATTTTTTTTTATTCTTCCCATAATACACGGATATGGGCAAATCCATCTCAAACGCTGCATTTCTCTCTTGTTTCACTGTCGTCAAATTTGAAAAATGCCATCAAATCTAAAACACGCCCTTTGGATATCGCACAACCAAGAACAACACCCCGAAGTCCTCACTCCACAACTGGCGGCCATCTACCACGCTCTGTTTCTGGTGACCATTTGTAATCAGTGTATCAATCAAAACCCATATATGTGTTGTCTGTTGGTTTCCATACATGTATAGGGTATTCGCCACCCTCCTGTCTTCAGAATGTGTATGTTTAATTTTTTTTTTAATACCTATTATATGCGGAGTAATAAAGAATTTGAACATTTCTGAAATTCTGCTGACATGATTGGTATCAGTCAGTTTTTGTACTAAGCCTCTTATCACATTGAGTTGTTGAATTTTATGATATTGCATTGTTGGGGTTTGATTGTTATTTCTATCACATTACGTTGTGGGGTTTCATTGTTATTTGTATCATATTGCGTTGTGAGGTTTCATTGTTATTTTCATCACATTGTGTTGTGAGGTTTCATTGTTATTTGTATCACATTGCGTTGTGAGATTTCATTGTCATTTTTATCGCATTACGTTGTGGGGTTTCATTGTTATTTTTATAACATTGCGTTATGGGTTTTCATTGTTATTCTTATATTGCTTTGTGGGGTTTTGATTGTTACTTTTATCACATTGTGTTGTGGGGTTTAATTGTTATTTTTATCATATGACGTTGTTAGGATTTCAGTGTTATTTTCATTGTTATTTTTATCACATTGTGTTGTGGGTTTAGATAGTTTTCTTATCACATTACGTTGTGGGGTTTTGATTGTTATTTTTATCACATTGCATTGTGGGGTTTTGATTGTTATTTTTATCACATTGTGTTGTGGGGTTTAATTGTTATTTTTATCATATGACGTTGTTAGGATTTGAGTGTTATTTTCATTGTTATTTTTATCACATTGTGTTGTGGGTTTAGATAGTTTTCTTATCACATTACGTTGTGGGGTTTTGATTGTTATTTTTATCACATTGCATTGTGGGGTTTTGATTGTTATTTTTATCACATTGCGTTGTGGGTTTTGATTGTTGTTTTTATCACATTACGTTGTGGGGTTTTGATTGTTATTTTTATCACATTGCGTTGTGGGTTTTGATTGTTGTTTTTATCACATTACGTTGTGGGGTGTCGATTGTTATTTTTATCACATTACGTTGTGGGGTTTTGATTGTTATTTTTATCACATTGCGTTGTGGGGTTTTGATTGTTATTTTTATCACATTGAGTTGTTGAGTTCTGGTCTATAACAATAGCTGTATGTTCGACACTGTGCCATCCTTTTCAATAATATGTGAATTTAATGTATATCTTACATCACTTTTACTGTTGTGTGAATGGCTGTCAACTTCATCTGATTCAGTGGATGCATCTGATCCAAAATTCCTAACACAATCTGGATCAGATTCACTACTTTCGCTGTCTTCATTCTCATCATTTAAAATTGCATTAAATGTCCCAGAAATGTCTTTCTGCATATTTCTCTTGTAAAACGGCTATCTAAATTCCAATCAAGCCATTTTGTTGCTTCATGAAATTAGTTTGAATGCCTTAAAGGTCCGACATTGCAGTCAGAAAGTGTGTATATATCGTATTGGCAAAATGACAGCATTACCCTTCTGCATGGTGTATACTAAGCATCAAGTCGTAATTGTATATGTTTAGAATAAAAAAGTAAGAACAATTTTGCAGTTTGTCGGGCCTCCGAGGCGCTATCATGTTACGGAAGAATCAGTAGAGCAACATTGGATCTTTGAAAGGGTCCTTATATTTTATTTCTAGTAAACATCATCTGATAAATACTTGTTTGTCGTTACACCATGATACCAATACATAAACATATTGTAATATACTTGTCTAAATGTTTACTTATAAAACTTTGTTATCATAATTGAAGTTGAATATCCCCTGAATGCTGACGCCATACAAAACACATGAACAATGTCATTTTATGCCTGAATGACAAACAGATGAACTAAATATTCAATTCTTTCTTCTCACGTGGACGCATTGTACTAATAAAGGTCAAATTGTTCTAGTAAAGGTCACATTGTACTAGTAAAGGTCATCACATTGTACTAGTAAAGGTCATATTGTACTAGTGCAGGTCATCACATTGTACTAGTAAAGGTCATCACATTGTACTAGTAAAGGTCATATTGTACTAGTAAAGATCATCACATTGTACTAGTAAAGGTCATCACATTGTACTAGTACAGGTCATAACATTGCACTAGTAAAGGTCACAGTGTACTAGTAAAGGTCACAGTGTACTAGTAAAGGTCACCACATTACTTTTTTTCTGGATATACTATACGAGTTCCCACATTTACAATAATTACCAAATTTTACTCTTCCATACAATTACAGGTAATATTAAAGATTTAGAAAAACAGTGTATCAAATACGTTGATACATACATGTATACAGCGATAATAGATCTAAATACAATGAGACGTCTTATTTAATACCGGTATTAGTTTACAATTAATGCAAATCTTTATAGATTGATGAATTTGCTACATGTACATGTACATACCTTATATATTCCTATAGACATGACTACACATTATGTTTGTATACAGAAAAACCATAATTTCAAATGTTACACGATTCCATGCTAAAACAGATTATGTAAATCACGAGAAACTAATTTCTTCTGCCAATCAGATTACGGGCACTTCGTGGGCCACAATGTCACGTGATCAATGGCTATATCACCTTTGAACCCTTTACCCCTTGTAGCTTCAATTAAGATCTGGAAATAAAATGATTCAATTACTCAAGATACTAATTACTGCAAGTATAACCACACTGACATAAAAAGAAACACAGCAATAAGAATACCGGATGCCGGGAAAATTTAGTCTTCTGATATATTTGTCTAACCTCATTAAGATTCAATTTCGCACCTTTTGAATTCTTCCCAATTCGTTTTTCCTACGTATATAAAGTAATGAGGGAATCTAATTGCCCAAAGTTTCTAATTTGCTCATTTAGGACAAAACGAGAGTGAAAATCTTTCTATGTACAGTGTAAACATTTTCAGTGTACAATGTAAGATCTTTCTGTGTACAGTGTCATATATTTTTGTGCATAGTGTAATATCTTTCTGTGTACAATATCATATATTTTTGTGTATAGTGTAATATCTTACTGCGTACAGTGTAAGATCTTTCTGAGTACAATGTAAGAGCGCAGTCATAAAGAACGGCTTTCTGGAATGTAATGTATTTGTAGAGAAGTTTTCTTTTTATCATTTACGTCACATTCATTTTTTTATCACTCACAGAAGGACATCATCAGATGTACATAGGTGGTTGCCACAACAATTGACCTATGCATGGCGCTCAAGGGGGTAGGGGTCATCAGGACCTCCATTTCTATTACATTCGAAAGATCCGTGATTTTTATTCTCTAATGCTGAAGTCTTGGAATTGATGCGACCGCCATGGTTGGGGATCGAGCCCTATACATGAAGCGCAAAGCGAGGACTGTAACCACTTGTCTACCTTTGGGGGTAGATAGCAATAGCATGAATCATTGTAAAAGTGAGTATACCCTGTGTAATGACTCTACACGTGCGACATAATTCATAACTTACATAAACAGTAGTTTTATCCTGATTGTGTAGTTGTATGTATCAACTTACAGTGATCACACAGTAAATGACCAGAGCTATATGTATATTGTGATGGCTAGATAGAATGTTCTGTCGTTAATGTGATATTGTCTTACGGACCCAGTAAATGACCAGAGCTATATGTATATTGTGATGGCTAGATAGAATGTTCTGTCGTTAATGTGATATTGTCTTACGAACCCAGTAAATGACCAGAGCTATATGTATATTGTGATGACTAGATAGAATGTTCTGTCGTTAATGTGATATTGTCTTACGGACCCGGTTTATATTCTGTCGTTAATGTGATATTGTCTTACGGACCCAGTTTAACGATAGAGTATGTCCAATATACCCGCAATGTAGCAAAACTAAAAATTGCACGCAGTACGTGTTATGGTAAAATCTTATCATCATCATTAATATACAACCAAACACGTTACCTTCACAACTCACTCGTCATTAATTTCACTTTAATTAGCGTATGAGGGGAACTACAGCCTATAAGTTTAAACTTCGCTGTGTACAGCTTCTATTTTACCGGAACTTGACATTGCTTGAGCGCACAACTACCAAATAAGGACATATTACCTTTGACGGAAACTGCTACTTCGATCTTCACTACGCCGTTATTTTACAGAAAACTTAACGTACAGTTTCAAATAAACGCTATAATTTAAGAAATATAACTTAAGTCAACATTGTAATGTCAAATCAAATTGATATGAAGGTGTATTCTTCTTACGATGAAAATCACTTTCATTAAAACTACGAGATTGATTGATTGTCTAATGATTGATTGATTGGGGTGGGTTTTTTTACGTCCCGTCGAAAATTTTTCACTCATACTGAGATGTCACCAGTAGGTTAAGTTCCAGAAATTTAGACCTATGCTTAGCCCCCAGGGACGTAGAAGTGAGGGTTCTTTATCGTGCCAACGCCTGCCGCGACACGGGACCTCTGTTTTTAAGATCATTCCCGAAAGACCCGTGATTCTTATTTCTGAATCCTGAGCGTTTGGCGAAGGAGCAATCACTACATTTTACAACGTCTTGGGTTTGCCGCGACTATGGCACGAGCGAGGCTTGAACTCACGACTTCCCGGCTACGAATCCAACGCTCTACCACTGAGCTACCGATGCCTACGTGAATGAAGAAGACTAACCACATTGCATTGGTAAACATATCTTTTCCCTCTAACACTGCAGAGATTATCTATGCGTTTTCGTCTTACAGCTCTACGGGGCAATTCTGTGTCCACTACATATCGTCCTCAAGATTTTGCGAAAGGGCATGTCATTGTTTTCCATATATGGTAGTAGGCGGTTCTTCAACGTGAGCATGCGTTTTCGAAAACAGCAAGGTGTTCCGATGACAGTTTCCGGTAATATGGTAGTCAATTTGAATAGAGAAAGTGATATTTAAAAGTGTTCAGTTTACAATATCATTTTATGATTTTTCACTCTGTTAAGGAGTTAAGAATTATCAATGAGGTTAGTTGTATTCAATTTTAATTTTAAATTTACTCTGTTATTCTTTGGTAACTTTGAAAGTTTCGGAGGGATTCTGCAATTTTCTGCTACATCACGATTGTATGGGAGGCAATCTAACTGTGGTGAGGGCAAACATTCTAACTGTGTGATGGCAAGTATCACAATACGGACCTGCTTTGTGGTATTATCTGCTACGTTCCATGAGCTCTATATCTTGATAAGGTAAACGGAGATATCCGTAGTCAAAATCAGTGTGCCAAGAATGGCCTAACAATCGGTATGAAACACGTCAGACAGCATTTGACCTAATGATAGGTTAATGTCCACTCACAGCTACTTATATCAAAAAGTTTTCCTACCTTTGTATCTTTATTCAGATGCATGTTTAGATCGGTCAGTTTGTGCCAAGAAATGCCTTGATGGCGGGATAATTCTCTGAGAAGTGCTGGACTGTTGGTTCCGTTTGCTGTTTTGATCTTGAGACTCCCAATATCAGATCCCCTCATATGATAACGTAGACGGAGGCAGTAGGTTTTCTCTGAAGATACAGACGTTTTAGTTATTGTATCAACATTTAGTATAGCTCATTTTGGTGATATTTTTTCCACCCCAAATCATCTTATTCCTTCCTAGCACTATAGAAAAGATAGAAATTAATGATATTTATCAGCATGTTGGACAAGTTTTACATTGACTTAATACTAGTACATGTATATTTGTCCAGGCAGTAAAAATCCAGGGGACGTACTTTGAAGATTTTAAACTTGGACATAAATTCATATTCAAGCATAAAATTGTTATTATTTACAGGATATAATTTGTACGGGTCGTTTGGATTTATTTTAATTCTTTTTAGATATTTTTAATACAATAACCTCTAATGATGCCGCCATGCCTGTCGTCCTTTTACATACATAGTATGTACTTTATATTGACACAATCATCAAGCACGATGTGTCATGTACGTAACATACGTACGTCAAATGTTTACGTACTCGTACGTGAATACATATATACATGTACCTGGACCGTATGAAAGCACAACGAACGTGTAGCATACGTCTTCAAACATTTACCATTTTTAAAAGATTTTTTCATCAATCCTTATTCCCATGAAAATTTTGCATCCCATATTGTGACCCTAACCTAGCCCCAAAAGATCCCAATATAACTAAAATAAATTCAGAGATGCCTCAACATTAATATGACTAACATCATCTTGCTGTTCTGGTAAGATCATGCTAGTCACAAGATCATTGATCATGATATGATATGAAGACATTGCCAAAAGAAATTTATATACAGAATATGAAACCTCTATCTTAAATAGTTCCGGAAATATGAGATACGTAGGATTTTTATCAAAAGTAGGTCAAACTTCCAGGGGAAAATAGATCGGGGTGGAAATTTTCGCTATATTCGCGGTTTAGAAAAATCCGTGAATTTAAGAAACCGTAAATATTATTTTTTATAATCTTTCTTTAATACACAATGTGTTAAGGGAGGGGAGGGGGCTTACAGTGAATCGAATCCGCAAATCTATGAACACGCGAATGTGTCTAAAATGAATAAACCGCGAAAATTACAACCCGTGAAATCATTTCCCTAGACAGTAAATAGATGTACAGGTTTATAGATCAATTAACGATCTAGGTACAAACGTTTGGCAGACCATCTCGAACACTGATATCTCGAATACCACAGATATATGAAAGTGATTCAGAAGTCCCAATCACATATATTCTAGTATTTTACCTTCGACATCTCGAATCTTTGCATATCTTGAAGTTTTTTCTAGGTCCCATCGAGTTCAGGTAACGAGGCTTGACATCGGAAACTCGGTATTTTTGTTAAGTTCAAGAAAATAACATGAACACTTTTTCGTCGTTTTTAAGATGACTACTAGTCTAACATAAGAGTCATCATAAAACAAGGGTTGACACGTCATATATTTTATTTCTCACATCATCACCAGACGATGCATGCTGTCCCCTCGGTGGAATTTTACCTTCCCACACTCAATATAATGAACCCTTACATCAGACCTCAAGTTTAACGATTTGAATAATTTCTAATCCTTATGTTGAGTTTTTGGAAGGAATCTGTCCTTTTAATTTCACGTTTCCATAGAAACTAACTCGTTACATGTATAATGAGGTGACTAATTCCTTATAACGAGATAACTAACTCATTATAACGGTGACTAATTCCTTATAACGAGATAACTAACTCGTTATAATGAGGTGACTAATTCCTTATAGCAAGATAACTAACTCATTATAACAGTGACTAATTCCTTATAACGAGATAACTAACTCGTTATAATGAGGTGACTAATTCCTTATAGCAAGATAACTAACTCATTATAACGGTGATTAATTCCTTATAACAAGATAACTAACTCATTATAATGAGGTGACTAATTCCTTATAGCAAGATAACTAACTCATTATAACAGTGACTAATTCCTTATAACGAGATAACTAACTCGTTATAATGAGGTGACTAATTCCTTATAACGAGATAACTAACTCATTATAACGGTGACTAATTCCTTATAACGAGATAACTAACTCGTTATAATCAGGTGACTAATTCCTTATAGCGAGATAACTAACTCATTATAACGGTGACTAATTCCTTATAACGAGATAACTAACTCATTATAACGGTGACTAATTCCTTATAACGAGATAACTAACTCGTTATAATCAGGTGACTAATTCCTTATAACGAGATAACTAACTCGTTATAATGAGGTGACTAATTCCTTATAACGAGATAACTAACTCATTATAACGGTGACAAATTCCTTATAACGAGATAACTAACTCGTTATAATGAGGTGACTAATTCCTTATAACGAGATAACTAACTCATTATAACGGTGAATAATTCTTTATAACGAGATAACTAACTCATTATAACGGTGACAAATTCCTTATAACGAGATAACTAACTCGTTATAATGAGGTGACTAATTCCTTATAACGAGATAACTAACTCATTATAACGGTGACAAATTCCTTATAACGAGATAACTAACTCGTTATAATGAGGTGACTAATTCCTTATAGCAAGATAACTAACTCATTATAACAGTGACTAATTCCTTATAACGAGATAACTAACTCGTTATAATGAGGTGACTAATTCCTTATAACGAGATAACTAACTCGTTATAATGAGGTGACTAATTCCTTATAACGAGATAACTAACTCGTTATAATGAGGTGACTAATTCCTTATAACGAGATAACTAACTCATTATAACGGTGACTAATTCCTTATAACGAGATAACTAACTCGTTATAATGAGGTGACTAATTCCTTATAACGAGATAACTAACTCATTATAACGGTGAATAATTCTTTATAACGAGATAACTAACTCATTATAACGGTGACAAATTCCTTATAACGAGATAACTAACTCGTTATAATGAGGTGACTAATTCCTTATAACGAGATAACTAACTCATTATAACGGTGACAAATTCCTTATAACGAGATAACTAACTCGTTATAATGAGGTGACTAATTCCTTATAACGAGATAACTAACTCATTATAACAGTGACTAATTCCTTATAACGAGATAACTAACTCGTTATAATGAGGTGACTAATTCCTTATAACGAGATAACTAACTCATTATAACGGTGACAAATTCCTTATAACGAGATAACTAACTCGTTATAATGAGGTGACTAATTCCTTATAACGAGATAACTAACTCATTATAACGGTGACTAATTCCTTATAACGAGATAACTAACTCGTTATAATCAGGTGACTAATTCCTTATAGCGAGATAACTAACTCATTATAACGGTGACTAATTCCTTATAACGAGATAACTAACTCATTATAACGGTGACTAATTCCTTATAACGAGATAACTAACTCGTTATAATGAGGTGACTAATTCCTTATAACGAGATAACTAACTCATTATAACGGTGACTAATTCCTTATAACGAGATAACTAACTCGTTATAATCAGGTGACTAATTCCTTATTCGAGAATACTTTCTTATTATAACGGTGACTAATTCCTTATAACGAGATAACTAACTCATTATAACGGTGACAAATTCCTTATAACGAGATAACTAACTCGTTATAATGAGGTGACTAATTCCTTATAGCAAGATAACTAACTCATTATAACAGTGACTAATTCCTTATAACGAGATAACTAACTCGTTATAATGAGGTGACTAATTCCTTATAACGAGATAACTAACTCATTATAACGGTGACAAATTCCTTATAACGAGATAACTAACTCGTTATAATGAGGTGACTAATTCCTTATAACGAGATAACTAACTCATTATAACGGTGACTAATTCCTTATAACGAGATAACTAACTCGTTATAATCAGGTGACTAATTCCTTATAGCGAGATAACTAACTCATTATAACGGTGACTAATTCCTTATAACGAGATAACTAACTCATTATAACGGTGACTAATTCCTTATAACGAGATAACTAACTCGTTATAATCAGGTGACTAATTCCTTATAGCGAGATAACTAACTCATTATAACGGTGACTAATTCCTTATAACGAGATAACTAACTCGTTATAATGAGGTGACTAATTCCTTATAGCAAGATAACTAACTCATTATAACAGTGACTAATTCCTTATAACGAGATAACTAACTCGTTATAATGAGGTGACTAATTCCTTATAACGAGATAACTAACTCATTATAACGGTGACAAATTCCTTATAACGAGATAACTAACTCGTTATAATGAGGTGACTAATTCCTTATAACGAGATAACTAACTCGTTATAATCAGGTGACTAATTCCTTATAGCGAGATAACTAACTCATTATAACGGTGACTAATTCCTTATAACGAGATAACTAACTCATTATAACGGTGACTAATTTCTTATAGCGAGAAAACTAACTCGTTATAATGAGGTGACTAATTCCTTATAACGAGATAACTAACTCATTATAACGGTGACTAATTCCTTATAACGAGATAACTAACTCGTTATAATCAGGTGACTAATTCCTTATTCGAGAATACTTTCTTATTATAACGGTGACTAATTCCTTATAACGAGATAACTAACTCATTATAACGGTGACTAATTCCTTATAGCAAGATAACTAACTCATTATAACAGTGACTAATTCCTTATAACGAGATAACTAACTCGTTATAACGAGGTGACTAGTTCCTTATAGCGAGATAACTAACTCATTATAACGGTGACAAATTCCTTATAACGAGATAACTAACTCGTTATAATGAGGTGACTAATTCCTTATAACGAGATAACTAACTCATTATAACGGTGAATAATTCTTTATAACGAGATAACTAACTCATTATAACGGTGACTAATTCCTTATAACGAGATAACTAACTCGTTATAATGAAGTGACTTATTCCTTAACGAGATAACGAACTCGTTATAATGAGGTGAATATTTTCTTATAATGAGATAACTAACTCGTTATAACCGTGACTAATTCCTTATAACGAGATAACTAACTCATTATCATAAGGTGACTAATTCCTTATAACGAGATAACTAACTCGTTATAATGAGGTGACTAATTCCTTAACGAGATAACTAACTCGTTATAATGAGGTGACTAATTTCTTATAATGAGATAACTTACTCGTTATAACGGTGACTAATTCCTTATAACGAGATAACTAACTCATTATAACGGTGAGTAATTCCTTATAACGAGATAACTAACTCATTATAACGGTGACTAATTCCTTATAACGAGATAACTAACTCGTTATAATGAAGTGACTTATTCCTTAACGAGATAACGAACTCGTTATAATGAGGTGACTAATTTCTTATAATGAGATAACTAACTCGTTATAACGGTGACTAATTCCTTATAACGAGATAACTAGCTCATTTTAACGGTGAGTAATTCCTAATAACGAGATAACTAACTCATTATAACGGTTACAACAAGTTAGTTTATCTGTTGGTGTTTTAAAATGATTTTAAACGACTTTCGTAACCCTTAAGTCACATGATGCTCCCCCGTCAAGTTTGTTTATTTTACTACTCTTTGAGATTTTTTTACTCATTGGTGAAGTACCAAAAATGTAGCCCTATGCTTGACGTTCAAGGTCGTAGCAGTGGGAGGGGTTCTTTCATGGGCCACGCCTGTTACGATAAAAAAAAAGTCTGTTTTCATGGTTACATCATAAAGATCTGTGACTCGAAATTATGAATGACGAGCGTTCGCCATACTATCCATTTTGGCGTCTTAGGTTTATCGCAGCCAAGACACGAGCGGGGCTCAAACTTTAGCACCATGCCTAGCTATATTTTTGCACTTTTGAAGGGAAAAAAAAAATAAAAATGACAAATATATTGTACATCAAGCTTTAAATTTCAAACACGTGGCGAGAAGTTTTGTTTTGTGTTGATGATAAATAATGATCATTGTCAAAAAATAAATGAATAACAAGAGGTCATCGGCCACATCGCTCACCAGAGTCACCGTGGTTCATATTTAAAGATTTTTCCTATTCGCATGTAAGACTTTTATCCCTATTGTGGCCCCATCCTACTTCCGGGGTCCATGATTTTTACAAAATTGAATCTGCACTATGTCATGAAGCTTTCATGTAAATGTAAACTCGATCCCTGGCCAGTGATTTTTAAGAAGATTTTTAATGATTTTCCTTTTATATTTGTATGTAAAATTTTTATCCCTACTGTGGCCTGTCTTACCCCCGGGGACCATGATTTTTACAAACTTCAATCTGCACTGAATTTTTTAAAAGATTTTTTCTATTTATTAGTTATATAAAACTTTGATCCCCTATTGTGGCCCCATCCTAACGCCATGGGTCATGAGTTTCACAAATTTGAATCTGCACTATGTCAGGAAGCTTTCATGTAAATTTCCACTTTCCTGGCCCAGTAGTTTTTGAGAAGAAGATTTTAAAGATTTTCCCTATATATTTCTATGTAAAACTATTTTCCCCTATTGTAGCCCCATCCAACCCCTTGGGCATGATTTTAACAAACTTGAATTTGCACTATGTCAGGAAGCTTTCATGCAAAGTTCAGCTCTTCTGGCCCAGTGGTTCTTGAGAAGAAAATTTTTAAATGATCCCACCCTATTTTTGCATTTTTGTGATTATCTCACCTTTGAAGGGGGCATTGCCCTGCATTTGAACAAACTTGAAAGCCCTTTACCCAAGGATGCTTTTGGCCAAGTTTGGTTATAATTGGCCCAGTGGTGCTGGAGAAGAAGTCGAAACCGTAAAAAGTTTACAGACGGACAGACAGACGGACGGACAGACGACGGACAACAGGCGATCAGAAAAGCTTACTTGAGCTTTAAGCTCAGGTGAGCTAAAAACAGTTTAATAATAGATGTTAATGAAAAAGTGAAAATAACGAAAACCTATAAAAAAATACAAAATAAAGATTATGGCAAACACGGACCCCTGGACATACCGAAGGTGGAACCAGGTGCCTATAGGAGTAAGCATCTCCTCTCAATCGGTCGCATCCGCTGTGAGACCTTTATCTTGATCAGATAAACGGAGTAATCTATTGTCAAAATTAGTATCTTGAGAACGGTTTAACAATATATATGAAACGCGCCAGACAGCATTCCACCTAGTGATACATGTAGTTTGTATTTGTAAATCACATCATAACGACCACACATTTTCCGAAATTGTGACTTTAAGACTGTTGAAACCACTGTAACATAAACTTATTTGTCAGTAGTCTATCTAGATTTTATGATTGATCATGCGCAGAGCATGCTATTTCATATTGAATCAGTTGAGAGGCATGAATACTACATGTACATGCAGATGATAATGGAATATTGCAGCATGAATATGAGGAGTTAACTGGACGAGTCAAACAGATCTTTTAAGAATTTAATGATACAGAGGATGTGCATAGTATATTCTTCAATCCAAAAAAGTAAGCATATGATAATAGAGTGTGTTTTTAGTCCTTTCTTAGGGTAGTGATTTTCTATCGCCATTATCCGCTTGCAATTGTGTGTCTGTGATTCTGAACGATGAAATAAACGTTTGCGGAAAAGCTCTCTACCTTGAAATCGTTTGTTACTCTCCAATATTGCAGTATCACCATTCACTCTGGGACGGGAGGCCTCGATATATTTATAGTACGAGCCGCTGTATGCAGAACTCGGCCCTGTATCTGATGAAGATGTGGAACCCTAGTCCAAAAAAGGAGATTGTGTGAGACATGTATTTAGAATATCATTAAAGTGGTAGAATGTTTTAAATATCCTTTAAAAATTTTGTTCTGTTTTTTAATTAACCATTTTTGTTAATGATTCAAAATGGAATCTGTATACATGAATATGTACTATATACCCTATCTTATCTTACCTTGTGTCTGCTCCAGGTAAAGTCCCCTGCACTGGAATCAGTCAAGAAACACCCCGCATCGCTAGTAGTTTCAAAGTCACATGTGTCTTTGTAAAATATCAGAAGAAAGTGCAAATTATTTCACAACAGTCCACATACTGTACTTTATTTCATACATTAAAAATAAGCTTGCAAAATATAAAACTTCTTACATCAAGAGGTTTAATTTACCATATAGATGTACAGAGTTTTACACACAACCATGTGTGTATCACTTACAGCCGTAGGAAATATTTCTTGTCCCACAGTCAACAGAAGTCGGATCTTCACATCTCGAGTTGATGTCGGAATATAAACGAGGATAAGAGCATTGCTGGAGAATAGAATCGGATTGGCTGCAGTCGTAGAAAAAAGGACAAAGCTCGGGGTTTTCGACGCGAAGATTTGGCATGTTTGTACATAAATCGTTCACCGTCCATTTTAACATTCCTTGAAATAAATCATATAATTATATAATCAAGTGATAATTATCAGAAGTATTTCACATAAAACTAAGAAATGAACTACGTCCATATTGAAGCGTACTGTCGTCTAAATCAAAACTTACTTTTCGGCAGGAACTTTATCGTCTCAAATTTGGATTTATACTCTAATAATTCCTTTTCTAATTCATTCGTTTTGTTTTGAAAATCACTCAGCGTTTGTAAGAAAGATAAGTTTGCGCGCGATACATGATTCACAAACTCGGAGAAATTTTTTGAGTTTATTTTTAACGAAGTTTCACAGGTTTGAATTCGCTCCTCCAATCTTTTAGTTTCGTTTACACATTCAGATATTGCTGTAGAAAAATTTGTCTTCATCAATATGACAGCGAGGGCATATTCAGAGATATTTTGCTTCGAATCTGAAAGATTCGCTTCGCACTTCTGCAAAGTATTATTCAATTCCATCAATTGCAGCGTGGTACTTGTCAAATCCATCCGCTGTCTTTCCTGGATATTTTTTATTTCTAATAATTCATTCTCAATCCCAGACATTCTCACCACGCAATCCGAAAAATTGTTTCTAAAATTACCCAGTCTATTTTCACAATTTATCAAAGAGTCATTCAATAACGAACTCTGTTGAGCACATTCCACACTCGTGACATTTTTAACCTGAAGATGTCCTAAACAATCTTGATGATCGGCTTTAACGGATTGTAATGTTAATAAAGTAGACGTTAAGTTAGATAAAGCTTCACTTAATGTACTATTACACTGAAAGCTCTCCATCTCAAGAATGACAATTTTCCTCTCCTTTTCTTTAAGTGTACTCAGCGTCGCAGCTTGCATAGCTTTGGTTTCCACGAGAACTTTGTCACAACGTCCTAAGCTGCCGTTGATGGCTCTCACTTTTGCCCTCTCCTGATCTAGGTCTCTTGACTTTCGTCCTAAATCCTCCATTGTTCGATACAATGTTTGTTTGGTGGTATTCAGAGTAGACATAATATTTGTAATATTTGTTGTACTTCCTTCTAACGACCGATTACAAATATAAATGGATTTACTTAATGCAGCCATGTCTTTGTTCTCTGTGTTGAGTTTATTTTCGCAATCCTGAAGTTTAAGATTTACCTGTAACAGGGATCTGTTTAAGGAACTGATTGTGCTGAAAGACTCCGAAACGTTCATTTCTAATTTTTGAATGCGAATCCCACATTTGCTCTGCAACACTTGAACTTTTTGTACTCCGCGCAAAGTCTCGACAAGTAATTGATTTTGAATGCCACATTTATAAAGTCGATTCCCACACGCTTCCACACTATCAGAACATGCGGTTCTCTTCATATTTTCGGTAAAAGTTCCGTGAAATTCCTTAATGTTCTCATACATTATTTGAGGAGACACGGGCCGTATTATACATATGATAAAAACGAATTTAAAACACAGACAGAATATGCCCATGTTCGCCATCTTGGTCAGAGATATACTGAAGATTGATGAAGTCCCCTCAAACATTGATACTACTTACACGGGTTAAATTCTAAGTCATTTAATGATGACATCACTTCCCCTCACTCCGCAGAGTTGAAGTGACTCTTGCAATAAGATGTTTTTTGTTTGTTTGGTTTTTTTAACATACAGAAAGACTGGGAATTTTCCTTGACGTATGAGATGCACTATGCTACGAAATACGCCCAGTGTTATTTTCGGGACCTGCGTAATGGGAAAATAATTCAACCAATTCTAAATTCATCCAAAATCTTTGAATTCCTTTTCTTTTATTTGTTCTTTTTTGTTAATTACTGTAAAACAAAGAGTGAATTTTTAATCGTTCAGTTAAAAATCCCCCCTTTTGATGAAAGAAGAAGCAAAAATAGAACGCGGATCAAAATGTTCTTATCATATTGTACGCCTCCAAAATAATCTTAAGAGGACACTCCTACAGGCCTTTCTTTATGCTAGCCCACAAACCGTGTTCATATCAAACGACCGAATCAATCTCCTTGGCCATGACTTTGTCAGTTGGTGAAGTTTACGGAGGAATAGCACACCAGAGAAACCTGATATATCAAAAGTGGAAGATATGTACATTTTTACAATAACATTTTGAAATTGAAAACTTTTAAATTTACCTTATTTAGTTTTTTAAAATGCAATTTTAGCAGGGGAAAAAACTAGAAAAAAATAAAATCCGTTAGACTTGAGCAATCAGTAAGATTTACAAGGGGTGTAGGGCATAAACACTCAAAAACAAAGGGGGTGTTTTGCGGTGGGGATGTTGGTTGGTCGGTTGTATACTGTTTCACGTCCCGCTCGAGAAGTTTTCACTCGTATGGAGACGTCACCACTACTGGTGAAGGGTGCTTACATGTATCAGTGCCGGATTTAGCTTCGCCCCCCCCCCCCTAAAATTTTCAAACTTAACGTAAATCGTAGTATCTTGTTTAGAAAAATGTACAAAACAATGTAAGAAGCAATAATTTCTTCCACTCCGGAGAAATAAATGACAAAATCAATTGATTTCTTTAATTCCTTTTTTGGGAGAACTTAATTTTTTCCAAAAACCCTTAAAATTTGCGTCATTTCATTAATTTCACCTCATAAAAAATGATAGAAAATAGTACAAAAGACTAAACAGGAGATATATTTCAAGCCCTATAAAATCTGTAAAATCCAGGAGCTTCCGGGGGCTTCGCCCCCTGGGCACCCACACCCCCTGCCTCATAAAGTGGCGCCCCCCGTAACCGGAATTCCTGGATCCGCCCCTGCTTATCGCCATTGAGTAGGGGGGGGGACCTTTATCATGCCGCACCTGCTGTGACACGGGGCCTCGGTTTTTATGTGTGTGTATTACATTCAGAATTATAACTGAGGGTATTCATTAACACCATTTTCAGGGATTTTCATAACTTTAGATATATATCATTAACAGCAAATTTACCTAACTTACTATTTCGACAGAATTCGTGTTTGTTCTATATAGTGAATATTGGCATTATCATAGAATAACTTTAAAAAGAAAGGTTTAAAAATTTGTGTTTTAATCTGACAAAACCATACAAAGTTATCTATAAACGTCAATTTTGCTCCTTTTAAGCTGAATTGAGTTTTTCTGATCGAATTTGTCCGTTGTCGTTCTTGTCGTTCTACACTTGACTATTCACAATATCATCTTCTCCAGAATCACTGTACCAATTTCAACTAAACTTGTATGTAATGCAGAATCTTCAAGAACAGGGATTCAAATGTTCAAACTTAGGGTAATCAAGAAATGGAAAAATACGAAGTGAAATCATTCATACATCTCCAAAACCCTAATCCAGAAGAGATTGAAACTTATGTGAAAGCTTTCTAACGTAGTGAAGATTCAAGTTTGCCCCAATTATGTCCGGGGTGGGGGTGGGGGGTGATAGCGCTACAATAGGGGATGAAAGTTTTACAAGGGACGTCATTGGTTCAAATCGGCCGCACTTCAAAAACCGACTATATTTTGCAAGCTCTAACAACTTACAAGTCCCTCTCCTAAAATATTACAATATGTCATGCAAGGTAATAATTAACAGGTAAAATGTACAATAATTAGACGAATTTACAAGTTTCATCTATAAATTAATGAACACATGAAAAAATATTTATATTAGTTTGCAGAGGCAAATCATAAACATCACCGCAGAAAACAATTTTATATCAATATTGACCAAGTCAAACATAACTTTAGAGTAATTTTTACAAGCGAAAAAGAGATGATGTGCATCTTCGTAATGTCCACAGGTACAACACGGAGAATTTGTAATATTTCGTTTATGTATAAAGATCATAATGAAGTGTACAGTTGTGTCTTAACTTGGTATGAATGATGTGGATGTATCGTTTCCCAAAATAATATGATGCTCGGCTGGTAATTAATGTCTGTTTTTGCGGAATGAATTGATTGAGATGGCTTCTCTGGCTTCTACAGTTAATAAATTCCACTATTTTACGGCATGAGATACAAATGATTTTTTTGAATAACTCTAATCTCCATCTTGGAATATAAAACTGATCTTTGTTTCGTGTATCATAACGGGATATATTTTCATGTTTATGTGGAATAATTTTATCTACCGGTAAATAGTCGGGGGCGCTACCTCTGCAAAGTTTAGACATGGTAGTCATTTTTGCGATATACATGTAATGTCTACTTACTGCTACGACCGGAAGCGCTAAACATACTGTAGGTCTAAATTCGTGGTACTTCACCTCCAACTGGTGGCGTTTCAATATTACTGACAGATTCTCAATGGGACGTGAAACAAACAACCAACAAACGAAATGAATTTATTGTCAGTACATATATCAGGAAATGTGGTTCCATGTTGGGAACGATTTATGAAAAAGCTAGGCTAGTTTAAGTTACATTAATTTTGGAACAAGGGGAGGTGGGGGGGGGGGGGCTTAATCTTCACCAAGAATTTTCGCAAAACGTATAATTTCTAGCGGAAGCTAGCCCTTTCTAATACATGTATACTTTTGACACCAATGATTTGCATAGTCTACTTTGACTTAATTAATTTCAAAGAAGTTAAAAAGTGGTTGTTGGGATGGGGTTTTTTTTTGGGGGGGGGGGGGGGTGTTTGAATTTTCGCAATTGTAACTTTGCTCTTTCGTATTCACGATTGTTTTTATGTAAATGTCCAACGTCTGTAATATAATTCAGTTTGTATATCCGTTATGTTACTAACTTTTTTAAAGAATGTAACAGTTTCACTTTTATGAATAATTCTGTTAGGATGTATGACTAACAAATTACTCGTAACCTAACGTAATTCTTATCAATATATCGGTATTTTCGCAATGTATACAGTGCCCGATTCAGTTGTTACTGGACCCGATACAAGCTTCATTGTTTTTCAACCCGGCAAAGCAATTAGTACCCCGAAGAAGAATTCTGTTAATCACTAAGTAGTGCATTCTGGTTTGGAAAAGGCGGAGAATTTCACCATTCTTGCAAAGCTCAGGATCATATCACTATGTATTTATACCATTGTCCTCACTTGGATCTTTATCAAATGACACAGCCCTTCGACAACAGACCAGAATTTATGACTAGTATCGCAATATCGTATATTATTTAGAGATTCGCAGCAAAAGTAACCTACTTGTATGTCAAGAAGATAATGACCAACTATTTTCACCCTTGACGTAAGATGATAATACGCTAATACATTTACATCGATGCGATCCGACAAACTGGGTGATTTGATAATTTAAAGAAAAACAAATGAGTTTAATTGTTTCCAAGGATTTAATATGAAGTAAAACTAATTCATTCAAAAATGCTTTTTTGCTTCTAACTAAAGTAAAATAAACTTGTAACTTGTTTATCCCAGGTTTAGGGGGGGGACTAGGATAAAGCTCAGTCGGCCACTCATCGTCAGAACCCACTGGTTTTCTCGCCGTTACAATAAAGTGTGAAGGAACGGAGGGAAAATCTATTGGATGTCCATCACTGGACTTAAATAGAATTCATATATACATGTATTCCATTTCTTTAATGCATTAGAATATATTTCAGTAATACCTCGTGGTTGTAGTTCTTTTATTTTTGTAAATAAACACAAAGTGAGAAACGCGATGCGTCGTTTTCTAGACTAGCTCAATAATTTCGCTCTAGTTCTTTTCCATAGTGCAAAGCCCCGATTCTCGACTTTTTATTTTCTTTTAATAGTTACACACTTGAAGTCAACACAGAGACAAATGTCGTGTACAGGTATGTGTTGACAACAAAGGGATATGAATTGCTGAAATACATTTTAATGCATAAAAAAAATGAAAATTATATAACATTCTACAGTGTATGTCACGTGACCAAGAGGACTAGTACATGTACTATCAAACCAAGACAGCAGTCACGTGACTAAGTGTAATAACTATTACTACCTCAAGAAATAAATTTAAAAGTTCTCTCTCAACATTAACTTTTAAAAATCCCTCTCGCACACTACTTTATCCCGTTCTTATGGAGCACCAAGGACGATACTGAATGGTTGATTTCCATGAAGTACTGGTATATGTGTAATCTCAGCGAGATTCGTCGAGGCTGGATATTTGGACTGACGCCTCTTCCGAATCTCAGACCAGTGTCACATAAAGTGATTCGGGAAATCTTGCCTGAACTTCGGCCGCTTGTTGCGATTTAAATGGGTTAAATTGAATTTCTTGCCCGCTTCAACTTTTTGCCTCAGACATCCTATTAACTCCCTATCACAATGAAATATGCATTTCTTACCTTTACAAGGTGTAAATCCCACAGTAATTCAAGTTGGCTATTTTCGAAGCCATTGCAAACGGCCACCATTTCATATTTTACCTTCTCAACACTGAAGAGTTCCGATATACTACTTCATGACAATTTGTACTATGATTGAAAATACAGAACTTACTGGTTGACAATTACTTTGTACAAAGCATTTAAGCATAAAAATTAAAAGCAATAAAAAGACAACTGTGTAATATTTAATCAATCTATTAGAAGGCGTCCTAAACTATCGGAACTCTTCAGTGTTGAGAAGGTAAAATATGAAATGGTGGCCGTTTGCAATGGCTTCGAAAATAGCCAACTTGAATTACTGTGGGATTTACACCTTGTAAAGGTAAGAAATGCATGTTTCATTGTGATAGGGAGTTGCTAGGATGTCTGAGGCGAAAAGTTGAAGCGGGCAAGAAATTCAATTTAACCCATTTTAATCGCAACAAGTGGCCGAAGTTCAGGCAAGATTTCCCGAATCACTTTATATGACACTGGTCTGAGATTCGGAAGAGGTGTCAGTCCAAATATCCAGCCTCGACGAATCTCGCTGAGATTAGTATATGTGCATTTAAGAAATAAATATCATTTTTGAAAAATTATGAGGACAAGAACTGCACCGCAATGAGTGAATCTTTTACTCATATGGACGGTGAAGGGCGGCAAAATTTAGGTCTATGCGCGGCGCTTACGGCCTTAGAGCAGGGAGGGATCTTTATCGTGCCACACCTACTGTGACACGGGGCCTCGGTTTTTGCGGTCTTATCCGAAGGACCGCCCCATTTAGTCGCCTCAAACGATTGATTGAATCTTATGTAACGTCCCTCTCGAGAATTTTTCACTCATATGGTGATATGGAGACGTCACCAGGACCGGTAAAGGGGCTTCAAATTTAGGCCTATGCGCGGCGTTTACGGTCATTGAGCAGTGAGGGTTCTTTAGCGTGCCACACCTGTGACACGGGACATCCGTTTTTAAGGTCATCTCCGAGGACCCGTGATATTCATATCTGATGCCGAGCGTTTTGCGATGGAACTGTCACTACCTATTTTAACGACTTAGGTCTGTTGCGGCCGGGATTCGAACCCCGACCTTCCGCATGCGGGGCGAACCTCTAACGACAAGCAACAGGTACTGAGGGCCTATTCTAACCCGGATCCTCTTGGGATCCCAGCCATTAATATAGTGGTACATGTACTATATCCAACAATATCCATATGTACATTGTTCACATTCCTGAGGAAATGGCAATCATTTAAACATTGGAAATGTAAATGTTTCGATATATCATTGAGAGATCTCTGGTACAATGCATGATAGTTTATATAAGTACATGTTTCAAAAATATTGAGATCTGTAAATTTTTTACTGATACAAGGGTAGTATAGCTCAATGCACTATTTCCACAGTTGAGTTTCTTGCCCGCTTTCTTTTGGGGAAAGACTTTTATGACTTACTGACTTCGACATTTTTTTTTTTTAAAATTTCTTTTACAGAACTTTTGTAATTATAAAGAAGATATGGTTATGATAGTGTGTCGTTAATGATATAAGTTTTCGTATTAGCGAACGCAAATGCATGTTAATACAAATTTTATCATTGATGGATGCTACACTGCCCCTATGGCCCGGGGAAGCAGAAGTCCTTTAATCTATAATTTATATTCCATGTTCAATATCATATTTATCAAGAAGTCAATTGTTAACGCACCACGGTGGATGCAGAATATCAACATGTAACCCAGTGACTCGTGGGACACTAAAAATGAAAGCTGGCCGCAGTACCCCAACTCAAACCTTAATTTTTACTGTCTCTCCTCAGAAATCAAAATCCCCTTTTAACTAATTTTTTATGAACAGAGTAATATATCTTTGAATATTAAGAAATTGTTTATTAGTGTACAATAACTTTTCGTCAGGAAGATATACATGTACATATGTACCACACTATTCGCTTGCAGGGGGGGGGGGGGGGGGGGGGGGGGGGGGTAGTAGTCCACCTCTCAAACCGAAGTTGAAATTCTCACTTATGTAGCAAACAATATAAATCTGCCTTTATCTCGTATTGAGGAATGTGAAGACAAGTCAATGATAATGCAATAACAATTCATTTATTCTCGAAAAGACAAATTCAGAGCACAATATAAATAATACTGTCCCACATGCAGGAAAAATCCGATGTTTCCCAGAACAAAGTGAAGATAACGAACAGTGATTTATCTCACAATTCCTATAAGGAACACAAAATTAAAAGGACAGACACGGGCCCTGAACACACCAGAGGCGGGATCAGGTGCCTATGAGTAAACAGCCACTGTCGACCGGTCACAACCGCCGTGAGTCCTATTTCTTGATCAGGTAAACGGAGTAGTCCGTGGTCAAAATCATTGTGTATACAACGTAAAGAACGCTCTAACAATTGGTTGTAGTAGCGTATTGTTTAACGTCCCATTCTATAATTTTTCACTCATATGGAGACATCACCATTGCCAGTGAAGGACTGCAAAATTTAGGCCTATGCTGGGCGCTTACGGCCTTTCAGCATGGAGGGATATTATTCGTGCCACACCTGCTGTGACACGCGGGACCTGGGTTTTTGCGGTCTCATCCGAAGGACTGCCCCATTTAGTTGCCTCTTACGACAAGCAGGGGGTACTGAAGACCTATTCTAACCCGGATCCACACGAGACTCTAACAATAGGTATGAAACGCGTCAGACAGCAATGCGTTTCAGGTTCCCTTCATCCAACACGTCACAGTGGACATCAACGCATCACCATTCATTATGATCCCTGAAAAAAGGTAAAAATAATCAAATAAATTTCAATGTTACTCGAATTAAGATTTTCAACAAATTGAGCATTCAAATTAAGAGTTTCACTGAAATAGCATGTGACTGTCACAAAGTACAAACAATTAAAAGAAATATAAGTACCTTCAAAACTACTCGTATGAGTAGTTTGCAGCTCAAAGTTGACATGATGTTAGATAAACACCTGAAAATACAAATCATTATAAATAGTACAATTTTATGAGGGACGAAAAAAAAGGGATTAATTGACTGAACTATATTCTAATAAACATTAACATGACATTGACAAACTGTCAAATAATATGCCCATGGATCACATCGCTCACCTGAGTCACCTTGGCCCATATTTAAAGATTTTCCCTATATATTCATATGTAAAATTTTGATACGTTATCCCCCCTCCCCCGTGGGCTATGATTTTTTAAAACAAAGTTGAATCTGCACTATGTCAGAAAGCTGTCATGTGAATTTGATCTTGTCTGGCCCAGTGGTTCTTGAGAAAATGATTTTCAAAGATCTTTCCTATACATTCACAAGTAAAACTTTGATCCCCTATTGTGGCCCCACCCTACCCCCAGAGGTCATGTTTTTTTTTAGAAACTTAAATTTCCACTACATCAGGAAGCTGCCATGTAAATTTTAACTTTTCTGGCCTAGCGGTTCTTGAGAAGAAAATTTTATTTTTCTTTCTATATATTCGCATGTAAAATTTGAATTCCTACCGTGGCCCCACCCTACCTTCGGGGGTTATTATTTGAGCAAATTTGAATCTGCACTATGTCAGGCATCTTTGCTAGCCAAGGGTGACGCTCCACGGTGTTTCTCTTGGCGAGGGAAGATGCTTTGAAGGGGACATGTCTCTTCATTTGAACAAATTTGCCCCCCCCCCCCTTCACCCAATGATGATTTGTACTATATTTGACTGAAATTGGCCTGCTGGATCTAGAGAACATTTTTAAAGTCAATGTATTTTCACTATTATCTCCCGTTGGAGAAGGGCATTGCCCCTTATTTGCACAAACTTGAATTCCCTTCACCCAAGGATGATTTGTGTCAAGTTTGATTGAAATTGAACAAGTGGTTCTGGAAATGAAGATGAAAATGTGAAAAGTTAACGACGACGACGCCAACGGAAAGTGTAGATCAGAAAAGCTCACTTGAATCTTTGGCTCTGGTGAGCTAAAAATGCATGACATGGCCAGACAGCAGAGAGACAAAAAATTAGAATTAGACCTAGATCCGCTCCCGAATAAGTCGCTTTGTGGCTACAAAATAACTGATTCGGGAGCGGATCAAAGATCTCACAGGGTTATCGTTTCGTCGTTGTGGTGAATGGTATTTGTATATCTTTATTGCGCGGATCCAGTGTAAGTTACTTTTCTCGGAAATGTATACCTCAGTGTTGTACTCTTCATTTGTGTAATCGTTTGATTTCTTATTTTACAATTCTCTTTATAAAAGTGTATCATTATTTCCTAACTTATAACGTGGAAATCCCTACAGTACATGTAGATCTATTTCTGTTGATAGACTTAGTATTTACTATTTGACCTTACAATATCGTATCTGATAGTTACAAGTCAACAAATGTCAAGTCTGCATGTTTGTCGAATTTTGACAATTCTGCAGCTACTAGTATATATAATGCCAATACGTATAATAAATAGCCATGTTAGGTAGCCATTCAATTGGACCTTTTTAGGTCGTATTCTTAAATCCGTGTTGTATATTCTGCATAATAGTGTTACGCAAAGTAAGTATTGTGGGGGAAATGTTACGAATTTTTAGACATTCGAAACTTCAATTTGATTTTATGCATGGTATAAATATCTATCAAAACCTGCTAAGACTCATTTAGACGTTGCAAGTTTGTAAATAAAAACATTTATGAAAATTATAAAATGTTATTTGTTTAATACACATATATGGCCTACTGTAGTTATTTTAAAACTGTACGACTAAAATCTTCCAAGAATTGAAGAAACATTTCCTTTGAGAGTATTAGATTAATGTAGCGGTAATTTACGTCACAGTACATTGTTTGCGTAACATTGCTCCAAATGAGCAATGGGCATTTGTTTACATTGCATTTCCCCCCTCGAGAATAATGGATTATTTAGGTTTCAAGAGCGACAATAGTTAGTGTGTCAGTCTGTTTTATATGTGGGTACGTTCTGTTCGGAGATTATTTTTTTTTAATTTTGGATTTATATTTACTGTGTTGTGCTTACTGTGAATAAACCATAAACTATTTTTCTTGGGTATTTCATTGGAAGATATGAAAATACTAAGAATTATCTCCCTTAGACCGTAACGAAAATAAAATGACCAAAGAGAAATAACGCTATTGAAGCGGGGGGGGGGGGGGGGGGGGGGGGATTTAGGGGATAGGGCCTCCTCCACACCCACATCTAAAATCTCCCAAGTTTGGTTAAAGATGGGTTATTGTTTCTGGTTAAGAATTCCCAGATATTTGTTACACCCCCCCCCCCCCCACTACAACACGCACGCACAAACACACACTACAACATGCACATTGTAAAACGATGCTACGTAATGCCTACTGTTGACTTCACTCTGTATACAAAATAAAGCTGCATATCATTATTTTTATTGCCTGTATAACCCCCTTTCATATACAAAATGTAGCAGAACATTTTTGGAAGATTACTTTATCAACGAGATAGTTTCTATAAATAAAGACATACAAATAGTTAACCGGGTCACTGTAAATCGATAACACATATTAGATAGTACGGAAGCCGGTAGGGACCAGGGTTTAAAAGGTCGGACCACCAGTTATTCAACTGCTCTCTCTCTCTCTCTCTCTCTCTCTCTCTCTCATGAAAGGGGTGCAAACCTGTTATACAACTAAGAGGATCATCGTATTTGTCGCCGTGCTATTAAATTATAAAGTCAATGATATCAATTGGCGACGACAGAGAACTGTTGAATCTAAAGTACAAACAAAGGCAGGCACACACACACACACACACACACACACACACACACACCCTCACGCATGTATTATTATAGGGAGATAACGCAATCGAAAATGAAGAATTATTTTCTTATGTTCAGTTATTTATAAAGAGATCTGGTCGTTTTAGTTGCTGGAATTTTCATAGCGATTACTTTGTACTACTACATGCATATATTAATCAATTGTACATACATGTATATATTAATCAATTATACATATATATCTATAGATATAATTTATTATATAATTGCTTTATGAAAGCTAATCATTTTTTTGTTTTACCTTTCATACTTTTGTGTTTCATTTCTTGAACATTATCATATGTAATCAATTGTCATACAGGAGAGAGCCAGTGGTGGATTTAGAGGGGGCGCAGCAGTATGAACTTTGGGCAAAGGAGAAATTTGCAAGTTTCTCTTCTGCTTGTCAACAATTTTAGAAGAAAATTTCTCCTCTACCTCCGCCCCCCCCCCCCCCCCCCCTTAACACGATGCTGGTGTCTATGAATGATTCAGACTCTTGTAGGCCTAAAAAAAAAAAATATATATATCACTCAGCAGTACAAAGTAAATTGATTTTTAAATTGGCAGCCGCCATGTATGAAATAAACGAGGGCCGCCAATAAAATTTGTGATGATTCTATATTCTGCCAGCTACCGGCTCCCGTAAGATAGGACATATAGAAAAATCGATCACGCGTAGATATTTAAAGCACGGGATTACCACAAAAGGTCGAACAATCGCGGAAGCCATGTTGAAATTTTAGGTGAGACAAAATTATATACACATTGCAGTGTCACCAAATTGTTATAAGTGTACAATGTAATTGTTATAGTTTTGCTTACAATGATCGTTGTATTATCTTGAATTTTAGAACTCGGGAGGGAGGTATATTTAACGATCCCGGCGTCATTAGCGTGTAAATTGTTTTAACCATAGGCGTAGCTTGGGTTCGAATATTACCGAGGCAGGGGGTCTGGGGGGCTGCGCCCCCCAGAAGCTATCGACATTTTAACAACGTAAAAGGTATTGTTTTTGTTTTTTTACCGAGGCAACTGCCTCGGTTGCCTCAATGGAAGCTACGCCACTGGTTTTAACCTGTTACATGTAACTTGATTATTGAAATTCACATCTAAATAATTTATTCAAAAACTTTATTTAATATCATTCCATCGATAACTTGATCTGAAAATCAATAATTTCTTTTACCGACAGTGCGGAGAACCAATGTAACCCAGAAAGTAAAAATGCTGCACCCCCGGCGCAGCGCCCAGGACGTCCTGCTGTGTGACTCCTGTGAAACTTTCCCCCTACAGTGTCACTGTGAACTTTGTCAAATCAATCTCTGTACTAACTGTGTAGGAAAACATCTCTTGGATTCGTCTAAAAGACACAACGTTGTGCCCTTTAAACAAAAGAAGTCTACCCCTAATTACCCAGAATGTCCGACACATGCCGACAAACACTGCGAACTTTACTGCGAGGATTGTGACGTTCCTGTCTGTATTAACTGCGTCACTACGGATAAACACAGAGGTCACAAAATATCAGATATTCTAGAAAAACTCGGCTCTAAAACGCAAGGATTACAAAACGATTTGGAGGAACTAGAGACCAGAGTTTATCCCCGCTATGAAGAAATGGCGTCCGATGTCCAAACTGAGAAAGCCAATTTAGAAACGAATTATGAGCAATTGACCACAGCTGCCGACCAACAAGAAGAAATCTGGCACCGAGAGATCACCGCCATTGTCAACCAAGTGAAATCCGACATTGCGGAGATGAAAACTAAGCATATGGCTGCCTTAGATAAAAACACAGATGAAATCACGCACAGTATTACTGAACTCAAACAAATCATTCTAAACCTGAAGGCAATATTAGAATCCAATGATATCTCTCTAATCTCTACCTACAAATCTAGGAATAACGAGTTTAGAAGATTGCCTCCTAAAGTCCGAGTTACATTACCAAGTTTCTCTCCTCAGAAAATAAACACAGACCAGCTCCGTGAAATGTTTGGTTCTCTGTCACCATTATCCATTAACACAGAAGAACATGACTACACAATGAAGTCACCTGAAGCTGTATTGTCTCCTCCAGTCAAACCAATGAAGTCACCAGAAGCTGTATCATCTCCTCCAGTCAAACCAATGAAGTCACCAGAAGCTGTATCATCTCCAGTCAAACCACTGCTTGATGACCCGCGCCTCACCGCCACCATAGACACTGGGTATGGTGAACACGAATTACGCAGTGTTAGCTGTCTCAATGAAGATCAAGTCTGGACACGCGGGGAGAACGAAACCATGAAGCTCCTCAACCTCCAGAGTAAACTACTGACATCAATACAAACCGAGTCAGGGAACGTACCGGGGGACATAGCAGTGACACGGGACGGAGATCTTGTTTATACTGACTATATAAAACACACTGTAAACATTGTTAAGAATAAACAGATACAGACCCTGATCACACTACAGGGGTGGAGACCTCTCTTTGTCTGCAGTACCGCCTCTGATGATCTCCTGGTTACCATGATCAGTGATGATCATACACAATACAAAGTTGTGCGTTACTCTGGCTCCACAGAGACACAAAGCATTCAGTTTGATGATCAGGGTCGTCCTCTCTATTCCTCTGATTATTATGATAAATACATTAGTGAGAACAGGAACCTGGATATCTGTGTGGCTGACACGTCAGCTAAAGCAGTAGTGGTGGTCAATCAGTCAGGAAAACTCCGATTTAGATACACTGGTCATCCCTCTAATACCGAGCAATCATTTAAACCAGTCGGCATCACTACAGACAGCCAGAGTCACATCCTGACAGCAGACTGGGGCAATCACCGTATCCACATCCTGGATCAGGACGGACAGTTCCTCCGTTACATTCACTGTGATTTACGCGGTCCATACGGTTTATGTGTGGACATCAGAGACAACCTCTTTGTGGCTGAGCGTTACACTGCTAAAGTGAAGAAAATCCAATATCTATAAACACAGTGTTAATTACACATCTCTACAGTGTTAATTACATCTACCAACACAGTGTTAATTAAAGCTCTGTGTAGATTACAGATATTAAACAGTGTTAATTACATCTCCAAAAACTGTTAATTACACATCTAAACACTGTCAATTACATTTCCGTGTGTTAATTACAGCTCTGTGTGTTAATTACAATAGTGTTTGTGATGTGTAACTAACCTGTGTATTGACACAGTAGATTTGTGGTTGTTTGTGTCTGATTAAACATTATTCTGTTTGTTTATTCAATGTATTTACATGTATTATATATAAACATTATTCTGTTTGTTTATTCAATGTATTTACATGTATTATATATAAACATTATTTAGAGCACAGTCTTACATTATTACTGAGTACTTAAATTTGTAGTACATCTGATCTTACATTATTACTGAGTACTTAGATTTGTAGTACATCTGATCTTACATTATTACTGAGTACTTAGATTTGTAGTACATCTGATCTTACATTATTACTGAGTACTTAAATTTGTAGTACATCTGATCTTACATTATTACTGAGTACTTAGATTTGTAGTACATCTGATCTTACATTATTACTGAGTACTTAGATTTGTAGTACATCTGATCTTACATTATTACTGAGTACTTAGATTTGTAGTACATCTGATCTTACATTATTACTGAGTACTTAAATTGTATAACATCTGATCTTACATTATTACTGAGTACTTAGATTGTAGAACATCTGATCTTACATTATTACTGAGTACTTAGATTTGTAGTACATCTTATCTTACTTTATTACTGAGTACTTAGATTTGTAGTACATCTGATCTTACATTATTACTGAGTACTTAGATTTGTAGTACATCTGATCTTACATTATTACTGAGTACTTAGATCTGTAGTACATCTGATCTTACATTATTACTGAGTACTTAGATTTGTAGTACATCTGATCTTACATTATTACTGAGTACTTAAATTTGTAGTACATCTGATCTTACATTATTGCTGAGTACTTAGATTTGTACATCTGATCTTACATTATTACTGAGTACTTACTTAGATTTGTAGTACATCTGATCTTACATTATTACTGAGTACTTAAATTTGTAGTACATCTGATCTTACATTATTACTGAGTACTTAGATTGTAGAACATCTGATCTTACATTATTACTGAGTACTTAGATTTGTAGTACATCTGATCTTACATTATTACTGAGTACTTAGATCTGTAGCACATCTGATCTTACATTATTACTGAGTACTTAGATTTGTAGTACATCTGATCTTACATTATTACTGAGTACTTAAATTTGTAGTACATCTGATCTTACATTATTGCTGAGTACTTAGATTTGTACATCTGATCTTACATTATTACTGAGTACTTACTTAGATTTGTAGTACATCTGATCTTACATTATTACTGAGTACTTAAATTTGTAGTACATCTGATCTTACATTATTACTGAGTACTTAGATTGTAGAACATCTGATCTTACATTATTACTGAGTACTTAGATTTGTAGTACATCTGATCTTACATTATTACTGAGTACTTAGATTTGTAGTACATCTGATCTTACATTATTACTGGGTACTTAGATTTGTAGTACATCTGATCTTACATTATTACTGAGTACTTACTTAGATTTGTAGTACCTCTGATCTTACATTATTACTGAGTACTTACTTAGATTTGTAGTACACCTGCTCTTACATTATTACTGAGTACTTAGATTTGTAGTACATCTGATCTTACATTATTACTGAGTACTTACTTAGATTTGTAGTACCTCTGATCTTGCATTATTACTGAGTACTTACTTAGATTTGTAGTACATCTGATCTTACATTATTACTGAGTACTTAAATTTGTAGTACATCTGATCTTACATTATTACTGAGTACTTAGATTGTAGAACATCTGATCTTACATTATTACTGAGTACTTAGATTTGTAGTACATCTGATCTTACATTATTACTGAGTACTTAGATTTGTAGTACATCTGATCTTACATTATTACTGAGTACTTAGATTTGTAGTACATCTGATCTTACATTATTACTGAGTACTTAAATTGTATAACATCTGATCTTACATTATTACTGAGTACTTAGATTTGTAGTACATCTGATCTTACATTATTACTGAGTACTTAGATTTGTAGTACATCTGATCTTACATTATTACTAGTACTTAAATTGTATAACATCTGATCTTACATTATTACTGAGTACTTAGATTTGTAGTACATCTGATCCTACATTATTACTGAGTACTTAGATTGTAGAACATCTGATCTTACATTATTACTGAGTACTTAGATTTGTAGTACATCTGATCTTACTTTATTACTGAGTACTTAGATTTGTAGTACATCTGATCTTACATTATTACTGAGTACTTAGATTTGTAGTACATCTGATCTTACATTATTACTGAGTACTTAGATCTGTAGTACATCTGATCTTACATTATTACTGAGTACTTAGATTTGTAGTACATCTGATCTTACATTATTACTGAGTACTTAAATTTGTAGTACATCTGATCTTACATTATTGCTGAGTACTTAGATTTGTACATCTGATCTTACATTATTACTGAGTACTTACTTAGATTTGTAGTACATCTGATCTTACATTATTACTGAGTACTTAAATTTGTAGTACATCTGATCTTACATTATTACTGAGTACTTAGATTGTAGAACATCTGATCTTACATTATTACTGAGTACTTAGATTTGTAGTACATCTGATCTTACATTATTACTGAGTACTTAGATTTGTAGTACATCTGATCTTACATTATTACTGGGTACTTAGATTTGTAGTACATCTGATCTTACATTATTACTGAGTACTTACTTAGATTTGTAGTACCTCTGATCTTACATTATTACTGAGTACTTACTTAGATTTGTAGTACACCTGCTCTTACATTATTACTGAGTACTTAGATTTGTAGTACATCTGATCTTACATTATTACTGAGTACTTACTTAGATTTGTAGTACCTCTGATCTTGCATTATTACTGAGTACTTACTTAGATTTGTAGTACACCTGCTCTTACATTATTACTGAGTACTTAGATTTGTAGTACATCTGATCTTACATTATTACTGAGTACTTACTTAGATTTGTAGTACACCTGCTCTTTATCAGAGATCTTCAGATTCAAGGTCACAGTGTTCTGTTTACCATCAATAACATCACAACACAGTCCTACAAAATCAACACAGATAAATACAAATCATATCAAACTGGGTTATCTAAAATTGCACGATTTTAATTAATTACCTCAACAAAGTCCAGACTTCAATTAGTCTATGGCAACAAGTTGCACTTATTAATGGTATGAATCAGAATTAGACTTTTCTATAGTCTTGACGGATAAATATTGGACCTTTAACAATTAGCAAGGTTGACTGACATACATCTTAATGTCCTACAATATAAATGACCCGATTGTTGGACATTGACACTAACCATCACTTATCTGACCTACACTGCCCATCAGTGAATTTGATTGAATGGTCAGGGCCTGCAGACTAGCCTTAGTGTGGGTCCTGAAATCTAGGAAGAAATGTACATCCAATCCAGCTTGACCAGAATCTCTCAGATCTATCAAAACAAGAATATCGGTAAAACTGGTGGATCCATACATCCCAAACTGCATCTAACCAATGAAATACTTCATATCACAAATAACTCGCACAATGATCAATAACTTTAATGAAGGCTTTTTATGTCCCCGAATTAGCCTATCTGTCTGTGGCAGAATATTTTAACCTTGGTCATATCTTTTACACCATAGGAGGCACAGCTTTCACATTTTGTATGTGTATTCCTTATACCATTGACACCAAAATCTTTGACCTGGTGACTTTTACATTGACCTTTGACCTACTTTTAGAACATTCTTATATAATCCATATCTATCAAATTGTAAGAGGTACTGTTTTCATATTTAACATGTTTATTTCTTGTGAGAATACCTTTCCATTCGTACTACCACATTGGTTGACCTTTTGACATTGAACACTGACCTAGTTTTTGAAAATTTTCAAAACATTTAACCTTGGTCTTATCTTTTACAACATAAGAGGTACAACTTTCATATTGAGCACGTGTATTCCTTTTGGCAAGACTTTCCATTGGTACCAAAATCTTTGACCTGGTAACTTTGACCTACTTGTAGAAAACTTAAATATAATCCATATTGTTCAAACTCTGAGAGATACTGCTTTCATATTTAGCAATTGCATTTCTTGTGAGAAAACTGCATTTCTTTTCAAAAAACCTTTCCATTGGCTCAAAACATTTTGATCTTAAGACCTTGAAATTGACCTCTTTATAAAAGGTGAACAAAATGAAAATTACTTTACATTCTCTGTAATGCTACAAAAGTTTCTACTACATCCACTTTGTTGTAATATGGAAGGGGCATCAGTGTTTCCAAACACATCTTGTTTTATATAGAAGACATGTTCTGAGTGATCTTAACCTTTACAAAATGACCTTGAGTGACCTTTGTCTGAAAGCCATTTGCATATTACTTTTTTGTGCGATATAAATGAATACCTGTTCAACAAGAGTATCGCCAACGGTACATAATACGCCCGTGAAAAGCTAATATAGGTACATAATACGCTCGTGAAAAGCTAATATGGGTTGTTTTTCCAACACCATAGTTTGTAGAACTTGGCTTCAGGTAGTATCAGCAATCATCAGGGTGTGACATACTTTCTTTGCATCGCAAAAACAGACAAATCATGTACTCTCTATGTAATGATTTCACTTGGCATAAGATGTATGACGTGTACCAAATTGACGGTCCTAGCCCCAACATTTCGTTCTGTATACCGTTTGCAAAGTTTATAATAGGCATCTTCCTCTCATCATGGTGATCAAATGTACCAAATTGTAATATTCTGGATCTTATTGTTTGGTCTGTATCCTGCCTACAGAGCTTTCCTAGAAAATGATACTACATGTACAACCTTGACCTTTGACATTCAAAAACAAAAGGCTTACTCCACTTAGCATGAGGAGTATGTGTACCAAGTTTGACAGTCCCAGCCTATAAATAGTTGAGCCTGTATTCTGCCTACAAGGTTTATTTATTACATATTACAACCTTTACCTTTGACCTTGAAAAATAAACAAGCATCTTCCTCACATCGAGGTGATCAAATTGTACCAAGTTGCAATATCCTAGAGCTTATGGTTTGGTCTGTATTCTGCCTACTAAGTGATACTGCAACCTTGACCTTTGAACTATAACCTTAAAACAATAGGCATCTTCCTTCTCATCATGGTGATGAAATGTATCAAGGTGTAATATTCTGGAGCTTATGGTTTGGTTTGTATCCTGCCCACAAGGTTTTCCTACCAAGTGATACATTGACCTTTGATCTTGAAAAACAATAGGTATATTCCTCTCATCATGGTGATCAAATGTACCAAGTTGTAAAATCCTGGAGCTTACAGTTCGGTCTGTATCCTGCCCACAAAGTCCAGACAGACGGACGATGCCATACCATAATACATGCCGTCTTTGACAGGTGTATAAAAACTATCATAATTAGGAACTTTATCCTTTGTGTGAAAGTCATTCGCACAATACATATTTGTGTAATATATCACCAATAACTGTTAAAATATGGCTAAAATGAAGGTTTATTTTACATCTTTTGGGTGACCTTGACTTTTACAAATTGACCTTTGTCCAAAAGTCATTTGCACAATCATAAAAAACTGTTGATACATTGCTGAAATGAGGGTTTTTCATATGGTATGTGTTCTGAGTGAACTCGACCTCTACAAAATGACTTTGAGTGACCTTTGTCCGGAAAGTAATTAACACAATAATCAATAACTGTTGAAATATTGTTTAAAGTAAGTTATTTCCATATATAAGAATGTTCTGATTGACTGTTGCAATAAGAACTTTTGTATGTTCTGAATGACCTTGACTTTTCCTAAATGACCTTGAGAGACCCTGATCTAAGATTCATTCTCTAAGGAACGTGATCAATTTCTGATGAAAGTTTAGGACATATGAGCTCGGACTGAAAGACAACATTGATTTTATGCTCCCCCTGACTTTTATCGTGAAGGATAAACATTCTAATATCATTAAGGATAAAGTCCTCAAAATTTGTATGCTGAACACGAGAACATCTCAACAAAAGGCCCATGGGCTACAACACTAACCAGAGTTACCTTGGTCATGCTGTTCTTCAATAAATGTTCAAATAAGTGTTTACCCTCTTTATTCCCGTGAATTTTTACTCCCTCCTAGTAGCCCCGCAAGGAATGACTGAATCCACACAATGTAGGGATTTCTACGTATATAATTCTGACATAAAACATTGAATCCCTGTCTCATCCTTACCCTAGCCTCAGGGAACATGATTTGATCAAATATAAATCTAAACCACAACAATAGAATGCATGCATATTGATATGACTAAACATGACCAGTAGTTCAGCAGAAGAGTATTCCTAAGGTCACATTTGTTTATATTTAGCTGTATTGTGGATCCACCTATCACAATTTTTTGCATTTTGGGAATAAAATGAAAATTCAAATCACCCCCTTTTGTATTACTATCATCTGTACCATTGATCGAATGCTTTTGATTTTACATTCATCTTTGACTTACTTCTAGAAAATTTTAATTTAAGCCATGTCTCTTAAACCGTAAGGCACAACCTTTAAGTTCATATTTAAGAGATGGTGATTTGAATAAATAAACTGGAGTCTGCACTGTCTAAGGATGCTAATATATCAACATGACTATTGCTGGCTCTTGCTACTCTTGAAGAGACAATTTAAAAACTCTTTTTGCAATATATCCCCATGTAAAATTTTAATCTCCATTTCGCCTCATCCTATCCCCAGGGGAAACATCAATCTTTATTTTGCCCCATCCTATCCCCAGGGGAAAATATAAATCTTTATTTGGCCCCATCCTATCCCCAGGGGAAAATATTAATCTCCATTTCGCACCATCCTATCCCCTAGGGAGAAATATTAATCTCCATTTGGCCCCATCCTATCCCCAGGACATTCGATTTCACCAGATTTGAATCTGCACTACCAGACGATGCTTGCCTATCAATATGACTATAAATCATGCAGTGTGCCCTAGCTGTTCATAAGTATCTAAAGACTTCATTGTTTTAACAGGTAAAACTTTGATGCCCTATTGTGCCTCATCCTACCCCCAGGGGTCACATATTGAACAAACTTCAATCTGCACTTCTGAGGATACATTATAGATACCACTAATCATGGTCTTGTTGGCTTTGATGAAAAGATTTAAAGTGGTTTCCCTAAACCTGTATATCCCCATATAAAACTTTCATTGTGGTCACACCCTACTCCTGAGGATATCGATTTCAACAAATCTAACTCTGCACAACGTGAGGATGGTTGCCTATCAACATCACTTATCACGGCCAAACTGTTCATAAGAATAAATTTTTAAAGACTTGACAATAAATTGTAAAACTTTGACCCCCTTTTGTAGCCTCATACTACCCCCAGGGGTCTTAAATTGAACACACTTGAATTGCCCCTCCCTGGGGATACTTACATATTGATATGACTAATCATGGCCCTACTGTTCTTGTGAAAATAAAGTTTTTTTTAATCAATATCAGCACATCTAAACTGTTCCCCCACCACCCACCCGCAGTGACCATGATTTTAACAAATACGAATCTACACCAATTAAGTATGCTTGTTTATATGACTAATGAAGGACCTGAAAGAAATGGCTATGATAATCGTTATAGAATATTCCCATGTTTGATGTTCTATTCCCGACAATCTACTGCACGGTAATGGGAAGGATCTAGAGTTCTCGACACTCAGCTGGAGTCATTCAGTCCTACAACTTTTAGGCCCCTGCCTTTCGATCATTGTGTGAAGAAATTTAAATCTACACTATAAATGTAAATATGGATGCTTACAAATTAATTTTAGAAATTTTAGGCAGGTCATATAAAAAAAACCTTTTACATACATTGTCCTATATATATATTCACATATATATCAAATTGTCAGCTCCAATTGTTGTCCAGAACAGAAACTGTGGATTATAAACAACATTTAAACAAACATCAATCTACACTACATGGGGGTACCTGCTCATCAATCTACACTACATGGGGCAGTGATTTTTCTACATTTTTTATAAGGGTCCTGTGGCTTTCGAATTGGGATAAATTGCCGACATTTCAGTCAAATTGGGAAAAATAAATTTTATAGCAAATAAGTTTAAATTCATATCAAACATTATATTATCTTTATTTTACACATTTAATTTTCTTTATCCTTCTAAAATTTTCAACTATTCTATCCAAATCATTCCCATAACTCTTTGTTAAGTCTTATCCCTTTTGTATATAATTCACATCGAATGTTTATTTTTTTTCAAATACGTTTTCCTTCCATGTTATTATTGGGGAAAATGCAAGCCAAATTGGGAAAAAATTGGCGATTTTTAGGAGAGGAAAGGGACGAAACTCGGACCCAAAATAGGCCTTAAAAAATCACTGTGGGGGTACCTGCTCATCAATCTACACTACATGGGGGTACCTGCTCATCAATAACCACTACATGGGGATACCTGCTCATCAATCTACACTACATGAGGTACCTTCTCATCAATCTACACTACATGGGGATACCTGCTCATCAATCTACACTACATGAGGTACCTACTCATCAATCTACAATATGTGGGGATTCCTGCTCATCAATCTACACTACATGGGGATTCCTGCTCATCAATCTACACTACATAGGGGTACCTGCTCATCAATCTACACTACATGGGGATTCCTGCTCATCAATCTACACTACATGAGGATACCTGCTCATCAATCTACACTACATGAGGATACCTGCTCATCAATCTTCACTACATGGGAGTACCTGCTCATCAATCTACACTACATGGGGATACCTGCTCATCAATCTACACTATATGAGGATACCTGCTCATCAATCTACACTACATGGGGGTACCTACTCATCAATCTACACTATGTGGGGATTCCTGCTCATCAATCTACACTATATGGGGATTCCTGCTCATCAAACTACACTACATGGGGGTACCTGCTCATTGATCTACACTACATGGGGATACCTACTCATCAATCTACACTACATGGGGATACCTGCTCATCAATCTACAATAGACGGGGTACCTGCTCATAAATATACACTACATGGGGATATCTGCTCATTAATCTACACTACATGGGGATACCTGCTCATCAATCTAAACTACATGGCGTACCTGCTCATCATTTAACACAACATGGGGATACCTGCTCATCAATCTACACTACATGGGGATTCCGGCTCATCAATCTACACTACATGGGGATTCCTGCTCATCAATCTACACTACATGGGGATTCCTGCTCATCAATCTACACTACATAGGGATACCTGCTCATCAATCTACACTACATGGGGTACCTGCTCATCAATCTACACTACATGGGGGTACCTGCTCATCAATCTACACTACATGGGGATACCTGCTCATCAATCTACACTAGATGGGGGTACCTGCTCATCAATCAACACTACATGGGGGTACCTGCTCATCAATCTACACTACATGGGGATACCTGTTCATTAATTTACACTACATGGGGATACCTGCTAATCAATCTACACTACATGGGGGTACCTGCTCATCAATCTACACTACATGGGGATTCCTGCTCATCAATCTACACTACATGGGGATACCTGCTCATCAATCTACACTACATGGGGATTCCTGCTCATCAATCTACACTACATGGGGATACCTGCTCATCAATCTACACTACATGGGGATACCTGCTCATCAATCTACACTAGATGGGGGCACCTGCTCATCAATCTACACTACATTGGGGTACTTGCTCATCAATCTACACTATATGGGGGTACCTGCTCATCAATCTACACTACATGGGGGTACCTGCTCATCAATCTACACTACATGGGGGTACCTGCTCATTAATTTGATTGTAGCCTTGTGGTTTTTCAGGGGAAAATTCCTGTATATTTCTAATTAAGGAGGTACATGTATATACTACTACTACATTTTAATGGTGGTACATATCCTATATTTTTCATCTATATCAAATGTCTTTAGTGTAGAATTCCTACCTAAAGCTTTTAAATCTTAGTTTTATGGTTTAACGAAAACCTTCATTTTATACAAAAATTGTCACACACATTTCAGCTTTTCTGGCAGAGTTGCTCTTAATAATAAGATTTTATAAACTTTATATCATCTCCCAATTATCTCATCTTGGAAAAATACATAAAACTTTATTTGAAAAATAAGAACCTAAAATCCATGCATTCAATATACTGTGTGTCATGTTTCATAGAAAATGACCTTAAAACAGAAAAGCTCTCTCAAAGACCCTCCCCCCCCCCCCCCCCCCCCCCCCCCCCCCCCCCCCTTCTCCTTAAAAAGTACCTTTCCATATTCTTACTTATTTCACCTTTGACGTTCATCTAATTAAAAAATCAATTGAATCCCATTCCTATTGGGGGCCATAGAATTTGGCCGGGTGGAAGGAGTTGAAAAATGTGAAACAGATAACAGACAGCTGACAAACATTGATCAGAGAGGCTCTCTAAAAACCGAAATAATTACAGTGTAGTCAGCAAAAGTTCAGGTGTATTGTGACTTTTTAAGTTTTACAGGTGTATTGTGACTTTTACAGAAACGTTTTCACTAGTTTGACACCTGGAGGAATACTACCTAAACTCCTGGATTAATGAGGAATTGTGTTGTGCGGGGGGAATATGTCCCTGTCTGTGATTTTACAGGCTTTGTACAACTGGTGGAATTTCAGTCAAGAGTTTGGTCAGACACTCCATCATCACCCTGCAAATCAACAAATGAAAAAAAAGAGGTTCATGGGCCACATCGCTCACCTGAGTCATCTTGGCCCATATTTAAATTTCCCTATACATTTCCATGTAAAACTTTGATCCCTACTGTGGCCCAACCTACCCCTGGGGGTCATGATTTTTACAAACTTGAATCTGCAATCTATCAGGAAGCTTTCATGTAAATGTAAACTTCTCTGGCCTAATGGTTCTTCAGAAGAAGACTTTTAAAGATTTTCTCTATACATTTGTATGTACAACTTTAATCCCCTACTATGGCCCCATCCTACCCCCGGGATCATGATTTGAACAAACTTGAAATTACACTATGTCAGACAGCTTTCATGTAAATTTCAGCTCTTCTGGCCAAACGGTTCTTAAGAAGATTTTAAAATGAAAGACCCCACCCTATTTTTTTTATTATCTCCCCTTTGAAAGGGGCATGGCCCTTCGTTTGAACAAACTTGAAAGCCCTTTACCCAAGGTTCTGGAGAAGAAGTCAAAAATATAAAATTTTATAGATGGACAGACAGATGGAAAGATGAACGGACAATCGATGATCAGAAAAGTTCACTTAGCTTTCAGCTCAGGTGAGCTAAAACACAAAAAAAAAAATGAATCTCCTCTAAAGAAATTTGTTGACTTAAAACTTGGCCTAGTGGTTGGGGAGGAGTTGAAAAATGTGAAACAGATAACAGACCGTCAACAAAAATTGATCAGAAAATCTCAAATGTCAAAAGAATTACAGTGCATTCAACAAAAGTTCAATTGCGTTGTGACTTTTACAAAACATTTTCACTAGTTTGACCTCGAAAAATACTATTGTAAGTCCTGAATTAGTGAGGTATTGTGCTGTTTGGGAGCATATCCCTGTCTGTGATAATAAAGGATTTGTAGTGGAATTTCTGTCAATGATTTGACCAGATACATCATCATCACCCTGCAAAACAACGACAATGACATTACAATTGTAACATGAATTCTGACCATGAAGTTAGAAATGCAAACTGGTCCTCAATTTTGGCCGCTTTTTGTGCTAGTTTCAAAATTGCCAAGATGTCTAATCAATTTAAACTTTCATATCATTATACATCTGTAGTATATATCAAACATAATTAGTTTTTGTTAAAAACACAAATGTCTCCCCCAGCTCCCCAAATTGAAAGTGCTCCAAATTACTCCCCTCCCTTCAATGTACTGCATGGTATGAAGGAGAAAGCAAGTCAGAGCAGGAATATCAACATTTATGAACTGTACTTTAAGAAAAAGATGGAGAAAAGATTCGAACATTGATGTGACCAATGTCATTGTTGTATACTATACAAAAATAATGACTGTTGTGATGTATTCTCCTTTCCTGACAATATGAATTGAAGCATTGTACAAAGTTTCAAGGCTATCCAATAAGCCATAAAGGAAAAGAAGTGATCACAATGTATTTTACATCCTCCAACCCTCTTAGATCCACTTTTAGGCCAATTCAACTTAATTAGTAGATTATCATCCGGGGTCACAAAAAATATGGGGCAGGAGGGAGGATTTTTATTTTTTTATTTTTATTTCCCCGGAAAAAAAATTAATGACAAAAGGCATCACACAAAGTGTTAATCAAGTTAACATTCAAAAAATCCTTAGTAAAAGATATAAAACCAACATCCTGTGACTTTAATCATTCACTCATGTCACTGGGAAGCAAGTTTGTTGGAAATCGTAATTTTTGCTAAAATGAAAAAAACCGGAGCGGGCCCTTTTTTGAGGGGCAGGCCGGGATGATAATCTATCAATTAATTTTAATTGGCCTTAACTTCATTGAAAATATTTGGATCCCCACATCCTACCAATATGCACATCTACAAATGGCAACGAAGCATTGTACAAAGTTTCAAGTTTATCAGATAACCCATACAGGAGAAAAAGCATTCACAAGATTTTGGATTTTGTGACAGACAGATGGACAGACAGTACAAACACAATATATATAATTATATATGTCTCTCCCTGGAATAGGGGAGACATAAGTAACACGATTAAATTAAAAAATTTACAACCATAAAAATGATTGGACTTCTCTGTGTATGCTACGGGGGCATACTCTCCTGTCTGTGTATGCTGCAGGGGCACTCTCCTGTCTGTATATGCTGCGGGGGGCATACTCTCCTGTCTGTGTATGCTGCGGGGGGCATACTCTCCTGTCTGTGATAATACACAATCTGTCTGTAAATGATGGAATTTCAGTCAATGATTCGGTACAGTCATCACCCTGTAAATGAATAGAAATGAAATTAGTTCTCTTAATGATTAGCTAGAGACATTGTATGTAGGCCATTAATTACCACATGTGATCCAACCAGGACCTAAGGAGTTTCACAGTTTGTGTGCTAAATGATTTAGAAAGAAAGGTAGGCTATTTGAAAATTTATGCATTTTCACCCCTGTATTTTCTTTCCTAGGGAAATGAATTTCTGATCCTGGGGCCACGAGTTTCACAATAATGGAAGAGGCGTCCATGCTGATTTTCACTACACATCCAGTTCTTGAGCTTCATATTAAAGAGTAAACACAGCTTAACAGATTCCAATGTCTGTATTTTCACTAGCTTTATATAATCCTTATAACCTCGTTCTGGAGACCGAAACTCTCATGATATACACCGTTAAATTCACAATTTTGGAACAGGACACCATAATCTGTGTTCAGCTGTGGTGGAGATGTTTTAACATTTAATGCATTTTCAATATATATAAACATGATCTCCAGGCTCTTACACCACATTTTTGTACTGGGGCAGGGAATATCAAAATTTGGAATATTAGAGACATGTCATTGTGGGAAAAATCAACATACTTAATAAATTGTAAAGTATCAAGTGTTTCTTAATTTTATTCATCTTTATGTGGAGCAGAGCAGATCAAAAACCCTTGACTTGGGAAGATGAATTTTACTTCATATAAATTTTACCTATTTTCACAAGCAACAGGAACTTGAGTAAATAACTCTAAATATCACACAGTTTATCATCTCTCTCCATTTCTTAGCTTAGAATAAGATTTATATTATAAAATTTCTAAGATATATATTAGATCTAGATCTATGTCCTCTTTAAAATTTCATAGAAAAAAATCACAAATTAAACAAACCTGTCTCCAAATCTCACTAAGATGCTATGTAATATGTATACAAGTGTAACCCGGCTGACCGCTACACAAGCAAAGGTGGTGTAAATGGGGTAGGGGTGGAGCTGAAAAGTACCTGTCCTAAAAGATGAAGCGTTAAACACACACACACCCCCCTTTACAAATTCCTGGATCCGCCCAATTGCCCAAGATGTGATAGAGATAACTGTGCTTTATGTGTGATAGAGAACAGAGCGGACAAGAGACCCCATGTGACTGATATTTGTTAAATACTGGGGTTTTGTTTCACTGACTCTTGTTTTATTATAATTTAAAAAGTGATAATGACGCATTCATGACGTACAGACTTGCTTGTGAGAATGTACAGAGACACGGTTACATTATTTTAACTAGGCCTAGCTCAAACTGTAATTAAAATTATAACCAGACATTTTAACAGAACCTAACAGTGTTGTACCTGACAATCATTACTGAACTCAAATAGATCTACTGCAAAATCCAGCGTCCTGATTCAGCGTCCATTTTTGTTTGACAGGATGCGGTGTCGTCTGATTTATCAAGAGAGACAACTTTTGTATATCCTAGTGTGGCGGTAACATTCAGAAACTGCTGGAGTTATAGTTCTTGGTAGAAATAGTACCTGTACTAGATCTATAGGGGCTTGCGAACATGATCATACCCGCCAACCCTGAAGTTCACAAAAATACCTAACTAGGCTAATAGATAAAAACATTTTCTTTATCGTAGATAGGCCAATTGTTATCACAGGCACCAGGATTGTGGATAGCTTGTATATAGATATTATGTAGGACTACACCTCCCACTTAATTATTGATATACAGAACCAATAATTTATCCAAAATCTGTTATTTCCCCACCGATCACCCTCATAAGTCGTTCTGAATAGTCAGTTTCAACCTTCTGTAAGCTTTAGAGATGACCACTTCTGTAAGCTTTAGAGATGACCACTTGTGTAAGCTTTAGAGATGACCACTTGTATAAGCTTTAGAGATGACCACTTCTGTAAGCTTTAGAGATGACCACTTGTGTAAGCTTTAGAGATGACCACTTGTGTAAGCTTTAGAGATGACCACTTGTGAAATATGAACGGATTTGATGAACAGCTAAAAAGTGATGTTCATTTTTTTAAATGTATATTCACAAGTTGTCATCTCTAAAGCTCTAGAAGAGGTGGGGGCCGGTGTGGGGGGGGGGGGGGGGGGTGTACATAATATCTATACAAGCTATCCACATTTCAGGTGCCTGTGGTTGTGATCAGTTCAACACATACACATCACTAAATCATAGGGTCCTGACATCTTATAGTAATTTAGTAAATATTACTTAAGATTAATTACTCGATCTAAATCACTTCAGTTTCTATTTCAAAAAGGAATAAGAAAGACCAACCCAAACAAAAACTAGGTGCTGTCATAAGACAGAAGACTAATAAATACCCGCTCGCGAGTGTTTGCCTATAAGTATACTCTCCGTCCAAATGGCGGATCCATTTTATATCGCTGGATCCTATAATTGAGAGAGAGAGAGAGAGAGAGAGAGAGAGAGAGAGAGAGAGGACAATAAATTGAACTTCTTTTGAAAGAAAGTGCATTGTCGGATTTAAAAGAAAGTGCATTGTCAATAAATCCGACGGGGCTGATATAGATATAAACGCATGCAACAAAAGAATGAAAAACGTAAGACATGATTAAAATGCACAAAGTTTAGTTTTTAAAAGGTGGATTTTAATTGGGTCAATGTACTCGTATCATTCCATTCCTTAAAAGCAATGGAGCGATACTCGTACATTAACCCTTACGTAATGCGCAGAGTGTCAGTCATCTGTCTGTGTCTCGCAAATACTTGGTATAGACAGCTATCATGCTGGATCACGTGAAGGAAGGGGATATAGACTTCCTTTGGAACGGCGTACATACTCAATGTTGCATCGCTTATGGAGACCCACTTCTTGAAGAGTGACCTTGACTTTTGACATTGAACCCATTTTTAAGGTCAACAACCTAAGACCTTGTGGAGAACAAATTGTGATTTTGACCTTGACCCACTTTCAATGTCATTCAAGGTTAACAATCCCATTCCAGTGGATTCCGGGTCTTTACGACCGGTCGTCTTTGAGTAATGACTTTCGGAGACAGTCGCTGAGTTTAAGGGTCTTCGGATTTCTGAGATTCATCTCTCACGGAAATGGGTTGTGACGTGACTTCGTCAGCGAATGTCTCAGCTTGTAGAATATCACATGACTACTCCTAAAGATGTAGATGGAGCTTTATAATAGAAATCGTCATTTTTCGGCCCCTATTTGCCCCTTGGGGCCAATATGAAAATTCCAAAACCTTATTGCACATCTACAGAACATTACTATTCAGCTCCTTGAATATTATGTGACTTCTCCTATAGATGTAAATGGAGTTTAAGTGACAAGCTTTATAATAGAAAACGTCATTTTCGGGCCCCTATTTGCCCCTGGGGCCAATATGAAAATTTGAAACCTTATTGCACATCTATAGGACATTACTATCCAGCTCCTAGTCAGAGTATCATTTGGATAGCGCTATAAATGTGAACACAGTTTTAGTGACAACAACCGGGACGGACGGACGAACCGGGATTAAAAAAATAAACCCCAACTTTATAATAAGAATCAGTGCCCATACACTGCAGATTAAAACAGGAAAACATTCTAGATCACGTGTTCCTAGAGAAAAACCACGTGTTTATCATACGTACAGATTATTTATTGAATTTAGGAAACATATTTTGTATTCTGTTGACCAAATTATTACCACTGCAGATTACTATACGATGATATACTTAATTGTCAATGTTATATAAAAGAAACCCACATCATTTTCATCGTTATTTTTGTTGTTGTTGACTACAAGCCAATGTATGAATGTCAATAAATTGAATTGTTGAATTGAATTAATGTTTCCAAACTTGACTTAATTACAGATAAACCCCAGGAACCGTAGGGGCACCTGCAGGCACGTAGTATCGTTTGTTGTTTTTTTTAATATAAGAGGGATGGGACAGTCGTCGAAGTTGGAAAAAGTCGACTTGTCTAAAATTCTTGACAATTAAGCTACAAATATTGTCCAATCTTCAAAAGGGGAGGGGAAAGTGGAAATCGGGAGACTTCATAACGGAAAACTAAATAAAGTGTTTCCCAGGAAAATGAAGGTTTTAAAAATGATAGCCAGCCCTCCCCTTTTCCCGGTTCTACATGCTTGTCAAAGTCAAATTTTGGACACAGACCCCCTCCTTTATATCATTTTAAAAATTATTTTTAGCCGAGTTGCAACGAAGTTGAACTCGGCTATTGGTTTGGTGATGCGGGCGGGCGTGTTGGCGGGCGGTAATTAATGGGTGTCAACAATTGGTTTCCGGATGATAACTCAAAAAGTTTACAATCTAATCAAATGAAACTTTGATATATTGTTGGGTACCAGGTAAGGAAGACCCCTATTGATTTTGGAGAAAAATTGTCAAAGGTCAAGGTCACAGTGACCGAAAATAAAATGAAAATTTCAGAAAAATTTGGTTTCCGGATGATAACTCAGAAAGTTTAAATCTGAATCAAATGAAACTTAAATATATTGTTGGGTACCAGGTAAGGAATACACCTATTGATTTTGGAGAAAAAAGGTCAAAGGTCCAGGTCACAGTGACCGAATACAGAATGAAAATTTCAGAAATATTTGGTTTCCGGATGATAACTCAGAAAGTTTAAATCCGAATCAAATGATACTTAAAGATATTGTTATGTACCAGGTAAGGAAGACCCCTATTGATTTTGGAGAAAATGGGTCAAACGTCAAGGTCACAGAACCGAAAATAGATTTAAAATTAAAAAAAAAATTAGTTTCCGGAGAATAACCTTTAATTTGAATCAAATGAAACTTGGTTATATTGTTGGATACCAGCAAAGCAAGGCCCCTATTGATTTTGGAGAAAAAAGGTCAAAGGTCAAGGTCACAGTGACCAAAAATAGATTGAAAACTTCAGACAAATATGGTTTCTGGACAGTAACTTGAAAAGTTTAAAACTGAAATTAGTTCTTCACAATTATAAATATGCCACATTATTCCTGACTTTACAATGTATCCCATGCAACTCGGCTTATGCACCCCTGGGTGCATATATTGATTTTTGATTTTTAGGTAATTACATCAAATCCGTGATAACGTTTGGTTGCCAAGTAATCCGGGCTTCATTTGTATTGTATCCGACCTTCATTTGTATTGTATCCGGGTATCATTAGTATTGTATCCGGCCTTTGTTAGTTTTGTATCCGGCCTCCATCTGTATTGTATCCGGCCTTAATTAGTTTTGTGTCCGGCCTTCATTTGTATTGTATCCAGGCCTTCATTTGTATTGTATCCAGGCTTCATTTGTATTGTAGCTAGGTTTCATTTGTATTGTATCCGGGCTTCATTAGTTTTTTTTATCCGGGCTTCATTTGTATTGTATCCGGGCTTCATTTGTATTGTATCCGCCCTCATTTGTATTGTATCCGGGCTTCATTTTTATTGTATCCGGGCTTCATTTGTATTGTATCCGCCCTCATTTGTATTGTATCCAGGTTTTATTTGTATTGTATCCGGCCTTCATTTGAATGTAGAAACTAGTGAAATAAAGAGCAACGAAATATTTGTCACTTATCACATGTGATGTTATAGTGGGTGACGCAAAACCCATCAAGCAGCACCCATATCGTTTGAATCCATTAAAATTGCAGTACTTAAAAAAAAACAGAAATGCAGTACATGCTGGACAATGACATTGAGCCATGTAAAAGTGACTAGAACCAGTTGCGGATTTAGAGGGGGCGCAGCCGGTGCGCCCCCCCCCCTAAAATTTTCAATTTTAAGGTAAATCGCGGTATCTTGTTTCGGAAAATGTACTAAACGATAAAAGAAGCAATAATTTCTTCCACTCCCGGAGAAATAAATGACAAGATCCTTTGATTTCTTGAATTACTTTATTGGGAGAACCTAATTTTTTTTTCCAAAACCCCCTTAAAATTTGGGTAATTTTATTAATTTCACCTTATTGAAATGATAGAAAATACTTCAATACGAGACATATTTCAAGCCCCATAAAATCTGTGAAATCCAGGAGCTTCCGGGGGCTTCACCCCCTGGACCCCCACCAGGGCTTCGCCCTAAACCCACTGCCTCTTAAAGTGGTGCCCCCCTCCCCCGTAACCACAATTCCTGGATCCGCCCCTGCTTGCATTCTAGTGCCGAAACCTGATGGTACCTACCGATTATGTACCGACTTCAGAAAAGTGAATTCTGTCACGAAACTTATATCCGATTTCCAGAATCGATGACTGTATTGACAAAATCGGAAATGCATTTGTAATTTGACCTGTTGAAAGGTTACTGGCCAAAAAATGTCTGCATCTGTGACTCCCGATGGACTGTTTCTATACAGAGTGGTGTCCTTTGGTATGAAAAATATTCTAGTGGCCCTTCAGGGGACGATTCACTCCCTTCTTCATGACCTTCAATATGTGAAGCTTACATTAATGATGCAATCTTCTACATCGACATGTTAGAGGAATATCTCCGTATTAGGCGTGCGTTATTCGACATCCTGGCAAAAGAAAACAGTGAACCTTGCAAAGAGTGACTTTTGTCATGCTACTGTAGAATACTCAGGCAATTCTATACTCCGGCACCTATCGGCTTCCGTAAAAGTGTAATAATGAATTAACTGATAAATTGAAGGATGAACAGAGCCCCCTCCCTCCAATTTAAGAGTACGAAGTTTGGGCCAAAGAGACAATTTAGGTTCCTTTTCTGCTTGTCAATAATTGTAGAAGTCAATTTCTCCTCCGACTGTCCCTATACACACTTTGAAAAACAATGCTGCGTGTTTGCGTACTATTCTAAATCCTTCCACAATAATCACTAAGCGATACGAATTACATTGTTTTTCCAATTGGCAGCCGCCACAAATAAATTAAGTGGCGGCCGCCAGTTCAATAAATATTAATTCTATACTCTGGCACCTATCGGCTTCTGTACATGTATATACATACACACACATATATATATGTGTGTGTGTGCGTGTGTAAGGAATGACTTTAATTCTGGGGCAAGTTATACGAGTATAACCTGGTTTGGGTCAGTTTACGCTTTATAATCCGCGAAGTATATATATGCGTGTGTGTGTATTTAGGTTTTGAATTGTGCAGAATGAAATTTTCATTACCGTTTCAACTTTTAAGGTGGGGGGTGTTGTGTAATACATTTGTACTTGATTGGCACCTGTGACCTAGATACATGTAAGTTTCTAGACGTTCAGTTTTAGAGCTACTTCGGTATAAAGATGATGTAACACTTATTTTACTGTAAATATTACATAACCGTGTCTAATGAAAGCTCTGAAAAAGGTCATTTTCAGTACTATATAAATACACTGTAAATTTTGTGGCATTAAGCAACGAGTCTCGATTAAGCTGAACCTGGGTATTTGACTGATTGTCCGATTTGTGACATTCTAGCGAGGGAATTCAGCTCGGCATTAAACCAGCATCAGACCCTGATATTGTATACTCTACCTAGTGTAAGTTAGCCATTTGTTGTTTTTCATTTAATAACTATAAATAGATTGTGTTAAATCTTTGTGATTGATTTCTGCTGAGTTTAGGGTTTATTCTGTGCCACAACACAAGATGCGCGTGGTCTGAGTGGAGGCCAGTTGTTGAGTCCACTATCTACACTGCAATACTATATAAACTGTATGTCGTATGAAGGAACTAGAACGCATCATTCAAGTTTTGTATAAAGGTTATTTCTTTATTTGAACATGTTTCTAATACAACACACTTTGGATTAAAAACACAATAAATTATATAAACCTTATTTTCTTATATCACAAAACCTTGTACAAAACTTTTATATATATATGTAATCTTCAAATCGCATTCAACTCTTACAAACGGAAAGATTCACAAGCAATGGGGCGTGACACATAAACCTAGTCGACGTCAGACCAAACGACGTCACACAGAAGCAGATCTTCGCAACACTAAATAAACTCAATTATAACAATTCGAGGGCGGAGATGTTTCACTTAAGCACAGATTTACCAAAAACGTAAAATACGAAAAGTTGTTACGGCTTTACTTCAAATTAGGATTTCATTATTCGGGATTTCATCATCCGTTATGTTTTTCAAAAAATAAATAAATAAATTGTAGATAACATGTTTACTCTTAACCATAAAGGGGTGTTATAAAAGCAGCAGCCAATCAGATAGCAGACCTTGCGCGCCAGCCTCGTTTTCAATATCAGTGCCACACTTTAGCAACATGCTTAATCTACTCACAAAATCAAACTGGATGGAAAAGGGGTGTTATACGTATGTACAAGACTGAAAAAAAAAAATCAACAATGAAGTAGATTTTCCAAACACTCCACATAGCCTGGTTATTATATACAATACCTATCTAACGTACCAGACTGTCACGCTCGACACAATTCTGATATGAACATTTGTAAACTGTAATTTAGAGTTCTTCATATCTTTGCTGTGACATTGAATTTGTACATGTAACCGGTAGCCAAACCTTTTCATGAACATGCACACAAGAAAATGAAGTATTTAAAAATTTGAGCATTTGGATTCAGAAACGGCGAGAATTGTGTCTTTTTCAGTTGATGGTGCCAGTTACAAATACTACAGTACAACAGCGAGACATTGTTGGGAGTATAGCCTATAAATGTGAGAGATTTCACAGCGTCTTCACGCCTAGGAAATGAGAAGTCTGCACACCGAACAACGTTCTCTCTAGCAGATGAAGGACTCTCCATCGACAGAGAGTTTAGCATGTTTAGAATGCAATATGCATAAAATCAACGATAAGTGAAAAAATGTCCAAAAATAAAACTGACGTAATATCCTAATACATGTCGTGTTTACAATGAAGACTACCTAAATCACTGCAAGAAGTAGATATTTCACATGCATACTTGTGTCTGCTAATATATGTTAAGTCAATCACTTCAATCACACCCCAGCAAGTGTCGCCACCAAGGAATAATTGCAAGTTATAATTACACCAATAGACATTAGGTTAGTTAACAAGTCATGCCTTCAGAATGACATGCCACGTGACTACGCTACAGTTGGATCATGGGATACATACAAATGGCGCAAACAGCGTGTCCTTCTTTGTATTTTGCGCAGCACAGTCGCTGAAAAGCCGAGTGTAAAATGACGTAAAGCAGAAATTTAAATAGTTCCAATTATGCAGTCACTTCCTCTTCCGGGTGTTTTTTTTCTAAAACTTCCTTCCTGAAAGGTCTGGACTTTCACTAAGTCTACAACAAACGGGAGATAATTCAACATTATGGAAGCTCATTAGAGAATTACAATGATTGATTGACTTTATGAAGTTTTACGAAGACTTGGCGATATTTCAGCGACCAGAAACACAAGGGTTTGAAACCACTGCTATGGGTCCAGTGTGGAGAATCTATATTTTTAATGTCTTTATCAATTATTCTAGCTGCCTTACAAATACTCGCAAAATATTCACACACAACATCAGCTGTATCGTATCAAGTTTCATCTGCAACAACAATCCATATAAGTACCAGCGCTTACAACTTTAAACAGTGGAAAAATCGACAAATTTTGTTTTCATTGCTCCGAAGAAAATTTTTGAGGGTAATAACTCTGCGTGTAATTAAAGGAAATCTTTCTAATGCACTTTACATCGGCGATAAACATCTTTTTTTCATTCAGGTGACGAAATTGATAAACTAATCTAGAACATCCCGTTATTCTATCTAATGTTTTAATAACTTGACATGTATTGTGTTAGAACATGCTTTTATTAAATATCGCAGTTTCTTTTTTCCCCATGGTACTGCGATATAAATACTTATATATACATGAGAGTGAGTATGTGCATAACATTCAAGCTGCATGCAGAAAAGTCTCTCTGCGTTCTACAATTCTGGGAGTATTGGGGCGCCTAAATTATGAATCTTGGAAAAACTTGAATGATATTCAACGCATCTTGTCGTCCTATCATGAGATTCATATTAGTGATATCGCGAGATTTGGGTTATAATTATTAGATGAATTAGATTCATGCACGCCACTCTGTATATAAAAATAACTGAGACATTAAGACACCCTCTATGGGAGTAATTTATGTGTGTGTAAGAGGAAACAGCAAAATCTGGTCTGTATGACCTAACACATGGATATACCATTGGTGTACAATAAGAAACATCATAGCCAACGGTTAAACAAAGAGTCCATGGAATATTCCGAATGTGTAATTTGTAATAAAACCTATATTCAACATTTATCTGCGATCTTATTCGTCAGCGTAAGGAATACTGTCTTGTCTTCCAAACCAAGGGGAGTGACTGTTGTTGCTCTCGTCAATTTCCGGCGAACTTGCCAGATTGGGTTTTTTAGAGATGGCTGACTTGTGTTGTGCCGATTGTAAAGATTGAAGACTAATTACTGAGGGTCGACTCCTCTTATCGTAGCTGTCTAACTGTGACGTGTCAAAGTCCATTTGGAAAGCGTTAACAACACGAATCTGAAACAGAAAGTAGACCAGGCAAACGTTATCATGGAATCATGTGTATTCAAAATTTAATGAAGTGCAATTCAAATTAATGCATTTAATGGGAATTTTCCTGATTGTATCAATAGACTTTATAAATATCTGAAATAGATCATGAAATAGAGTACATTGATTGTCATAAATTGTTAGGCTTTTAATAAGATAAGAGAAAAGAAAAAAAAAAAAAAACAAATGCAAGAGAAAATAAAGGTAACCATGCATTTCAAAAACCATGCAGAACTGAAATTAAACATGCTACAATTTGGAACACTGGTGTGCGGTCATGCTCAAGGTGACAAACACTCAAGACAGTCAGTGAGGCATCTACGTCACTTCCGATACATGGTCAAGCTTGTTTCATATCCTCTAATACTGACAATCCTAGAAAATGCAAACGTTTTAGTAACAAGCATTTTCTCAGACTTGAAATGCAACTGTGTACCAAATGAAAATCTATTGAAAACTCAATACATGATGAAAGGTGTTACTGTGCACCAAGTTGTTGTAATCAATTGATATCATATCTATATGAAAACGTGCAGTCGTGACTGGGATGGAAAATTATGATATAAAGTGACAAAAGTACTTACAGATAATCGACACATTTTTTTTTGTTCATGTGGGTTTAAGATTATATCTACTCAAAGGGGGGTTACTCTCACAGCAATTCACGCACCAACATGAAATAAATCACAGACAAAATATCTGACAAGTAAATTTTTATTTTCTATCGTAATAAAACCCATAAACAAATGTTTTAAATTATCTATGTTAAGGAATGCATACACAGCTATAACACGGCACGGAATACAAAGAAATATACATCATATTTGTGGTTTAAATAACAAACACATTCAATTTGACATGTTTCAGAGTCATAAAATCATAAATATCCTGAAAAATGCACAATATGGACTATACTGTATAGACCAATATTTGCAAACTCTCTCTCTCTCTCTCTCTCTCAAAAACATATGGAACTTTAGTAATCCTACAGCTTTTTGTGAGAATATACAAAGAGTTTAAATGAAATTCAAATGAAAAAGATAATTGTTTCCTTTGATCCCTTTTTTTTCTTTCAATCGTTACATGACAATCTTTTTTCCCAATACATCTGTTTTGACTAAGCAATATAACATTCATATAAAAATATTGGTAAATCTATGCTTAATGCATTTAGCAAGTAATATAGAGTAATAAACTCGTATATTTCTTCATATATGTATATATATATAATAACAATAGGTATAAGAATTGCTCAAATCACCAATTACTGCCATGGGATTTTAATCAACTAAACTTGAGGATGTTTAAAATAAACTCAAACATTTTTATTTCATAAAATGAAATTAAAAGAAAAAATGGGGGCTATATTTTGAATTCAAGTATTAGAATGAAAAAAAGTAGTATGATATTTCTTTATGATATATTGAATTCAAATGGCATTTTGCACTACTTGGTCTAAAATTAATACCCTATAGAAAATACTTATGTAGTGTTGTTCCCAAAAACAACTCTTGGGATATTGGTTATGTGCAACCTGTGACATTATGCCGTATTATAAAAAAAAAAGCTGCAATTAACAATCAAAATATACATATAGAACCGCACATAGTGTATGGCCAGTCTCTGATAGAGCAAAAATTGTGATTCGTCAATGAACATTCTTTGTTGGAAAAATACAATTAGAAACACACACCAGACAATTTGTTTTCTACTACCTGAAGGAATGTTCCTGTAAACTCATGAATAAACATGCAGACTTTTCATTACCAAAAAACAGAACCAGCTCAATCTCAGTCATGCTTCATGCATACTCTTTCCTCGCTGTTCAAACACAAGATGATATAAAACACACAATGATTAAGGTAGAATCAACTGGTCCCACTAAAATCCTTAATGCAGTCCTTAATTAACTCCAGGGCAGTATCATTGTTGGACAAGACCCTGGATATGGATGATCTTGGCACTTTTTATCCCCATAGGTCAATACTGGTAGTGAAGCAGAATGCTTATCTTGATATAAATCTTTCTCAGGGGGACCAGGAAAGAAATATCGAACTTGCATGCATTTAACGCCGAAATATGTTACAGAAAATACTCTGGGAGCTCACATAAGGGGCATAACTCTAGTGTCCATAAACAAAATGTAAAACCTACAGCCTGTATCTCATTCATTTGGTGATTATGGTAGCACATGATCTGACTGAGGGGTGAGGATCATAGTATACACATTTAGTGAGGGGCAGGTCATTAAACGTCTGACCCCATTTCAAAATTACTGAAATTCTGAAATGAAGTGCTGTACATAATAGGTGAGCTATGATGGTAGATGGTGGGTGCTCTATACTCAGAACTCTTAAACATTTATAAGGTTTTGATGTGACCCAATGGAAATCACCTGACAATAGGAATAAAGGCAAGTAGTTCAGGGTTATGTCCCTTGCTTACATAGACTCCATATAATGTAGAAGTGGAATGCATCATTTAGTAAATAAATGAGTAGGAAACAAAACACTACAAATCACAAGAACTAAAGCAGGATTGAATCATTCCAACCAACCAAAGCTGTACAGGACACATTCTCTCTGCTGGGGGAATACATGCATTAATAATGTGATCACTGCACAGAGACCCAGATATCAAAAATAACAATTTCTCGTCAGTGGACACCATGGAATTTTAGTTTGCTGCTTTATATATGATGATATATCTATAAATGTTCACATGAGTATACACATTCACTAATCCATACACAGTATATTGCAGGTTGTAAGTATCTTTTAAAATTCCAATTCACAGGAAAAAATATCTTGTACTCTCAAATTCTGCATTTTCAAAAACACTAAAATATATGATTCAGAGAGCGTCTACAAGTTTTACGTAAATTGTCTTAAATCTGTGTTGAAGAACCTTCAGTGACTGAAATCGATTGAGTGGCTATTTTTAGAACACGGTTTCAGATGCCTGGCCTTCGTCGGTTGTCCCCATCACGCGTGGACTAGTTGAAGCGGCCACAGGTTTTCTATGCTTTTGATTTTGTAGTGAGTGGTAACTGTGCATTGATGATATACTAGAACTGTCATATCGTGCATCTATGCCCATACGGAAAGCATTAATAACACGAATCTGTAAAAAGAAATGGAACACAAAAAATCAGGTTGGGTTAAACAAAAGTAAGGACAAACAACACACTCAGCAACATGTCTCAACAGCCTGCACTCAGTCACCACTGCATCGCACAAGTGGAAATATTAGCCAGTCAAAATTGGGTATTTTCACTGGAGATTTCAAGATTGTTATCATTTAATTTTCATATTCATCATTGTATAATAGAATACACAAGTATATCATCATTGTGTACAGAATATACATGGATCACGTCACTGCTAAAACTGAGGCCTCACAATTCTATACCTGAATTATGTAGACAATCACAACATTTTTGTGCTTGAATTTCCAGGTATACATTTGCAAGTTCCAAAACAGAATGAGAGAGAGCTCTATTGAACTCTTGTGAGTTTCTCCCATCACCTTTTTTCTGAATTAATGCAGATTTAATGAATTTCCAGTATTGTCGAGACATGCTGCTGAATTCTGTCAAACTCAAAAAAGTTGTAGCACTCATGTGTATGTACTATAAAGCTACAGAACTAGACATTCGTAACAACGGTGCCTACATATATCTATATATATACCTGATGGTGGGGTGTCGGTTCTAAGCTACGACTCGTGTACAACCACTTATGCAAGAGAACCTTAATTTGATACCAAACTAACACAGGTGTATCAAAATGGGAAATTGCTTAGAAAGTCGGACGTATCAACATTCAAATAAAAGTAGCACCAGTGTGCCTGGTTTTTGTTAATTCAAAATAAACCCAGTTTCAATCCACATTAAAGTGCTTACTAATTTCAAAATCCCAATGAATCTGGCCAGTCAAAACGACAGCCTGCTCATGATACTTGTGATATGGTACTCACTCATCATCCTCTCACTTACAAAAAAGACCTTTAGGTTTCCTTATCCATAGACTTACATTCTACATGCATCATTCTGTCTTGAATCAATTGAACCAACATCTCGGCTATAAACGGTACAGGACAAATGCATGTTTTATACTAACTACTAGAAATTGTAAGAAGCACGGATCAGTATACCTCTTCTGAGTAATATGTCTGTACAGTAAAAACAATCTTTCTTTGAAAGCACATATCCAACATGTACCTATTCTCTGAAAAAACAACCAAAAAACCCCAAACATACAAAATCAGTAGAAAAATTCACTGACACAAATCCCTTAACAGCATTTCAAGATGTAAGCAGATTCAGACCATCAGATAGGTAAAATGTCTATCAAAACTGTTCAAGTCCTTCATTTCATTATAAATCTTCATCATATAGAGGTTTCGGTAATACTATTAACATCAGCGTGACTCAGAGTCTTAAGGGAAGAATCCTGGTGGCTAGGGTTCATTGGGGCCATCATAGGGGACGGCTGTTTAGATACAAGAGGAACATTTTCGTATGACTGGCTCTTAAGTCTAAATCCAGAGTCAGGTGGGGATACGGGCATTTTGGGAAATGGTCTTTCAAATGCCGTGGTTAATCGGCGGCATATTCGTTCATGATGGTTTGCAATGGTCACCGACTCACTCATAGGTCTGGGCCCCTGGTGAGAGCGAGAGCTTCGTAAACTATGAAAGCTGTGATAACTGTTCACACTACGTTTTTCTTCCAGATCCTCCAATGTGCTTTTAAATGCCCGTACTACTCGTAACTGCCAATGAAAAGAGATTCAAATTTAATCTGCAAAGTATTTGCCATGGTCTTTCCAAATTTACAAAATTGGTACAGTATGGGAAACCACAACAGTGGAATAGGACCACAATCACTAGAAACACCTCACTAACAACTACATACGACCAGCTTGGTTCTGCTGCTTCATATATACGTCTAAGTTGATAAATACCAGTATACTGTACAATGCGTAAACAAGAACCTGAGTGTCCCTCGTAGTGGACCGACCGCAGTGGGCCTGTAACATGCTGGAACTGGAGGGAATGACGACAAAACAGAAATCAAGATTGGGCCAAAAATAAGAGAACAGGGACTAAACCAAAACACACACTGGGAATTGTACAACATCAAAATGTGACTGTTCTCTCTCTCACTGGATTAACTCCATCCAAAACAGAAAATGTAACCTTTGTCCATAAAATCAAAAGGACTGGGATCAAAGCAATTGATGAAGGGGGGGGGGGGGGGGGGGGACTTAATGTAGGATCTCATGAATGATTGAATGTAATAATGAAGAGAATAACAAAAAATCATGGTATAATAACAAAATGTTAAAATCATAACAATTCTAATTACTCTACTCAAAGGCAACACCTCCATCTTCTAATCCGGTGCTAAATCACAAATTGGTAAACAAATATTAACTTTACTTTGTAATCCTTAAAAGTCAGACAAGGATCACACACATTATTTTGGATTTCCATTAGAGAGATTTGCATACAAATACTGATATTTTCATACAGTTAGAAGTGTTGCCCTGTTCAACATAATGTTAGCTTCATAACTAATTTTAAATGGCTGTCTACATGAATTCAATAGCCAAATAATTTAGTGATACTATCTATCTATCAAATATGCTTTCAATGCATGTGCAAAATTGATTTCTTCCAGCAAATCCCTACCAATTCATTCCATAGGTACTTCATAAGTTTTATCCAGTTACTGATACATTGTACCCTATGTCATAGAATTGATATTCCAGTTAATGAATAAAGTTCAGGACTCTGAAGAAATTCAATTTCATGCACGATCAATGCTTCAGGGTTTCTTTCAAATCAAAAAACAAAACAAGAATGAATGGAAACCCTTTCAAATATCTCAATTATAACACAAAGAAATCCTGCATTTCTACAGTTAGTAACCTGGCAATGGTCAGTTTCTCTCTAGGAGGTCACACAACAAAGGAATATATGTATGCAAGTTGACAACGGCATACGGTCACACAACAGGCATGCCCTTACCTGAGTCTGCAGACGGGCGAGGCCACGGATCCACAGGATTTGTCCACGACGTCCAGGCATTCCATCCACCTCTTCCACTTCCTCCACTTCATCCTCTTCCTCCTCTTCTGGCTTCTTGCTGGCCCAGGAGCAGATCCTCTTTGGTATGACAGATGTTGGAATAGTTGTAATAACCTGTTAATATTATCAACATTCATTGGATATAACTCAATGACAAAACAAGAGGTCGCACACTTATTGGTCATCTAAGTTGTTGGATTTTCTAAAGATAAACATGAAATTTCTTGGCTTCTTTCCGACCATGTGGAACACAGGTCCTATGAACATCTGAGTACCTTTGATACTGTGTATGTGTAATAGAGAAAGGCTTGTAACTCCTACAGAGTACAGCCAATTTCAGTGATTAAAAAAAATGAACAGAAAGCATTTAAACTGCACTCTGTAGCTGTCGACTGGCACATGACTCATCCAGATTGTCACCATATTTAAACAAAAACAAATATTGTATTTCCTGAGATGCTCAAAAAATCAATTTTAACAAGAAATGCTTCAGAAATATGTATAGCTCCCATGGTGCAAAATTGAATAGGGTTATATGCATAATCATTTAACTGATAGTAGTGCCAAAACAATTCAAGATATTGAGCGAATGGACAAAATCTTCCTATTGTCCTGAGCGGATTGATATTTCATGTAATTTAAGAATGGAATTGTTAAATGATCAGAAAATACTATTGCTAAGCATGCAAGCCATCCCTATCAGAGTTTTTGAAGGAGGCAACATTCTAATTTCTTCCCACTACAGAAGAATGCTACATGCAAACCTTTTACCATGTAACCTTAAAATCAATAGAGATCATCTATTCCTTAGGATGTACCAGCATATCAAGTTTGATGTCTGTCAAGCAAATAATTTTCAAAATATATAGGAGACAATATATTATGTCCAGTTTGATCCTTGACCTTTGACCATGTGAATCCAAAATCAATAGGGTTCATCCAATCCTTACAATGTACCAGCATACCAAGTTTGATGTCTGTGAAGGAAAGGGTTCTAAAGATATTGAGCAAGAGTGGATTGACCTTTGACCACAAGATAAACAAGACTTGGTTGACAAACCATCGCACCAACAAGTGCAAAACAATATGCCCCCTCTTTTGCCCTACATATGGATTATAGTAACACCTAATAGTATAGTTGGCTGCATATTATTAAATGTCCCACTCGAAATTTTTCACTCATATGGCTATGTCACCATTGCCCGTGAAGGGCTGTAAAATTTAAGCCTATGCTTGGCGCTAACCGCCTTTAAACAGGAAAGGATCTTTATTGTACCACACCTGCTATGACACGGGGACTCAAGTTTTTGCAGTCTCATCCAAAGACAAGCAAGAGCCACTGAGGACCTTTTCTAACCTAGTTCCCCAAGGGATCCTAGAGGTATAAACACATACTGCCCTACATACAGGTGTATAGTGACACCTGCTGGTAGTATAGAACTACATAGTGACACCTGGTGGTAGTATATTACTACATACAGTGACACCTGGTGGTAGTATAGAACTACATACAATGACACCTGGTGGTAGTATAGTACTACATACAGTGACACCTGGTGGTAGTATAGCACTACGTATGGTGTACAGTGACACCTGCTGGTAGTATAGAACTACATGCAGTGACACCTGGTGGTAGTATAGTACTACATACAGTGACACCTGGTGGTAGTATAGAACTACATGCAGTGACACCTGGTGGTAGTATAGAACTACATACAGTGACACCTGGTGGTAGTATAGTACTACATACAGTGACACCTGGTGGTAGTATAGAACTACATACAGTGACACCTGGTGGTAGTATAGTACTACATACAGTGACACCTGGTGGTAGTATAGAACTGCATACAGTGACACCTGGTGGTAGTATAAAACTATATACAGTGACACCTGGTGGTAATATAGTACTACATACAGTGACACTTGGTGGTAGTATAGTACTACATACAGCGACACCTGGTGGTAGTATAGTACTACATACAGCGACACCTGGTGGTAGTATAGAACTGCATACAGCGACACCTGGTGGTAGTATAGAACTGCATACAGTGACACCTGGTGGTAGTATAAAACTATATACAGTGACACCTGGTGGTAATATAGTACTACATACAGTGACACTTGGTGGTAGTATAGTAATAATAATGATTGGTTTTATATAGCGCTTTTTTCCAGCGTATGCTGTTCAAAGCACTTTACAATGCATTATTACTCCGGCAGACCTTATATCAATCTAGAACTTTCTCAGCCTCCTAAGAAACATACAGTGCAAGCTGCCATTACAAGCGCTAGAGCACTAACATTCTAACAATATCTTTCACTGTCTATAGCCAGGTACCCCTTTCACACTTGGATGGAGTGAGGAAATTCATGTAAAGTGTCTTTCCCAAGGACACAACATCGGCCCTGCCACGGACAGGACTTGAACCCACGACCTTTCGGTCAAGAGTCTGACAGCCTAACCACTAGGCTACTGACGCCAAGTACTACAAGGCTGATGAGTGACCTAGGTAGAATTTTTTTAAGTTGCTGGATGTTTGGATGAAAGATTCTGAACTTATGTCACAACTTACCTGTCCCCATAATAAAGTGCTAACTCCCAGAAACACACACCAGAACCACTGATCTAGCGTTAGTGCTTTAGTAGAAAATACAGTTCCACCAAATTGTACTAAGATTATCTGAAACAGTTTATAAGTATCATAAATATACATCCTTGCGTATTTCATACTCAGAAATATCAAAAGATTTATAGCAAATAACATGTCTAAAGAAATTCATTACTTTGGTTTTACAAGGAACAACACAAATAACAATGTATATATTTTAGTGCCAACAATATTACTATATCAATACAAAAGCAAATTTTGCATCTGATCTTTTACACAATACATTTGCAGATGTTAAAATTGAAATCCATATTTTCATAGTCCATGGGTTATGACAAGTCAGCTGGAGTGAAACTTAATTGAACTGTAAATTAATTATACAGGGTTCAAAATTAAGCGGAAATACTCGCTAATGCAACCCAAGAAATGACTTTTATGGCTTTATAACATTATGTACTTGCAAACTTTATCAATAAATTCTTTTTAAATCTTAAAACTCTGGTGCAAAATAACATAAAGAAATGTTTCTATGCAATGTTAACAGGAATTGGCAAGCTTTATCGCAATTCACCTTTGAATTAGAACGCTTTACCCGATATAGTATTGCGTTGTGTGACGACACAATTGAATGAGACGATTGAACAGTTTGAATGACATGTTTGATGTAATACAAGAGTTTTCATTGGCCAATTACAGCCCGCCCACTTTCTCGAGCGGATTCAGTGTAGCTGGAGAACTATAGCTCTCTGAAAAGATCCACCTCTTATAAAAACCTTCGATTTATGGGTCACAAAAAGCTGCGGACGGTTGAGGCCTGATATCGGTGTATTCTTGTGTTGCTGTCTCATAAACTCAATATTAGAAAAATCTTAACATATTTTTCTACTATATACTTGTGTCCAAACATACCTTCAAATATTCATTAAAGCCACATATGACCCGAAAACTCGCAGCTTCAAATGATTTCGTTTGTTGACGTAGCCATGTTAGGTAGCCGGTCAATTCGAACTCTTTTGCTATTGGTATCTATTCATAAAATTGGTTGTAAGTTATGTATTCGCTCTTCAGTTATTATCAACACGAATAATTAACAGAAATTAAAACATATAGTTTTTGTAAAGGTAAAATAAGCTCTTGATTAACGAAAATGCTACATAAGCCCATTAGATGGAGACCGGCCGGCACGGCCGCCCATGACTAATGAAAGCTGCATTGCCATGAGTTTAGCTATTTGAATAATTATCATTTAATGGGACTGGGGCAGTATATTATTTAAACTATTTAACTAAAATATTGGTGGGGTATTAGTACACATCTAGATGCTATTGTGCCAGTATGGAAATGAACCGGGATTCGAATTGACTGACTACATAACATGGCTACGTCTACGAACGAAATCATCAAAAGCTGTGATCGAGTGTTTGGACACAAGTATAGTAGGAAAATATGTTAGGATTTTTTTTATATTAAATTTATGAAACAACACAAGAATACAACTTTTTCTCTTTCTTCCTTTGAAGTTTTTTTTCCATCTAGCCGTCATGTTTTCAAATGCTGACTACTCCCGTATAAGGGAATTTGGGCGGACTTATACATATGGACCAATGAGAGTTTCTGTTGCATTTCGCAATTGTATTACAAACAGATTCAATTGTGCTGTCACACAACGCAATACTATATCAGCCAAAGCGTTCTAATTCAAAGGTGAATTGCGATAACCTCCGTTATCACATAGTAAGTGAACTAAAAAACTTGATTTACATCAAACTGTGTTTAAAAATCTAATTTTGTTTTGAAGCAAAAACATTTGGCAACTTGTAAGCATATAGTTCAGTTTGTCCACGGGATATAGGGAAAATGTGTGCTTCTCCAGCTGTTATCATTTCAATGCAGAGGAAACTCAGACGATTGTTTACAAGGTGCCATATACATGTAAGCAGAGTCTGGTTCAGATGTTAGACGCGTGTGACGTCCTTGTCTGATTTCTGTGTATATAGCTCACAGGAGTTAATGAATTCAAATAAAAGGCATGAACATAAATTGAAATATCACCAATCACTTTATTGAATAATTCTCAAAAATTGCCAGCAGGTTTATTTTGCAAGTGCAGTCTACTTCACTTATATTGAAGTTTAATATATTTACATTAAACTATCGGTTATATTTTGGTTAAAATAAATATTAACCAGTAACATTATTCATGTAGTTGAACATCAGTTATATTGAACTTTGGATATAATGAACAATTCAGGTCGGTCCCCAGAATTTCAATAAGGTCACGTACGACAGCGAGTCGCAGTGGGTCGCTATGGCAGTTTTGACTGTATATCCAAAGTTGACTGTCGATATATTTGGCACTATAGCTACGGATAAAAATTAATTTTGAACCCTGTTGATACAAGCTACAACTATATACTCAAAATAAGCAGCTCAAATAGTGTATCTGCATGAATAGCAACATAGTTCTGAATATATTATAAACTATATTGATATTCGTGTAAGTCCAAGGGCGGCTACTCTGTTGAATGTACTTTATATATAAATTAGCTCACCTGTGCTACAAATGTACCAGTCCAAATTCCTACAAACACAGGATTTCTTCTTAATCCCTCAAAAATGTTTCGCTGCCCATGAATTTTTCGAGCATTCATTTCATTAAATAACGTCATCATAACAAAAGTATTAAATATAATAGTGAAGTGCTGTGATGGAGGGGCGTGGATTTTCGCATATTTTCCATCATCTATTTCAAACAAATTATTTCCTGAAAAAGAAAAGAGGGTTTATCAATAATCAATTTTTTCCATTAAATAATACACTTCCACACATTATTACAAACAAAAGAGTCCCACTTTGTGGCAATATTTGCCCCAAAAGGTCCATAATTTTTTTTTAAAAATAATACAAATTCATGTGTAAATTTTCAAACAATAGATGCAGGAATAGTCCCCCCAAAAAATAATTGTAAAATGCATAGTCATAGTCCATAATTCTTTTAAAAATAGGTCAAGAAAGCCTAAATCAAATATTTGTAACTCATTGATTGGTAATTAAATTCATGTATATATTTTCAATAGCCAAAAGTCTGGAAAAACTGTCAAAGCATGGACATATACACAGGCTGATCACCACAGGGCTCCTACCTATAAACAGGGTTCCAATAATGCAGTAAAACACAATTACAGTGAACCTGCTTATCACCAATTCATGCCTTCAGTGAACCGATTTTCATTCCATGTAGTTATAAAAAATATTATGAACTTATTGGATAAAACGAATTATGTTTATAACAAATCAAAATTGTTTGTCCCCAGCACTTTGCTATAAGCGTGTTTGACTGTAATCATTTACACCACAAATCTTCCTTAAAAATCCTAGTAAAGAATTCCTGGGCGCAATAACTTTAATTGATTTTAAAATATTCTTATATTTATGCAAAAGAGTATTATTATGCAATTGAACGGTAAGAAATAATTTTCACATCGTTGTTATTGAGATCTCCTTAAAACTGACTTCCTTGTAGGTAAGTTTGACAGTATTAAGACTTTTAATGATGTAACCAAACAGGGAAACTAAAAATCACAGCTCAGCCAGACGGGCACACCTTCATAATACGTACATTTATACCAAAGTTTATTCACTCTGTATCAGTACTTCAGCAAATAATCTCAAGGAGAAATAACTTAAGTACCCATTGGAACCTTAATACACCATTAATATTCAAATTGCATTCATAGGGCTAGCCTTGTTTCTGAGTATAACACAACTACATTATTGCAAGATTTAAAAAAAAACACCACTTCTGTAAAAATTGTACTTCTAACATGTCTGCGTTTCACTTTTCATAGTTTAATCATTAAGATCACCAAACAAACACACCCAATCTGTCCCAGGGCATTTTTCTACTCAATATAAACACACATGATCTTTCTACTCAATATATAAATACGCACAATCTGTCCCAGCGATTTTTTTCTACTTCATCTATAATTGAAATTGTCCCAATATTAGACTTCCTCCACGAAATATTTCTTGTAATGCTAACACCAGTGTATTTCTAGAAAATGCATCTACAATTCTCAATTCTGTTGCCCTATAGACTGTTTTTTGCAATGGTGAAATTTTTTTCCCCCTATATCAATAGAACTACTCTGTAGAACCTGATCTCAGCATTAACCAAGACACTGACCTGCAAACAGCAGTACAAACACAACGATTAGTTGATAAATAGAATGTCCCATAATATTTTTTGTCATGGTTCGTGAGATGAGTGCTTTGGTTCTGCCGTAGGGTCTTCTTTTCAGAAGTTCAGCACTGGGCAGCTCCGTGGCCAGAGCTAATGAGGCCAAGGTGTCCATAATCAGGTTGACCCACAACATCTGGATAGCCTTCAGTGGACTGTCCTGTAAATGGGTAATAAAGAAAATCATTGAATGAATATTGACATGGATTTTTGCAGGTTCTGTATCTATGCTCAGTTTAAGAAAGCGGTCACCATTAATACAAAACTTTCCGTGGAATTCTGATGTAAAGTTGGACATTAATGATGAGGTTCAATGACTTCTGATGAATAATATCTATGACTTTTTTTAAAAATCTGTATAAAACTTTACTTATTCAGGGCTCGGAATTAGCGAGAAATACTCGCAAAATGCGAGTACATTTGAAAAATAGCGAGTAAAAATAATAGACACTCGAAAATCTTAGCAAGTGGTGATTTACAAACCATGATCGTATCCGTTTTATACGGTGATACGCTATCCGCTTTTTTAAAACTTGCACTCAAAATCATACAAACGCTTACATGAACGACCGATTTCATTAACTTTCTATCCGGATTTTTCTGTTATGATTTTTTTAAAGAAACTCGGCATCAAACAAATGCTTTACAGGTCGGACATCGCATTATGATGGAAAATATAGACACGTGCCACGAATCCTGTTCACCTATAGGGGTGATAAAATTTAATTCCAAGTATGATTTTTGTTATTCATTTATCTAAAAAGAAAAAAAGAGTCTATGTTTTACCAAGTCTTCCGGTAGAATGTCCTCAGTATATATCTACATTAATTTATTCTCATATTGAGGTCGGGTTGTAGTGATGACACGAGTGAAATGCTCACCGCATAGACGATTATCAAAAAAGTTCATCGAATCCGTGAACGTGTTGCTTATAAACTATGAGTCCGGGATTCGCTTTGAAAAATCACTAGTGACACCCCGGATGTTGCGTGAAATTGGTCTGCGGTAAACAGGTTGTGGATTAGGGTGCGATGGTCAAGAGACCTAAACATTGCACCATATGACTTACGTAACTTGGTGTCTTGTCCAAACGATGTCTGTTGACCCACTAGGCTCAGTAATTATGGGGAAATCATTGATTTAAAAAAAACATGAAAAAAGAGCACCAATTCAATATTTTTATTTTAGCTTGTAGGTTTTCATTTTAGCCTGTGGATTTTTTACCCACAGGTTAAAATTAGCCTGCGGTAGAAAAAGTTAATTTCGACCCCTGCTTATTTAGTTGTCCCACATCAAATTAAAGACAAAAGAGGGTTTTTGGAGTGGGGGGTGGGTGTGGGGATCTTTTTTTCTTTCTCCCCATAAAATTCCTAACTGAATAAACTTTTTGTTTACACTATTGTATTTCTAGTGTTATCAGTTTCAGTAACTCATGCCATCAAATGTAAGATAAAAATCAATGCTCTAATGGCTGTTATAACAAAAATAAGTTCCTAAATGGCAATTTGGCCCAGTTAATTTGCAGCTAATAAAGATATCAGATTGGGTGGAATTTTCTGAATAACTACTGATGAGGCTCGAATCTATCCATAAATACCATGGAAGTGAAAGGCATCTGATGTTTTAAATTGGTTATACAGGCTCCAAAAAATAATAATAAAAGGGTTAGAAAGTTTACGACTTCGCTCAAATTCCTGCCGTCATACTTTATGCCAACATGAGATAAATAATCATCCCCAAATGCCTTTTTCTCACGTGATTAGAAAAATTGGATTGGAGCTTGGTGCTTCTACAAAAATGATCAAAACGTCTTAAAAGGGAATTCACACTGTCAAAGATTTAGGATTGATGAAGCAGATTATGACATCATGATATAAGTCAATATAAAATGACATCATGTAGGTGACATGAGCCCCCCTCTATGACTTATGGGTATTTTTTATTTGCATTTTGTAAGCAAACAGAGAATCTGAAGTTAACAATTAGAAAATTTAAAGGGCGAAATTATGACATTCAGGATAGCATAGCTTTTACAGGGCTGAATGACACAATTTGTCACTCTTTCTCCTGTTCACACGGCAACATTCACCCCGACTTACATTGATTATACAGGCTCCAAAGAAAGCCACCATAACAGCCACACAGTTGACTGTCAGCTGGAACTGTAAAAATTTGGCAATGCTGTCGTATACATTCCTACCCCACATGACAGCTTTGACAATGCTGGTGAAATTGTCGTCAGTAAGGATAATATCAGATGCCTCCTTAGCTACATCAGTTCCTGAGATGCCCTAAGATGAAAAAAAAAAAAAACCCTCACACATTAACAGATCATTTTGCTTTCACAAGGGTTGAAAAGGTGCTGTAACAATTTGATTGGACTGCTCTGTCAATTCTAAATAGTAGGAGACTGATGTAGAAGTTTTTAACAACACAGTATATTTTTTATTTTTGAGGTAGCTTTGGACACTTACATGTCCATCAGAGCTTTCAGTAAGAGTAGAGTTCTAGCAGTGAAAATAAACTTTGAACAGCAGCAACAGCGGAGGCAGACTCCAAGGAGTCACCGAGAGTGATCAAAACTGCTTCTTTCCTACACAATTCTTGCCATATAAAATACTGCATGGTTTCAATACACAAAATCATTAGTCTTTTTCCATCTATAAGACTTACCATAGCAAATCCAACATCAGCCTTTTTGAGGGCGGGGCCATCATTAGTTCCATCCCCAGTGACAGCCACTACTTCACGGCTAGTTGTCCGCTTGCTATCAATGATGCCTTTCACCAAGGTGTATTTGTCCTGAGGAGAGGATCTAGCCAACACTCTCAGGTCTGGCCAAATTTTATCCAGAAGTTCCTGACTCACCTACGAACAAAATTATTTGTATTAAAAATCATAGACTGACCCAAACCAGGTTATACTTGTATAATATATCCCAAAATTAAAGTCATTCATTAATGAATAAAATATTACTTCTAAGATAGCTTTGTTAAGACATCAAATGGAAGAAAAATTTTACTCCGATATAAATATGACTCAAGAAGCAAAATTCTTTCTGTTCAAAATAGTTTTGGCAACACCGTGGGGAACATGTACATCTTTGCTTAACAGCAATGTTACATCTTCATGATTAGTCATGAAAGTATGACCTTGACCTTGAGAAGTAACACACATCCACTTCACCATATATATGTACAAATTAAGCTCATCATTTCCCCACAAGGTGCTGTTGGGGGAACAGACACTCTGCATCGTAACACATTACAATCCATCTATGGTTGAATATGTGTGTCAAGTTTTGTTACTGAGCCTTCAGTAGTACTGTTTCTATTTTGTTTTATGATGCAAGTTTGACCTTGGCCTTTAACCTTGAAAAACATGGTTTTTCCTTTAATCCTTCCGACCAAGTGTTACCAATTTGATGATCCTAGCCTTGTTAAAAAAAATGGGCTATTGATGAAGTGCTTGTATTTTCACAAAGGAAGCATTTAATTTAGTGATTATTTTTGCATGGTGAGTAAACACTACAAAAGTCAGCCTCTCTCTGTCTGAAAAACCAAATTCTAAAGGTCATTTTGGCCTTCTATTTGGCCAATTTTAATATTTGTCAGCCATTTAAAGAACTAATTTTCACTTTTGAGAATATGCGAGGGCAAGAATTGCGATGCTTCAAGCCGGCATACTTCATGAAGCGTGTTAGCACTTTACGAAAAAAAAATGTCATTGTGTTTTAAATTTTTATAGGCCATTTGCTGATGGCCAACTTCAGTCTGAATAACTGAGGACTAAAGTCACTCTGATGTTCCTACATCATCACAGAGTCATTAGCAGGTTATTTCTACCGGTCTTCACCAGACCCACCCATCATCTTTACTCTTACAATTATCTATCAGAGCCAGCAGACGATTTACCTCTCCATTTGCATCCCTGATACGTTTGTTGAACTCCTTTCCATCGAGTACCAGAAAGTTCTCATTAGGTGTAAGTATACCACATTTGGCAGCAATCGATCGAGCAGTGTTCACGTTGTCTCCGGTTACCATTCTTACTGTAATACCTGCACTCTGACATTGCCTTATACTGGCAGGTACCTGTAACATAGTCACTTATAGAATACATCACATGTACAAATGTTCACTCATTTCTCTTAATACTGCCACTTTTCCTGATCAGGAAAATGTCAAAACATGCTTATAGCAAAATGGTGGAGATGAATAATTTTGATTCATTATAAATGTAATTCATTATATCCCACAAGTCATAATATATTTTGAAACTACTGGGAATGAAAATCATTTTGCAGTAAGCGTGAATTCATTATAATCATGATAATCGTTGAATTTTCATGTGATTTCATACAACAACAAAAAATGTAAATTTCGTGTTTTACTGTAATAAGTTGAATATTTAGAGAATTTAATGTAAAAAAAAAATTCATGCACATTTCTTGTGTTAATGACTGTAGGGCATGACCTTCAAATGGAGGTCTAGTGATGCAGTAACCTTAGCAAGATAGAAACCCTCGCGGCTACAGTACTAAGTGTCATGTACACAGTGTCTGACTGAACCCAAAGTGACCACTACCCAGGTCATAAATCAACACAGTGTCTGACTGAACTCAAAGTGACCACTACCCAGGTCATAAATGAACACAGTGTTTGACTGAACTCAAAGTGACCACTACCCAGGTCATAAATGAACACAGTGTCTGACTGAACTCAAAGTGACCACTACCCAGGTCATAAATCAGCACAGTGTCTGACTGAACTCAAAGTGACCACTACCCAGGTCATAAATCAGCACAGTGTCTGACTGAACTCAAAGTGACCACTACCCAGGTCATAAATCAACACAGTGTCTGACTGAACTCAGAGTGACCACTACCCAGGTCATAAATCAACACAGTGTCTGACTGAACTCAAAGTGAACACTACCCAGGTCATAAATCAACACAGTGTCTGACTGAACTCAGAGTGACCACTACCCAGGTCATAAATCAACACAGTGTCTGACTGAACTCAAAGTGACCACTACCCAGGTCATAAATCAACACAGTGTCTGACTGAACTCAAAGTGAACACTACCCAGGTCATAAATCAACACAGTGTCTGACTGAACTCAGAGTGACCACTACCCAGGTCATAAATCAACACAGTGTCTGACTGAACTCAAAGTGACCACTACCCAGACTCACCTCATCTCTGACTGGGTCCTGAATGCCAGTGACTAGGACACAGGTCAGATTCTGGACAACAGAGTCCTCATCCTCCCAGTCATGGTCATCCTTCATCAGTTCCTCATTGTCCTCAGTCCTGGTACCTGAATCAAACAATATACACCGTTACAAGATCCACTGAGATTAATGCGCTCATTCTACTCTGCTCGTTGATGGTTTCTCATGTTCAGCTATTACGCTTTTATGAAACATTATTTCAAATGACACCAAAACTGATTACCCATATAATGATGAATATTGTGATGGTAGGTTAATGAGTTGCCTCTATTCTAGGAGTATAATTCATGATTAACATTTAACAAATAGAACAATGTTTGGTATTGTAAAAAAGAGCTTTGCATTTGATGTGATTTGTTTGTAATGTGACTAACTTGCATCAGTGTGGTAATCTTTATAAGCTATACAGATGGTCCTAAGGCCATCTCCAGCCATGGGCTCGATCACATTTTTGACAACATTCTCCTGCTCTTCCACTGAGAAGGGCTTCGGCTTGCCCTCACAGTCCAAAATGAAATTACACCTGAAGTAGAGAGTGCATTATATTGACTACTGAGCTGCTTATATACACAGTACGTTTCACAGCCTACAGTCTTCATCAGAGGGGTACTGCGCTTTTTAAGAAATGAATCTTTTAAGTTTTTTAAAACAGTACCACTACTTTCTCACAAATTCTATTTCAGCTTGATTGCCTATTCAGCCTTGAACACTCTGAGTGATTGTTACTTTTTCAGGACAATCTCCGAGGCTCCCTTGGTAAACAGCCGGTAGCCAAACTTCATGTTGATGACCGTGCTCATGGACTTCCTGACCGAGTTGAAGGTGTACACTTTGTACAACGCCTCCTCTGGAACCTCATCTCTAATGGTGTGGTATTTCTGACCAAGGTCAAGGACAAATCCCAGCAGGGAACACTCCGTTTTGTTTCCCAGCTGCTGCGGGAGTCCCCCTTCCTTGTCGGGCTACAATGACAAGTGGATTCATTCATTTTTTAACCTAACCATTCTTTATTGATCTGATCCCACGCATTAAAATATTCCATAATGTAAAAAGTTTGCCCTGTAAACATAATTTCATTTCACATTTTACATAACCATAAATATCAGGAGCTACTTTCACTCATGTGCAAAATCACCATCAGTAGCAATCTCAGTTTAATCTGGTACTGGACTTGACAAGTTCAAGCTTTGAATCCTGTAAAACGACACCCCTCAGAATAAACTGAGTTTACAGACTTAAGAGGTATATGGGTACTCACGAGGACACGGGAGGTATAACCACTGTTGATAGATATGCTCCTGACCAGAAGATCTTGAATAGTTGGGGCCAGTGCATTGAAATTTGGGGTACTCTTGTAGTGGGCTCCTGTAACAAAATTTTAGTTCACTGAATATTTCAACTAGAAGTACACAAGATCTAACCTCACCAATATAACAGAAAAAGGATCGCTGTCAATTATTTTTCACTTGTAATTCATCCATTACAAAAAATTTAGAATATCAGCATATCAACACAATTAGCTGCCTGTCGTCCTAACACAAAACCTATGTTTAATTTTCTTACCCCCGATGTAGGACTGGACAACGGTCATTCGGTTGGTGGTCAAGGTTCCAGTTTTGTCTGAGCAGATGGCTGTGGCATTACCCATCGTTTCACAGGCATCCAAATGTCTCACCAAGTTATTATCATCCATCATTTTCTACCATCAAAAAGAAAATATCATGAGGCTTTATCAAAGCTAAAGTGGTAATCAATCAGGTTTTATGGTTTGTCTTTCCAAGAATGCATGAATTTAGCACATAACGACGTTTCAATTTACCCCTCCTTTTGAATGCAAAATGAAATGATTTTTCCTCACTAATTTCTGAGGACAAACAACAGGGGGTATGAAACAAGACACCAAATGTTACATCCTCGTGTTCGTCTTTCAACAATTAAGACACATTTCGAATAAATCCTCACTACAGAAATGCTTGTCATTTTTCTCCTTACCCTGACAGAGTAGGCCAAAGCCAGGGTGACTGCCAGTGGCAGACCCTCGGGAACGGCCACCACCAGCACCGTCACTCCGATGATGAAGTAGAAGACGAATGTCTCAATGTACTTGGCGGTTTGTTCCGTTTCCCAGGACTTGCCGTTGATACCGAATTCTATCACACAGAATTTGACGATGAGAATCAGTACCACTAGCACTGCCACAGCCGTACCTAGAGCCCAGAGAAGACAAAATAGCACTCAAATTGATGGAAATACAAAGCGATAAGAAAAACTGACAAGTCTACGAACTATCAAACAGCTTTCGAAACATCTAAGAAATGACTAATAATATCATTTCAAGATATCAACCGAAAAATAGGGATGGAAAACTGCATCAATGCACTAATACATTCTGTTAAGTTTTCTGTCCAGTTTTTCAGTTGATATCCTGAACATAAGGGAAAAAATGTTAGATTCGTTTCCTATCAATTAATTCCCCTTCAATTGATATCATAGAAACAATAATGCTGCAAAGGTCATTCACTGTGGGGACAAAATATTCCAACCAATCAGATTCATTGTTACATCATCAATATAACTAAGATGAATTAAAATCAAGAAGAAATTCAAATGTAACACAAATTGCAAAAGCAGAGTTATAATTGTCTTCAATTTCTCCTGGGTAATGAAAAAAACAGGTTACTGTATTGTCTTCATTTGGGAAGATTGTATAAACACACTACAGGTGGTGTTCATCTCCTTCAGTTTGTTAGAAATTTACTGATACACTTGTTCCTGTACTAATATAGCACAGCTTTACATAACTTATGTAAAGCTGTGCTATATAGTCCTATATTAACACGTAACAGCTTTACATAACACGTAAATCTGACCTCCATATCCTATCTGAATGGCTAGGACTATAAAGTACAGCTTTACATAACACGTAAATCTGACCTCCGTATCCTATCTGAATGGCTAGGACTATAAAGTACAGCTTTACATAACACGTAAATCTGACCTCCGTATCCTATCTGAATGGCTAGGACTATAAAGTACAGCTTTACATAACACGTAAATCTGACCTCCGTATCCTATCTGAATGGCCAGCTTGGTGAGTTTTCCCTGGAGGACGGACTTCTCTTTACGAGCGGTCTCGGGCTTGGCCTTTTTCTCCACCTCTGGGGCCTCCTCCTCTCCCTTGTTGTTTAGGTTTGTTGTGTTGTTGTGGGCATTGTTTCCCGTTATCACTGGGTTAATGGTATCAATATCTTTAATAAAAAAATTCACATAATTATATACATCGAAGTTTCATACAGCCAGTTCTTGTATACTCCATTATACTAATGTGTTTCCTACAACTCAAACTTTTCAATGATGATATTTTCGAACAAAAAGTTTTATGATGTGATATATAGAAGAACAATGTGTATATATTTTACAATAAGCAAGCAATACTTGAACACTTCATCCACACAAAGTGGTGTCTTTCTATTCAACTAATTCAGAAGCCTTGTCAGAATTCCTCGTATCATCCCAGGATATTCAAATACTGGCTTTTGCAGATTTATCAATTTTCAAAATTTCATAAAACAAATGACCAAGTCCGAAGACTATTTTACAGTAGCACTGAACATTGGATCTTCTCCTTAGAACCAAACTTCATGTAAAATGTGGCACAATAAAGATTGAATTTTCAAACTTTAACTAACCCCAAGAAGATTTCCCCCATCTTAAATCTAGAGAGTTTCAAGAACCATGTTTTACCTGTGGTGAAGTTCAGCTTACAGATGGGCAACAAAGTGACCTATTTTGCTTTGCAGGTGACTTAAATACAACTGCAATTTAAACACTCTTTAAAATTCAGATGCAACCCCCCCCCCCCCCTTTCATTTTCTCCATTACTACTCTTTGCAATAATTATACAGTCCCCTATTCAACTCCAATACGCTTTATACAGACACCATCTTTGCTTTGTGATGGAGTGCTGATGAAAATCAAGAAGAAAATGAAATAACATTCACATACCCACTTTTGTTTCAGCATCACTAGAAAGCACTAAGTAAAGAAAAAAGAAGAAAACAGAAATGAATACCATGTAAATCAATAACATTCATACATTTACATGATAATATATATATATACTTAGGTAGGCATTTTTTTCTCAAAGAATTGTTCTGTAATTACACTTGGCCCTCTTTGTTATAATTGGCAAGACATACAATAGTAAGATTTCAAGAAAAATTAACAAGGCAAGCAAACATTACATTTCATATGCAATTGAAAAGAAACATTTGCAGGTGCTTTATTATTCAAAAATCTAATAGTATACTTCTATCAGTAATCTATGTGTTGTTTATATTCTTTATATTGATACTTTAAACCTTCTTCCACAGATTAGAAAATTAGAATTGATGCATGGTGTATCTATAAATCATTAAGCCAGTTTGTTTTATGAAAACCTGCACACATCATTATTTCTACTTTTGAGATATATATATATCATCACTGACAATTCTTTGAAAAAATATTTCCTTCAACATGAAAAGAAAGAAAAAAAAATCCTTCATTTTAATGCTAACGTCATGCTATGATGTGGTATTATTCAATTCAGCTGTTCTAGATAACTTTCAGAATTTTTTTTTTTCATATCAAACATGCATTCTAATTGATTTTGTCTACCAATCATTGGTTAGTTTTTAGTTACACCTGATGCATCAACATGCACCATAAATGCACAAGTTGCACCAATTCCCATATTGGCAGAAATGAAGATGTCTATTCACATGCTGCATATATAGCTTTACGAATGCTTTACACGTGATGATGATATATTATATATACATATATCTCCATGCAAATGATTCCACGACTGCCACACCTGGATACCCTACACCCTTGCGTTCAGTAAATCAAAAGTATATACTTTCGAAATTTCAAACACAATGACTATAACATCCTCCCTATGGAAATGACCAACTGTAATATGAGATTTGACCTTAAAGCACCTGCAACTGGTTATTTACATAGTACACTAGACACTACACAGTACTGTGTCCACGCGTGTCATTATTTTATATGATCAAGCAGTCTCTGCAAAAATGAAGTATCACATAATACACACATATATATACATGTATACTCTTCCAGGCACAACCATGGGGTACAAGGAACAGTTCTTACAATGCTTTAAACAAGTATTTTACCCCCAAGACTGTTTGGAAGAGCATAATAATCTTTATGAGATAATATATACTTCTGTTAATTTCTTTATTATTGTTAAGAAAAGATAACTTGTTCCACTTCATTTTACATCTGAAGTTCTTTTGTAAGCGTGGTCCATGCCCAATCAGACTTTTTCTTTTCAAAGATCAAACTTTTAAGGAGGCTTATGGTCTACTCTTCAGTGTTTAAGGAGATTTGTTCATGAAATATACTAGTATTTCTCTGTGCTTGATTTACTGTAGATAATGTCTTTCTTCATTTACATAAAAACCATAAAAATGCAGCCTGTAAACATTAAAAAAAGGATCAAGATACAGTACACATATGGTGTGGTACAAACACTATATTTCTTAACCCGATCCCCCCTTTTTTAATTTTGCTTGCGACAAACTTGATGTTTAAATTTTACTAAGCCCTCCCCTGTGTTCAGCATGTTTAAATTCATGTAGAGGTTTTAATACAATCTTTCTTAACCAGGCTGTCATTAAGTCTCAAATTATCATGTACACTAAACATAATATCTACCAAATCATTTGTACAGCATAAAAAGTAACCCAAGAATTGTATACATTTTAACAAGGACTCCCCTGTATGTTGTGTGTGTTAAGTATAAGGAAGATATTTCTCAGTGTCGTACAACTTCTGTATGTTGTGTGTGTTAAGTACAAGGAAGATATTTCTCGGTGTTGTACAACTTCTGTATGTTGTGTGTGTTAAGTATAAGGAAGATATTTCTCAGTGTCGTACAACTTCTGTATGTTATGTGTGTTAAGTACAAGGAAGATATTTCTCAGTGTCGTACAACTTCTGTATGTTGTGTGTGTTAAGTACAAGGAAGATATTTCTCGGTGTCGTACAACTTCTGTATGTTGTGTGTGTTAAGTACAAGGAAGATATTTCTCGGTGTCGTACAACTTCTGTATGTTGTGTGTGTTAAGTACAAGGAAGATATTTCTCGGTGTTGTACAACTTCTGTATGTTGTGTGTGTTAAGTATAAGGAAGATATTTCTCAGTGTCGTACAACTTCTGTATGTTGTTTGTGTTAAATATAAGGAAGATATTTCTCAGCGTCGTACAACTTCTGCTGCACATGTATATTTCTATAAAGTTCTGGATCAATCCTTTCGTGACTCTTATTTAAGGAGCGACCATAGAGCTGCAAGACAATTCAAAAGCCTCCTTAAAAAGATGGCTTGCATACAAATGAGAAACTCCTCAGTTGGAAAAAGTACTACTCTTTGTCAAGCCATGCTTTTTTCCCCCTTTCTTTTTCCGTTTAAGCGATGGGGCCGGACACAAACTTCACACGCTACATATTGATCTTCTGTTTTCAGTTAAGCCTGTTAGTGGTTGAGACTTGCCATGTTCAAAGTTTCTGGATGCTAAAAGATTCATAATTATATAAAGAAATCAGTCCTGTTTATAGAAAAAGAGTATGCGAGAAATTAAATCAGCTTGGATTATACATTATCTGCATTTGCATTGAAAATGTTAAAATAACTTAAGCTAGGGGGAAAATAGATTTTAAGTTATACAGTTGAAAGACACTCAAACACTCCACTCATTTGAAAAATAAATGTTTGCATTTTTAAAAGCAAGAGAATTGAAAAAGATTAAATGCACACAAGCCAGAGAGTTCAATACATGTAAGTATGTGCAATGCAAACTGGAACTTCTATATAACATGAAGCATGGATTGTGTGGATATGCTGCACTGAAAAAATATATCAGTCTCCTTCAAACTGTTTTGAATTATAATTCTATACCTGTAGTGTCAACACGGGCCCTGTTCTGTTACATATGGTAATTTTTTTTTTTTTTTTTTTAATTAAAACAGAGTTGTTGGCAATTTTTTCATCCACCCCCCCCCCCCCCTCTTTAATTGCATTTAACAACACTGAAAAGTGCACATTTTCACACACATAACAATTTTTGCATGGATTACCTGAAAATAATACCATTTAAAATTCTCCCTGTACATAAAATTGTATTTGGTATCCCTTATCTCTAACCCCCCCCCCCCCCTAAACTTTTTATGCAAATTTTCTTTATCCTGCTCATCTATCTAATTTACATATAGATATGGTTAGCCAATAAACACAGAGATATGGTTAGCCAATGAACATGACAGCAGCATTCACTGTCCTGAACTCAGGTCATGTACACCTCTCATATACAGTGCATAAACACCGTGAAGAACAACACGGACAATCAACCCAAAAATGAAACGCAATCGAATACAAATATTGCAATGTATAAGATATGAAGCAGAATGATAATGATGTTGACTTACATGGTGTGTTCTGGCCGGCCGTATTGGAACGTGTGCCTGCAAGCCAAGGCAGGAAGCATTCAATTATTGACAAATCATAACGAACAGGGCACAGGCATTGGTTTCTTCACTGTCTTCATCCTCCCTCCCCTTTCAACTGTGTAATCCAACCCAAATACTCACACATGAAGACGGCAATAGTTGGTAAGACAAGTAAAGCTTGTGTAACCTTGGATAGGGTACGTGTAACCAGGGGTAGGGGTTCTATTCAGGCTGATGGGTAGGTGTGACTTTGGATGGGGTATATTTGACCTTGGATAGGTTATGTATGACCTTGGATAGGGTATGCATGACCTTGGATGGGGTTGTGTGTTTGGGGTAAGAATTCCATATAGTCTGATGGGTAGGTGTGACTGGGGTAGGGGTAGATGTGACTTCGGATAGGTAGAGGATAATTTAAGTCTGGTGACATTCGTTAACAGCAACAAGTTTTCACATAATATAAAAGAGGATATTAGCCACAGATTGAGAGCATATGCTGAAACATTCTAACTGTTAATTAAAAGGAAAACAAATCGGATGATAATCATCAGTCTCATGATTTTAGCCAGATAGCCAGAGAGAGGTTACCTCCTTTAAATCTATTTCCACTTTTTTATTTACCTTTTACTTTCACAAGAGAACATATTTGCATTATGCATATACAGCTGTTGATGAATGTCTAGGCAATGTCTACATGGAATTGGTCTGGATTAAATTACAATAGACAAAGCCAGGTCTAATTTAATTTATAACAGACAATGAATGGTCCGGATTACAGTTAGGGCTATTCCAGAAATAAATACATGGGGGGGTCGGGAGGCACCTTTTGTATATACCAAGCACCCATAAAAAAAAATAAAAAATTACCCCATGACCCATCAAATTAATAAACTCATTTTACAATGACCCATCTAAAAAAAAAAAAAACTAACCAGACCCACCACAAAAATATTTTTAAAAATGAAAACGGTACAAATCTCACGAGGTTTTCGGGACAAACATTCTAGTCAATGACGCGGTAATGCCTGTGCGACATTGTATCACAGTAGTTCTGAAGAAACGATGTCACATCAACAATCAAAGGCATCTATGGCGGGAATGTTGGAAAGATTGGGAGTCCAAACGATGCTATTATCATGAAATGGGTATGGATATGTTTTTCCACGAATCGTTCGTCTTCTAATGGAGCCCGCGCCCGGAGGCCTTTATATCACCATCTGATAAATATAACGCATCGGTACCCTCGTATAAATCAACTAAGGTTTGCCTATTTTTATTAGAAAACGGAATACCTACTGGTTTCAAAATATTCCCAAAATCGATGCACTGTAAACTGTAATAATCTACAGAACAGAGTTCGCCGCCATCACGTCCAAAGGGACCCTACTAAACGCGCCTCTAATTTGAAGAGTGCCGTAATGGAAAATTATGCGCTGCAAAGAGCGACAACTCGAATAGTTCTATGTTACTTCCGATTTCCGATTTCGAAAGCAGCATTTCGAAAGCACGTTTTCAATTTTCCCTCCGACGTTTTGTAACCAACACGACAAGAGCGACAATAAAAATATTCTGAAAACTCAACACCCACGTGGCACAAAATAAAACAATAGAAACTACCCACTACCCATAATAAATATTTTTTTAACAGTCCAACCACGGACCAATTAAAATATGAAAAAATACGACCACCCACACAAAAAAATATCATTTGCCGCCCGACCCCCCCATTTGATCATTTCTGGAACAGCCCTTACCCTGTCTATATTGATTTATACAGGCAATGTCCAGTCTGGATTTAATCCAATCCATAACTATGTCCGTTTTCGTTTGATTTACGACAGAAAACGTATCTTCTGAATTGAGCCCGCCTGGATTGATCTGGTCTGGATAAATTCATAACAATGTCTGAACTGGATTAAGCCTGTCTGGATTAATTCATAACAGACAATACCTAGACTGAATCAATTGATAACAGACAGTGTCTGGTCTGGATTGAGTCCTATTTCAGATGGAGGCAGATGAAGGAACCACACCTGTGCCACACACTAATTTTAAGTATACATGGGTGGTCATAATGGGAGAAATGGAAACTTGGGATTGATCACATCATATGGTCAGACTTACTGTAGAGGGAAACATATTTGCAAAAAAAACTCAAAGAACTAAACAGGGTGTTTTAAAGAATTGCACAGTCAAGTCCAACCATATGAGTGCTGAAGTCTAGGGGTAGTTTCTCCTTTCCAAGTCATTCAATATATGAAATAATGCTTCAGTTTGAAAGAATTACTTGTTAAACTAGAAAAATAAAGTGTTGTTTAAACAAGACATTAACCAACAGCAGAGCTGCGATTTTAAATCTCTAAAGGTTCATGACCTTACTCATCTTCATCACTTGATCCGAATCCCCCCCAAAACATTACACACACCCCCCCCCCCCCCCCCCCCAAACAAACACATACAGATGAATGAGGTCATGTGACATAGTTACCATGGTTACTATACAACACAACACCTGAAAAGCAGCAGACAAGGTGAAGGCTGCAGAGAGAAGTTTAAAATCAGAGAAAATTTGGGATGGTATTTGGATTGAGCTACATTACCTCTATAAGCCACAGTTGTCACTGCTTTCAGAATAAAACAAAAGTTGCAGACTCAGTGCTAACAGAATTTGGTAACTTTTTGAGGAAGCAAGTATCTTAATTTTTTCACTAAAAAAATAGATACATGAAAACTGGCATATTTAATGAAATAAAATAAAATCATCAATTTGAAGCAATTGCTGTATTTCAAACATTTCTGCTGCTCCACTCCCCCCCCCCCCCCCCCCCCCCCCCCCCCCAACTTCTCTTCAAATCCTACCAAACATCAGATGGCACAAAACATGAAGTTGTATTATCAATGCAGAGACAGGATCCATGGGGGAAATGATTTAATCACTGTATGAAATGAACAGCATTTCTATAGATGTAAATTAAAACCCCATTCTGTCTAAAAACTACCCTAGTTTACAGAGACTTTACTAAAGTTTACCTATGTAACAACACACATATATGTTAGTTTTAAATCCAGCAAAAATGTTAGAATTCTACTAATGCATGCAAATCATGCACATCATGTACAAAACTAATCTCTACATCACATTCCTAAACAAGGACACATTCTGCACATCACAGTGGATAAATGTCAGACTCATTCCAATAGCAGTGTACCGCTTGCCAACACATTCTGAAGACCAAGCACATGCACAAGAAGACCACAAGATGCAAAACTACAACAATTTTAGTGCTTCTCTCTTTCTTCTGTCTCTCCCCAAATACAATTGAGAAATATGGAAAACATATTCAACAACACAATAAAAAAAATTTTAATCAGGTATGAATTCATTAATTTTCTTCAGACACACACCATTGCTTGAATTTCATACAAAGTACACAAGCAGTCTATAAGAGAATTTAAGGTGGCATGGCCTCTTCCTACAGGGCTGTTCTAAATTCTGCATCAGTTGGCTGCTAAGCCATGAACCTTTGATCTATTCCAGTGAGGGTGGCTGGCTTTGAATCATAATAATAGCAGAAGTCTACACAATATTTGGCCACGAAGTACGACTGTTTCTAGACCTGATATCATCCCTGGATGTAATCTTGAAATTCAATCACATTTCTACAGAGGAATGGATCCTTCTTTTTCACTAAAACAACAGTACTATACTTGATTGAAGTATTTACACAATTAAACATGGTTTTACACCAAACCCTTTACACTAGATCAGATTAACCAGTCTCGAAGAAAATTTCTAAACCCATTTCTACATCGAGTACCCTTGACCATTTCTGCCATATATATATACACATGGAGACTTCCTTCCTACTAAAACTGGAGCTGACCGCCAGGTGAATGTGATAAATAGGTTAAGAGCATCACCACTACTAACTTTCAACTAAACTCCACAAGACATTCATGCTTTAATCGTCTGAATTCTGAATCCATTGTCAATTATATCAATACTACGACCAACCACCTTAAATCCTTGGTCAACCACCTTAAAGCAGATCAGAAACACACATACAGGGATTAGTTGTCTACACACAACACACACAAAAATAAATCACACACATTAACTAGGTTTAAATGTTAAAGCCTACATCATCTACAGGGGAGAAACCATGGGAGTCAATTTTGTATATAATTCATGGGGATGAGCAAAATTCCATATATTTTGTGTACAATAATCATTCCTTTAAGGAGAAATGTACCCTGTATATGAAGATACATGGGCATAGTAAATACCTCCGTTTCCTTCCTGGCCTTTTAACCTGTTCTTGTCTTTTTTATCCTTCTTTTTGTCTTTCTCTCCGTCTTCATTTGAGGCCCCCAGCAGGGCAAAAATGATTCCTGTTTGTGAGTTGACACCTACCGCCGTCACGAGCATCTTACCACTTCCCTCCATCACATGTGTACCTACAACGTGAAAGTCCATCAAAATGGGTCTCAAAATATGTGTAAAAAGTTGATAATAAAACATGGTTATATAGCAAATCAGCTTCTGTTAATCTAGGTTCATCATAAGCGTAATCTGATATATTCAATTATTTTTTTCATTACATTGTTTACCACTGGGAATGAAAAGTTACATCATAAACATGAATTCATTACGAGCGTGTCTTTAAGTCACATCATAAACGTAAATTCATTATGAGCGTGTCTGAAGTCACAACATGAACATGAATTCATTATGCATGTGTCACATTATTAACGTGAATTCATTACTAGTGCGTCTGTTACAAGCCTAATTTACTAGTGCATCTGTTACAAGCCTAATTTACTAGTATGTCAGTTACAAGCCTAATTTACTAGTGCGTCTGTTACAAGCCTAATTTACTAGTATGTCTGTTGCAAGCCTAATTTACTAGTTTGTCTGTTACAAGCCTAATTTATTAGTGCGTCTGTTATAAGCATAATTTACTAGTATGTCTGTTACAAGACTAATTTACTAGTATGCCTGTAACAAGCCTAATTTACTAGTGCATCTGTTACAAGCCTAATTTACTAGTATGTCTGTTGCAAGCCTAATTTACTAGTGTGTCTGTTACAAGCCTAATTTATTAGTGTGTCCGTTATAAGCCTAATTTACTAGTATGTCTGTTACAAGACTAATTTACTAGTGTGTCTGCTATAAGCCTTATTTACTAGTATGTCTGTTATAAGAATAATTTATTAGTATGTCTGTTACAAGCCTAATTTACTAGTGTGTCAGTTAAAAGCCTAATTTACAAGTGTGTCTGAAACAAGCCTAATTTACTAGTATGTCAGTTACAAGCCTAATTTACTAGTGTGTAAGTTACAAGCCTAATTTACTAGTATGTTTGTTACAAGCCTAATTAACAAGTATGTCTGTTACAAGCCTAATTTACTAGTGTGTCTGCTATAAGCCTTATTTACTAGTATGTCTGTTATAAGCATAATTTACTAGTATGTCTGTTACAAGCCTAATTTACTAGTGTGTCTGCTATAAGCCTAATTTACTAGTATGTCCATTATAAGCCTAATTTACTAGTGCATCTGTAACAAGCCTAATTTACTAGTATGTCTGTTATAAGCCTAACTTACTAGTATGTTAGTTACAAGCCTGATTTACTAGTATCTCTGTAACAAGCCTAATTCACATGTCTGTAACAAGCCTAATTTACCAGAGTGTTCGTTATAAGCCTAATTTACCAGAGTGTTCGTTATAAGCCTAATTTACTAGTGTGTCAGTTATAAGCCTAATTTACTAGTATGTCTGTTATAAGCCTAATTTACTAGTATGTCTGTTACAAGCTTAATTTACTATGTCTGTTATAAGCCTAACTTACTAGTATGTCAGTTACAAGCCTAATTTATTAGTATGTCTGTAACAAGCCTAATTCACATGTCTGTAACAAGCCTAATTTACCAGAGTGTTCGTTATAAGCCTAATTTACTAGTGAGTCAGTTATAAGCCTAATTTACTAGTATGTCTGTTATAAGCCTAATTTACTAGTATGTCTGTTATAAGCTTAATTTACTTTGTCTGTTATAAGCCTTATTTACTAGTGTGTCAGTTATAAGCCTAATTTACTAGTATGTCTGTGATAAGCTTAATTTACTGTGACGAGAATCTTTACAGTATGACTTGACTCTTTACTCCATTATATGACCTACTTTTTCTTCTTTGTATTGTAAAATTATAGGGGGCCTAGTATTCAATAGACTTTGTGATACATAAATTGCATAAATCAATTAAAATTTTAAGGATGAATTTGATATTTAGCCTAAATTTACGATAAAAAAATTATATTTTGATGATCCTTTTGTCTTTTTTGGTAATTATTTCAGATGTTGTGCATGCAAAGTTTTTGTTCGCAAATTTCGTTGCCGAGCAGAACAGTCCTTTTCTGGTTGCGGATGGCTCCATCAGACTCTGTAAGGCCACGTTTACAGCAAGATCGCATCTGCAGTTGTACAATATGCATGTGCTTTAATTTCTAGTCCAACGTAAGACCTAACTTTAATCAATAATATATAACTTATTGTTAGGGGGACCATCACTATATTATCTTTCACTTTTTGCTGAATAGTTAATGATTTTAATAAAATAGTTATGCATAGCTTTCAAAGTGTGTGGTTTTTTTTTTTATAGTTTTGTTGAAGTTAATGAAGAATAAAACACACTTGGATGCTGTGTTATATATGACACATATACAATGATTAAATTGATATTCTCTTCGAAAAGTCAAATACATATTTTTATGACAAAATGTCACGGATTTAATAATAAATAATAATACCATATTTATATAGCACCCTTTTCATACACTATATACGCTCAAAGAGCTTTCAAAGAAGGTCATCACGCACAAAATCCTCCATGGGGATTTTTAAAAGTTGGCATGTGTGTGTTTTAACTGAACATGTATTCTTACAAAGGGTTTGGGTACTATATTTGCAAAATAAAATCTGTATTAATCCTTAAGTTCACACCCGATATCTGGCAGTACTAGAGCTCTATTAATGTGTTTGTGAGATTCACCTGAGAACATCATGGGGTCAGTTTTCTCCCCTTTCTTCACGTGGTCAGACTCTCCCGTTAACGAACTCTCGTCCACTTTTAAATCATTACTTTGAATAATTAATCCATCTGCTGGTAGCAAATCACCTGAGAAAGAAAAAAATATAGATACAAAATATGAACACAAAATGAAATGATGCTGGAATCACAGAGAATGCTGCAAGATTATATATATATATAATATATAAAAAAAAAACCCAAAAAAACCCACATCATCCGCCCACATCCATAACAGTAAACTGCTATTTTTGCAATTAACTGAGAGCCAATTTGCAGAGACAGCACATGGGAGTTGAATTTCCTTAGATCAATGGTAGGAAAATACATAACACAGACTTTTTCACCACATAATGCTACCTGTACTTAATTAGCAAGCATCTGTCACAGTACAAATAAATTTTAGCCATCTCTAATTTTTTAATTGTAGAACACACACACACACACACACACACATATATATATATATATATATATATCTAATCAAGACTTTACCAAGAGATGATTTTTTTCCAACTAGACTCAGATAGAAAATCACAGTAGGAAATCTATTCATTTGTTTTCCACATTCATTTTTACAAAAATTCTAACTTTTTTGTCCGTTGTTGTAAATGACATTTCTATGACTTGAAAAATACTTGTAACAAATATTTGATATATGTTATTATACATTTAGTGATATTATGTATTTTTATATAAATTATATATATGCCTTACATAAAATAATAATCATAATAAAATACATTCAATCCAATGGGCCCCTGGTACCATTGGTGAGAATTATGCGGATATTTTATCCCAACTAATAATATGTATACTTTCTAATAAATGATAAAATTATATATATATTTAAAAAAAACTTTTTGTCTGTGATGAATATATGCAAGATTTGCGAAGACTTCTATCTTGATTACATGAACAAACTTTATAAAAAGAAATTGACTTACATTTATGATCGATTGATTTTCTATTGTTTAACGTCTCACTTGAGAATTTTTCACTCATATGGAGACATCACCATTGCTGGTGAAGGGCTGCAAAATTTAGGCCTATGCTCGGTGCTTACGGCCTTTGAGCAGGGAGGGATCTTTATTGTGCCACACCTGCTGTAAAATGGGGCCTTGGTTTTTAAGGTCTTATCCGAAGGACCATCCCATTTCAGCGCCTCTTACAATAAGCAAGGGGTACTGAGGACTTAAAAATTCTAACCCGGATCCCAATGGGATATTTACATTTATGTGCAATAAATCAAATTATTTTGCAAATTCATACACTTTCAATGTTTAAGTTCAATTTAAACCATCTTTCTTTTTCTTTTCTTTTTTTCACTGCAGTATCTAGTGCTGGTGTCTTGTGTGGAAATGGCAGTTACAACAAATATAAGATTATCCCTAACAGATTTCATATCATTAATATTCATTGCATACAACCAGCGACAAAAACTGTCTGTAAATCAGTTAGAAGCAAAAAAATTGGCAGGAGGTTCAAGATTTATCAAATTAGCAATCTTTATATCAATATAACGCCCGACATTCCTACACAATACTGCAAAAACAATCAAGGCAGCTTTCTTTATGAAGCACTCAACTTCAATATTAAGTGTATAAAACGAGGCCGATTCATTAAAATCAATCTCAGCCTTCTTCATTGTATATAAAACTCACATAAAGAAGTGACAGAGACCACCTTTTCTATTCATTAGTCTATTGTAGTTCTCAACAGTTAATCCCTTGGGAGCAGGAATCAGATCCTGATTGTGCAGGATTTGGGATCAATATTTCTGATCAGCACGACACTTTATATAGTCCATCTCTACAGTGAGGCTGAACTCCAGCTAATGCATCTGTTTATATTACAGCTATACATCAATGAGTGGAGTGTGGTCCAATACTTCAGAACTAAAAGCCAAGTCTTTGACAGCTTGCCGAGTTTCCTTGACATGGCATTCCTGCTCTGAATATCAATGATTTCAATTCAGTCCATAAATTCCACCACAGCATGCTCTGCTTATTAGGACCACTCCTGTGTCCCGTGTCATGAATTCGTTTGCATAGTAAAACCTCCATTACAGCCTCAGTAAACATGCTTGTATAGTGTTTTTATCAAAGTCTTCTTCACTTTGTATACGTGTGTAGGAATCCATAAGCACCCTATCTTACAGAGCGGCTTCCAGTCCTCTGCCGTTAGCATATTTTTCTTCTTCAAATAATCCACTTATTTTGACTTTATATGCAAAATCCGTAAACATATTACTTTAAAGAATTTTTTTTAGTAAACTTTCAGCAAAATAACCCCAAAATTTTTGTGTACTAAAATGGGAACAGGCTGTTTACAAACCCCAATTTTAGAGTGAACTGCAGCAATGTAGATTAATGGCAGCTACCTTTCAATATCCCCTCACTGCATCGTCTATAGATGCAATGTTTACTTTCAATTTATAAAAGAATTTCTTTTAAAAAAAGAACAAGCTTTGATTTTTTGGTATTTCTGTGCAACTGCTACATAAAATATGGATCCCCTGAGAGAAAGACCTTCAATGTAAATGTCAAACTCATCAACTACTTCTACCAAATGTGTCGGTTTGTGACGAATTGAACTTTTACAAACATTTGCATGTCCTTTTAGTTGGATGAAGTCTAAGTCAATCACATCATGGGCACCATTCTCCCCTCCATTCCAGTGCTCTCCAGAAAATTGTTCCTGGCACCTGTAGAACCACATGTTTCTATCTTTCACCCCATAGAGATTTTAAACATTAAATATTTCAAGCCGAAAATTTCACAACTTGTGCATTCTGGACCCATCAGAAAATTAAAACGATGCAATTAGACAACGGGAGAGTTCATTGCTCCTCATACAGTACTTTGCATACTGAGCAGAAAATATCACCACACTTCGTGGTGGCCCTGAACTAATCAATTTACGAACTCCCACAAAAAAATCAACAATTCTAACCACTTCCTTCGCAAGCATCAGAAGAAATAGGCCGGAAGCATTCTCAGAGATTGCATCTCTTCTGTCACAACATAAACTGTGAACAGCACAAGTAATATAAAATACAGGGGACTATAGCCGGCCATCGACAGAAGATCACTAACTTTGATTACCTTTATCAGGACAGTAGAGAGGGTAGCTGCAGGATAAAAAAGGCCTATAAAACTTCTCATATTCACTTACCATATTTTACTTGAGCTATATCCCCTGCTACTAATTCCCCTACTGGAATATTTTTGTCCTGTCCGCCGCGAATCACAGAAAATTGATGTTCATGCTCTATTTTGCTTTGTAGTCCTCGGAATTGTTTCTCTTTTTGATAATCGTTAAAAGCTGTCACTAAGACCACTACTACTACGGCTCCAAGAATAGCCACGCCCTCTATCCATCCTGCCTCCGACTCGGAAGAATCCCCGCCTTCTGACTCCGCTAAAAAGAGGATAAAGTGAAAGATAGAGCCTGATTGTCAATGTTTTGGTACAATATGAACTATTTCATCACTTCTAGAATGTAATATATATACATATATTTATCACATGTTTACTCCTTTATCCAGTGGATATCAGCCATTAAATCAATTTTAATCATTACACTATGTTTTCCTATGCTGTTTGTGATGTCACAAATGTCAATTTTACGTAGTTTACAAAAGGACAGGAAGCAAAATTCCAAACAATACAGTAATGATAATGAATAACCGGAACATGTGATAAAAAGAATCTCCCAGGGTTGTGGTTTAATTTGATTTATATCTATCCCCTCGCCAAGGCTTAGGGATAGAAATCACACAACTCGTTGAATATAAATCATATCAAGCCACAAACCAAGGGAGATCCATCTATATGTCTGTGTGTGTGTGTGACAAAATCACCTGTTCAGAATTGAATGTAATGAAATACATGTACTCCATGCCTTCAAACTATAAACTGAGAACTTTGCAAGACTAGTTGAAAATTTATATATTTTTTAATCTCCTGGGGCCTCAATGCATCACTTATCGAAATACAGAACCATACTTAAGAAAAACATTCTACATTTGATCAACTATGCCATGTTAATAAGCCATTTACAAACTTAAAAAAAACATTCTACAGTTAATCCACTATGCAATGTTAATAAGCCAATTTGTTATTGGAGCGACAATAACATTGTTTTAATATTTTGTAAACATATGAAATCCAGTTATGCATACTGTAAACCAACAATTATTCTCAGCTACTTTATTTCAAGATTTACCCGTGGTAAACTGCTTTGCGGCAAATAATTTTCGCGATCAAGCCGAGCCTATGAATGGTTTGCGACAAAAAATATTTGCGACAATGAGGTTCGACCACTAGAAATTTACTAAGTATAACCAATCAAACACTGCCCTAAAATTGAATTTTTGGCAACAGCTCAACTGATCATGACTCTAGGGCCATAAGATTTAAACAAGCTCACTTTTGACCTACATCTCACTTTTTTGCTTGAAGCCCACAGCCACATTTGGATTTCTTTAAAAAAATCTTAAGTTTAAACTTGGACTTCAGTCAGATTTTGACTGCTCAAATAGAAGAAAAGTCAAACTTTAGCATGAGATTTTTGTTGTTGAAGAAATCCAGTTCTCGAAGCTATCCCGAAATCTTTAATCTACTCTTATTTCTAAACTCCATATTCTCATTACTTTTTTCTCATAGTAATATTACCATTTAGTAATGGTGTATGTGTCATGCAAAATACTGTGTAAAATTTTAAATCTAGAGAGTTTAGTGAAGACATTTTGTCTGGTCTTTGGAGACTATGAGCCTTAGAAATGGTCATCCCAAATGTAATCAAAACAGTATATTGAATTTTCATATCTTTCTTAAAACTTTGCATGCCATACTTTTTTTTTTATCCCTCTTATTCTAATGAGCCTATTTTTCATGCCAAAGTTGGCGTAGTGTCTTCAGATTGAACTAATCTATTGCTGAGATTAACCTACTTTGTTGAAGAGATTGACCTACTTTATTGTTGAGATTGACCTATTTATAATTGTAGAAATTGACCTATTTTGTTTTAGAGATTGGCCTACTTTTGTTGTAGAGTTTGACCTACTTTTGTTGTAGAGTTTGACCTACTTTGTTGTAGAGATTACCCTATTTTGTTTTAGAGATTGTAACACATCACCAGTACTGAAAACTAAGGCTTTATAGGCCTTGCCTGCTTATGGTGTCTGCAGTCTAAAATAATAGTTCACTGTCCTTCACAAATGCCATATACAACATAGGACACAACTGTTATCGCAATTTACCTTTGAATTAGAACGCTGTGGCCGATATAGTATTGCATTGTGTGATGACACATTGAATCTGTTTGTAATACAATTGCGAAATGCAACAGAAACTCTCATTGGTCCATATTTATAAGTCTGCCCAAATTCCCTTATACAGGACTGGTCGGCATTTGAAAACATGACAGCCAGATGGAAAAAAAACTTCAAAGGAAGAAAGAAAAAAAGTTGTATTCTGAGTTGTTGTCTCATAAATTTAATATCAAAAAATTCATAACATATTTTCCTACTATACTTGTGTCCAAACATACCTTCAAATATTTATTAAAGCTCCATACGACCCAAAAACTCACAGGTTTTAATAATTTTGTTCGTTGACGTAGCCATGTTAGGTAGCCAGTCAATTCGAATCCCGGTTCATTTCCATACTAGCACAATAGCATCTAGATGGGAACTAATACCCCACAAATATTTTAGCTAAATATTTTAAATATATCATCCCAGTTCCATTAAATGATAATTATTCATATAGCTAATCTCACGGCAATGCAGCTTTCATTAGTCTCCATCTCTGCCACACAAGTGTTAAGGACCATAATGGGCTTATGTAGCATTTTTATTAATCAAAAGCTTATTTTACCTTTACAAAAACTATATTTTTCAATTTCAATTAATTATTCATGTTGATAATAAAAGAAGAGCGAATACATAACTTACAACCAATTTTATGAATAGATACCAATAGCAACAGAGTTCGAATTGACCGGCTACCTAGCATGACTACGTCAACAAACGAAATCATTTGAAGCTGCGAGTTTTCAGGTTGTGTGTGGCTTTAATGAATATCTGAAGGTATGTTTCGACACAAGTATAGTAGGAAAATATGTTAAGATTTTTTTATATTGAATTTATGGGACAGCAACACAAGAATACACGGATATCAGGCCTCAACAGTGCACAGCTTTTTGTGCCCCGTAAATCGAAGGTTTTATAAGAGGTGGATCTGTAGCTCTCTGTTCCGTCACAATATTTTTTCAGAAAGCTACAGTTTTCCAGTTAGTAATTTTCTAGTCCGTCCATCTAATCTGATCACCTGAATCCGCTCGAGAAAGTGGGCGGGCTGTAATCGGCCAATGAAAACTCTTGTTGTATTACATCAAACGAGTCATTCAATCTGTTCAATCGTCTCATTCAATTGTGTCGTCACACAATGCAATACTATATCAGGTGAAGCGTTCTAATTCAAAGGTGAATCGCAATAAGGTGATGAAAGTTAATACTTAATCCACAATTATATGTTTTAAATCCAGAAGTATAATGGTACTAAATAGAAACCAACTTCTTCACTTGATAATCTGGTATAAGTTCATACAACAAGGGTCTCTATTTTCCCCTACAGATACCTTTTTTCCCCATCTTGTTTCCCAAAATGTATATGCCCTTGCATTGAATTTACACAATTGTTTTCTAGGACAAAAAGGAAAACAGACAACTAATTGTTCTAACAAGATATCTCCCTACTACAAGCTTATTCTAAACGAAAACCTTCTTTCAGAATTTTTACGTACAGGTACTAAAATTCTAATTTAGATCCCTACTGCTAAAGATCTTAAATTACAAACATTAGTGTTCATACTGACACACCTTAATCCCTACATCATTTCCTATGACACGATACATCTCGCATGCAAATTTACAACAAAACCAACTGTAAAGAGGTACACAATGGACTGTCTTGTTTTGGTTTGACTGTGCACTTACATTGGGGATAAAACGATAATCCTAAAGAGATAAGAGCTGCGACAATAAGAACTATAAGGGTGACATCCTGAATGGCCTCCCAGACCAGTTGTAGAAAGGTTTTAGGGGGTTTGGGAGGAATGACATTGGAGCCAAACGTCTTCCGTCGATCCTCGAGGTCCACTGGGGATCCAGATATACCTACAATAAATACAGAATTCTTACTCATCTTAAAATCAAATGTTTCTCTAATGTTGGTAAATAACAGAAATACCTACAACAAATACACAACTCTTACTCGTCTTATAATCAAATGTTTCTCTAATGTTGGTAAATAACAGCTATGCAAAATGCTTATGAAATAGTATTTTTTGTTGGTTAATTTCTGCTTTCCAAATAAAGAAATTCACCACTTACATGTTAATCACTATTAATAATGATTAAATTTCACTTGTAAAATGTACTTTGATACGTTTGACTTTATCGACTTTCTGTCATTAAGTCATGCCACATGACTTCCTTGGATTGATGTCACAGTGTACAGTAAAAGTGGTTATTCATGTTGAGGGTTAAGCACGCTTTTTTCCACATCCAACATTATAGGTGGGGGGAAAATACGTGGTAACTGAATACAATATACATGTATATTATATCAAATACCTCTAACTATTCACATGGAAATTTACATGCTCATTAGGTGGCCGCGTAATTAGTGTAAATTTCCCCCTGGCCCATGCAGTAAATAACCACTTTTTCAGTATCTGAATTTCACAAATTTGGTAGAGGCATCTTATCATTATTATCTCATTATGACTTACTATACACACAGCTTGCTGGTTTAAAGTCCACAAGTAAAGAAGACTTTTTCATAAAATTTGCTTAATTTTTTAAGGTTTTGACCTAAGCCCCCAAGGTCCAACAGGTGCAGTGACCATGAAATTCACAATTCCGGTTCCCCTTACCCCAATATATTTGAAGGAAAATGGTCATGTACCTACAGAAAAGAAGTTGATTATGTTCAAATTTTAATGCAAGACGGACAACCACCCATCACAGTAGGTCACCTTAGTGAATGAGGTGGCCTATAAAACACTTAGATCAACCATCAACTTCCTGATCATCCCCAGGCATCCTTCACTTCAGCCGTTTTAGTTAACGTCTGAATGTAAAATATCAGACACCAGATATGGTCATAAAGCCATGGACGCCATCTTAATAAACCAAATAAACCACGGTACTAATAAGAATTCTACGGGTGTATCTGCATGTTTGACATAACCAGTTTAGCGGTTTGTGACTGGAGTAACAACACACGTCAGCTAGAACTGCAATTAATACACCGGACAATCAAATCTGAAGACCTCAACCTTTTGAATGTCTCCTATCTCCTAAATTCAGGATGAAATTAATCCGACATTCTTTCCAGATCTTGCAAAGAGTTCCCTATTGCCCTCAAATGTGCACTCTAAAATTTACTCTCCCTAAATTAGAACCGCTAATTAGCAATCTATCATTTCTTGCCTTGCTACCACTGCACTGAGGAATGCTGCATGTAGACACAATAAATACAGAGAACCAGCAAACCTATTGATCAAGACCCAAATTTTTTCATTAAAAATAATCAATGTGCGCTGGCTTGTAGGGAAGTTTCATTAATGCACCGAATGTGACAAGTTTAGCCAGAGCAATTCAGTTTGCAAGGAGTAGACAGCTAATAATGAAGCTTGGCCGATCATTAGGACAGTAGCCCTTCACATTCCAGGCTAGCTCACGGCTCCCATCCACAGATAACTCTTGAACCCTCCATGCACTACGGGCTACAAGCCACTAAGGCTTTAATATTTTGATGGAGATCATTTCTTTTTCCTCAGTGTAAACAACAAACCATTAGAGTGACAAATTACCAGTGAAGTTTTTTGCCCGGTTGCATCATTTTAATAGCTGAATACTTCCAATACATAGGCCTAATGAACAAAAATCAATATACTACAAGATTTTTCTAATAAATTAGTTCTGATACTGATAATATGATCTGTTGGTATTGAGATATCACTGTGTTCTCTCCAAAAAAATCATCTGATGTAAAATTGCAGTAGGACCAATTCAGGTCTGCATTGCTGCATGACACTAATGGAAGAGCTGAACATCTTCCCAGTTAATGAAACTTCTGTGCAAGTTTAAATAATGTTGAATAAGCAAACTCACAACCTACTGTAGTATGAAAAAACTTTAAAAGTTCATTAATCCATCTTTAACATGGACAATCATGGTTTTAAAATTTGAAGATTACAAAAGTAACTCCTCCACCCCCCTCCATATGCTTCAAAAAAGTGGTTCCTACACCTGTAATCAGCATATGTGATAGAACTGAAATTTAAACAGAAGAATAGAAATATTTATTACTAAAGTACAGAAAATCCAGCACTGTTTGCTATTGCATTGACCTATCTTGCTCATGTAGTCTAAACATGTTTATTTTTTCAGCCTCTGATGAAAGAAAACACAGATGGAGAAAAAGAACTGCACGCACCTTTTTGGCTCTGGAGAGTACCTGTGGTGCTAAACTTTCAGTTCTCATTGCACATGATGTTGAACATTTTGCTATCATTTCTGAACTTTTTTGTGTGTGTGTTTTGAGTACAATACTGCAGAAAAATCACAAACTAATGCATAAGTTCCATTTGGTGGAGCCTCAGTGCATGTATCTCTTCCTTAATTTTCATTGGTAATTTTGTCTTTACTGACTGTTATCTGAGAAAACATTCAAATATTATTGTATTTTCCTGTTCATGAGAGGTACGCCCCAACTTCATGCAGTTCTCTGTACCTTCAGCCAAATTCCCATTAGTCATAACACGATGATCGAGGGTCAATCAACTCATGGCAGTAATAAGATGAAAATGTAAAATAATCTTACATTCAAAAAATATCTTCAGACCTACCTCCCAAAGATCAGCTTTCAAATATCAGAGCACTGCAGAATGTAGGCATCTTAATTTTTTTTTAAGGCAAAACTTTCTATTGAAGCTATTGTTACATGATAATACAGACTGCTTGAAGACATTAAAGTGATAATATATATAGCTCATATCAACATATTTTTGTGCCTGCCAAAATCAAATAATTTTGTCTCCCATACCTTAGAATAGATGTGTACTGCATGTTAAATCACAAACCTTACATACTGTGTAATTGATTTTAAAAAATGAAATTGAAAAACGAATCCTGGACCTTATTAACTTTGGCTGCATTCCATTTTATTCATTTATTAGATAAGAAAATTGTGTGAACTTCATGTTTAATTGTGAAACTTCAATAATATGAACAATTTTATTATGTCTAGATTTTGAATTAAAAAAAATTATCAATGTTTATTACTGATGTCTTCCTGTGTTTTTCTTCCTATTAGGAGAGGTGTACAGTTCTATACAGACCCCTGTGTTTTAGCTTCATTAGGTGTACAGTTCTATATAGACCCCCGCGTTTTACCTTCATTAGGTGTACAGTTCTATACAGACCCCTGTGTTTTAGCTTCATTAGGTGTACAGTTCTATATAGACCCCTGTGTTTTACCTTCATTAGGTGTACAGTTCTATACAGACCCCTGTGTTTTAGCTTCATTAGGTGTACAGTTCTATACAGACCCCTGTGTTTTACCTTCATTAGGTGTACAGTTCTATACAGACCTGTGTTTTACCTTCATTAGGTGTACAGTTCTATACAGACCCGTGTTTTACCTTCATTAGGTGTACAGTTCTATATAGATCCGTTTTACCTTCATTAGGTGTACAGTTCTATATAGATACCTGTTTTACCTTCATTAGGTGTACAGTTCTATATAGAACCTCGCGTTTTACCTTCATTAGGTGTACAGTTCTATACAGACCCATGTTTTACCTTCATTAGGTGTACAGTTCTATACAGACCCCTGTGTCTTACCTTCATTAGGTGTACAGTTCTATACAGACCCCTGTGTCTTACCTTCATTAGGTGTACAGTTCTATATAGATCCCTGTTTTACCTTCATTAGGTGTACAGTTCTATACAGACCCTTGTGTCTTACCTTCATTAGGAGAGGTGTACAGTTGTTTACAGAGCTCCAACACCCCGCCGTATTTCTCCTGGACATAGTCGTACCCCTCGTGTTTGTGGTGCTCCATAATCTTGCGGAGGTCCATGACGTCCAGTCCATAGGTAGCATCTCTGGGACGAGACATCCCCACTCCATCTACCTGGTCCTCCGAGTGAGCCATGATTGTCAATTATCCCACTGTTCCCAGCTCCTGCAAAACACACACTACCGTTTACAGCACCTGTTGTTTCATTGCACATTAATTAATCGCAAACAGCATACTTCTAAAACAAGACAATAGGACAGGGCCATGTAGCACAAAGGTTAGTTAACTTTAACTGAAAGTTAATTTGTCATTAACTCATACATTTATATTGCGTTAACTAGACGTTAACTGTTAAACTTAACTAACTTTTGTGCCATTGGGTCTTGGACTTTAGCTGTGACAATGACCAATGCATCCAACAACAACACCCATTTCTTACAGTATCCTGGCACACAAAACCATATATACACTTTGTTTCCCTCAGTTTCCAAAAGGTGAATGACATTTTTGGCAGCTTTCTAACAAATAAGTCCTGAGCCCAGCAAAATTATTTTGATTTAATATTTTGAATATTGGGAAGGAAAGCATCTCACAACACCATCCTTCTTACGCTAAATAATAAGTCTCACAGGCGTAAAAGTTGACCATTGTGGCATCCCAAGACAGTTATTCATCAGTCAATGAATGAAAATGGAGGCCATCTTCACGCCGTATGTATCCTTATTGATCACCCTGAATATTTTCATATCACAAACTGACAACTTTCATATCTGATCCAATTATGCATTGTAAGACTACTTCTATTCCAATATGGTAGACCAACTACAGTCGGTGTTCTCTACAACACAGTGAAGACATGTACGTGATGTAACGGTCAAAACACTCTAACAGTTCAGGGAGGGTTCATTTACAATGCCAACAATTAGTGAAGAGGAAACATATGCTGCTGAAAACAACACCTTGTCTGATGACAGTTTGTGAAGACTGAGCTTCTGAGAGATCAATGCTTCAGTGATTTCTACAGCCTACTCAGACACAGAACACACTGTCATGAAGCAGCTAGGGCTGATATTTCTTAATGTTAAACACTTTATCATATAATATGAAGTGATAACACACATATTCTATTTCCACATTCATCACCTACATCAGTTTGAAGTAACCTTCTTCATACATGTAGTTCCGAAATATTGTACACATTGCTGCAGAGGATGAGAAAAACAACTCTTAACTGGACAATCAATAGAAATCTTCTTCCACGGCATCAACATCATAACAATCACTTTATCGAAACAATTTAATTCTGAAGCAGACCTCAATTACTGCGAGTTGTTTAGAATCCACGGTGCCAAAATTTCATAATGTGTTAGAATGGTACAACCGCAAAAGTTTTAATATTTACGTTATAGGAAAATGCACTTTTTAAATCTAAATTACGAGAGTATTGAAATATTTTCGTATTCACTATGGGTTTAATGATAAATCATGCACATAGTAAAATGAAAACTTTCAGCATTAATTTCCCAATCTACAATATCTGGTTGTAATCCTAGTAAACAACCAACATCTACAGTACTTGGTCTTTGCATGTAATGAACATAATACCTTATCAAAATACTACTATATTACAGCCATGCAATACACCCCCCCCCCAAAAAAAATTTCTTTTTCCTCTATAGAATCTTATCAACTTGTTATTGTACAGCTTAACTTTTCTACACTCAAAATCTTATAGCTTAAGATTTATTTTATTATCTTTTTTTTCTTCCCCGTTTTCATTTAAAAGCCATAGAATTCCATGTAGAAGGTAAGACAGAGGTTGTCCTAATTCCCATCACAAAACTTCCCGTGAAAATCAGACAAAAATACAGCATTTTGTACTCTGCCTTTACGTCAATCCCCAGTTGCTTCAGTAACATCCAAGAGAAGTGTATGTGAATGTATACAATTAACATCTGACCCCTAAACAGACCTACAGCAGTGATGTACTTATCATCTTACAACCTGCTGCCCTCAGCCACAGGAACTCTAGACTTGTCTTATGTATATAAACACACATGTACTAGGATACATATCATTTAATGTAGGAAATAGTCCCTACCTATTCTGTGTCTGTTAAGAAAGAGAGTTTACATCATTTCTTGATAGCTCATTAAATCATATAGTACAGAAATATGACCATTCACCAAGAAACTACAACAGCATAGGATCGAAGCTCAGGTTTAAATTCCCATGCACAAAAAACACACAATAATACAAGTCATGATATAGAAGATATATTGATAATGCACATCAACAATATCAAAATAGAATTTCAATTAATCTAATCAACAACAGCATGCAATTTCCTAATATTTCAACAATTATTTTTGACATGATCGGGCAAAAAAATAACTTACACTCCAGTCATATCACAAAAGTAAACCCTCCGGTGTACGTCAGACACACACTCTGAACCTGTAAGCAAGACACCTTCCATACACATTCCACACCAAACTTTACATGTTGCCCATTGATCTCCAGCCTGGTATAACTACTTTCAGCTTGGCATGCAAGATCTATACACTGGCATTATGAGCCTTTAGAAATTTGACAATTCCCTGGATTTATAGCCCAAATCCAAATCACAAACATCAGTAATAAAAACAGAAAAATATCAATACACAGTCCTATCTCTGTCCCAGGGGAAGTCAGACAACTGCCGGTCAACTGATGATAGTGATGCTGAACTTACAAACAGAGAGCCGACTTTTAATGCAGCAGAGATCAGTGAACTGCAGTAATGCAAAGTGAAAAGGAGTTCAAAGCTAATGCAGCCATACATCTTAATTACTGTCCGAGAAGTATTGACTCTGCATTAAGTCAGGTTTGGAGTTAAATGTGGTCTTCGCTGTGTCCAATACTGATATCTACCAGCATGCAGTATGACCATTCAGTACTATCTCTATCAACATGTGGCATGGCCATTCAATGCTGATCCCTACCAGCATGACCAGTCAATACTGATCTCTACCAGCATGCAGCATGACCAGTCAATACTGATCCCTTCCAGCATGACCAGTCAATACTGATCTCTACCAGCATGCACGACCATTCAATAATCCCTACCAGCATGCACGACCATTCAATACTGATCCCTACCAGCATGTAGCATGACCATTCAATACTGATCCCTACCAGCATGCAGCATGACCATTCAATACTGATCCCTACCAGCATGACCAGTCAATACTGATCCCTACCAGCATGTAGCATGACCATTCAATACTGATCCCTACCAGCATGTAGCATGACCATTCAATACTGATCCCTACCAGCATGTAGCATGACCATTCAATACTGATCCCTACCAGCATGTAGCATGACCAGTCAATACTGATCCCTACCAGCATGTAGCATGACCATTCAATACTGATCCCTACCAGCATGCAGCATGACCATTCAATACTGATCCCTTCCAGCATGACCAGTCAATACTGATCCCTACCAGCATGTAGCATGACCATTCAATACTGATCTCTACCAGCATGCAGCATGACCAGTCAATACTGATCTCTACCAGCATGCACGACCATTCAATAATCCCTACCAGCATGCACGACCATTCAATAATCCCTACCAGCATGCACAACCATTCAATAATCCCTACCAGCATGTAGCATGACCATTCAATACTGATCCCTACCAGCATGCAGCATGACCATTCAATACTGATCCCTACCAGCATGCAGCATGACCATTCAATACTGATCTCTACCAGCATGCAGTATAAACATTCAACACTAATCTCTACTGTATAATTAAGAAATAATTTTCATATTTCCTTGGTGTTGCAGGGAAACCTCGGAGGTCAAGAAATGTTTTAAAATATAAAAGCCAAGACAATAGCTGATCATGCTATATCGCCTTAGCTTCTATATTTCAAACAGCATTTTGAGACCGAAGAGGTTATCCTGCATCAGCCACAGCTCAGAAAAATGCACCCTACCGTTTACCTCTAAAGCCACCAATTACTCACTTTCCACTATCTTGCACTATAATGTGCCCCCCCCCCCCCCCCCCCCCCCCCTCATCCCTCCAACAAAAGAAGAGGGACTTGGAGTAATAATTGTTGAATATAACTGTAACATTAAACCTGATCTACAGATGACCGATTAGGTATCATTTGGTAAGTTCTTTATGTTTCAGTAACAAAGTTGGAAAGTTGGCCATGCAAATAGATATCATTTCATAGGCTCTAGTGGCCAGTTTCAATGTTTTGAATAATGAATTCAATCGAAAAATTATTAACCTTTAATCAGTCAATACGATGCTTTATCTATATGAGAAGTACAACATTCCCCTCATCTTCCAGCCTCGGTGAATATTGTACTTCTCTGGTAAATAAATCATCGCAATGACCTTAAAAATGTCAACTGTATAAAATACCCATTGCTAAATGGCCCAATTTATAACTTCTCAGTAACAGTGTTTTATTACAAAGGACAAAGAATGACAAAAACTAAACCAACATTTTTTGCTTTGAAAATCCTCTAATGATATGCAAATTATAACCAAAAAAACCACCCCTATTTATTAACTGTGTATAAATCACGATTCCTTGACAAAGATTATAAGAAAAGTTACAAATTCTCCTACCTACTCTTACACTCCCAGTTTTATCCGTATAATACTTTTTTTAGATTCAAATTTTCAGACCTTTGAGAGGCATGTTTCCAGCCAAACATAACTGCTGTACTACTAATGAAATCAGTAAGGTCTAAGAATACACAAACCTCATTGCAACAAATGTCAAGAAAATGTTGTAGCAATCATCTACAAATTAAATGTCAAATAAATTATTCTTATGTTATAAAGCATCCCTTGTGTATTTGGGAAGTTGCTGGTCTCACAGTGGATGATGTCACAACATTAGAATGACTCCTTTGTACTAATGTAAAGCTGACTATCTGTTGAGTGCCACGACCCCATTATTCCTATAACACAGACAATCAAATTGTGTAAGTATTGTTCCTCATTATTATTTCCTTCATAAAGAAGCTATAAATTAACTTGATATCTTGTGGTGCTGTGGTCTTTGATCATCAGATTCATCACTTTTAGAAATTAAGGCATTCAGCTTTTCTTAGACAAATCAGAATTTCACCCGAGTCATCAGATGCAGTGCACCTCCCACACAAATATTCAGAAAAAAAACAACAAAGCATGATGTATCAAATTCCTATTTGATTACAAGAAACTTTTTTTTTTAACAAAACATACTTTTACTCAGCAGCAATTTAATTTTTCTTACACACTCTGTGGTACAAAACAAGTCAAGCTGAATGATGAATAATATCGTAAGCAGAGAACATAGATACTTAACAAATACAGATGACGTGTCTGTGGGATATGCACACCTGAATCTAGGTGAGACAAGATGAAAATAACCTCCTGGCATCCCATGGACACCGCTATAGAAAATACTGGAGACTCCTAAATATACCCGAGGATTAATTATCATGTAATTTCATGAGCATGAGTGACATCACTCACGAAATAGGGGCCTCCGTGGCAGAATGGTTAGAGCATCGCGCTCAAAATCACACAGCCTCTCACCTCTGTCGGCGCGGGTTCGAATCCCGCTAGCGCCGACAAGTGAGAAAGTTTCCCAGTTTACTTTCTGAAGGCCGGTGGTCTCTTCCCAGGTACATTATATCTGGGTTCTCTCTTCCACCAATAAAAACTGGGTGCCACCAGATAACTGAAAAATTGTTGAGCGTGGCGGATAAACGTCAATCAATCAATCAATCACTCGCGAAATAAAGAACATAATAAAGAAAAATTGTACCGACTGTGTATATAAAAAGGCCCAAAAAATGTCTCTGTTTTACATGTGTCTTGAATTAAGCTTGATTCATGTTTTAAGTAAGTTAATAAATATATGACAAGTATACTACCTCAACTTAAATCAAAGTTATTTCTTATTTGATAGCATTAATACGTCATGAATAGGACTTTTTCCCGCCTTTTTTCAAACAAAGCTTAATAACTGTTAAATTTCATCCAGATTATTGCCTAGGAAAAGGTGTGCTCATCTGTCTAGCAAAATTAAATTAATATATATTGTTTATTAATAGACAATAAAAAATATATTTGAATATGAATTTGCTCAACGGATGGGCTGCATGTTTTCTAAAAGTAAAACCCCTTGAATTAATGAATTTTTTCAGTGATTTTGGCATTTTTGGCAATTTTATGCCAACTTCACACTCTTGTCATTACAACATGAAGCAATTTTGGATCAAATCAAATGTAGTTTGGATTTTCTTATATATTCTCTTTTGGAATGGCAGATTTTGGGACCCCTATTGAAATCATCAATTTTCTGGGCTAGATGACTGTAGAAACTGTACCTGCTTCTTACCTGCTTTTTATTTTTCTATGGCAAAAATACATGAAAAGAGGTCTTTGATTAACAGACAAATCGCGAATTCATATTCATGTGATTTAACATAACAAGTCATTTCACCATATTAACTACTCGAGTAAAATTAGAAATCTACAGACGGTTCAAGTGAAAAATATTAATTCGATCTTTAGGAACAATGCACCCAAATATCACTCATAGAAATACGAAATCATACTTAAAATGAAAAATTAACTTTACTTAAAATAATAAAAGGTTACAATTATATGAATTTGATATTTTTTACTTTAAAAGTAATTTTCAGTTTATGGTCATCAAGCTGTATCAATTTCCAAAAATTTATGCTGTCAATTGCTGTGCCCTTGACCTCCTTTAAATGACCTTAATGACAGTGGTACATCCATTATAAGTCACAAATTACAGAAAATCAGAGGGTTCTAAATTCTATTAAGAAAAAGGTGAAGATAACAAAAAGTGATCAATCTCATAACTCCTATAATTAGGGATACAAATTTAAGAGTTGGGGCAAACACAGACCCCTGGATATACCAGAGGTGGGATCAGGTGCCTAGGAGGAGTGTGCACCCCCTGTTGACCAGTAACACCCATTGTGAGCCCTATATTTTGACCAGGTAAACAGAGCAATCATAACAATTAACAACTTTAATAAAATGCTTTAAGAGTAAGATTCTAAAAATCCCTGATTTACAAAGTTGATCCATACTCAAATTTCATACTGACAATCCCTGTGACCTTGACCCTTTTCATAATGAACCTGGTAGAGGGAAGTGCTCTGTCATTCAGAAATCTTTGTATCTTGAGCTTTTACAATCCCAGGATTCAAAGCCATTGCTTTGAAAATACATGTTAAGAGATTGATCACTGTTCCTTTACTTCACCTTTTCCTTTTACAGGATTCATTACGACCTACAAGTAAACACAACCAAGCATCAGACAAGTTCTGAACCCTCATTAACCACCTTTTTAACCTTGTCTGCTCCCGTCTTCTGCCCTTGCTTTGACACATAACATCGTACTGCCAGAGTTAACCAATCTCAATGTTCTCACTTAAAAGCGTGTTTAAGTTTCCTTTTTTTTTTTTTTTTTTTAAAAAAAAGCCATGGTGAAAAAACAACAAGCTGGCCTCTTTCCTTACTAACTTCTCATCTGGTATTGTTTATAGGGGTGAATGGAGAAGCATCTTTATTAAAGATGAGACTTCAACATTCAACTTATTACAAATGAACTTTGTCTGCAACTTGTAGAAACATCAAGCAAAATCTGTGACCTTGACACCTGCATGTACCTTTTTCAACAGAAACAGATTTCTCACCAATGAACATAGTTTCATATTACAAAGTTTTTTTGTCATAAGAAAGCCATAAATCTAGCATTATCTGAAGTAGCTGCCAAAATACATATATCAAGGAATTCATCACCATTTGTTTTCCATCCAACACACTTGCATACCATTGTAAAAAATAAGCTAAATGTATTTCACAATAGGAATAGACTTTTCTGTCAACATAACATTGCACAAGTTCAATATCATTTAAAACAAAAGTCCCACTAGCCTAAACAGTCACTTGAGTATCACAAATAGTCTAACCCTTTCACTGATGTAACTTCTTAAAATCATTACTGTGCACTGCCAAATATTTTTAATCAAATCAACTAAAATGTACTTAAATACTGCACCATACTTTCACTGTCAGGTGAGTAAAGTGAACTCATTCATACACTATCATTGGCGACTATATTCAACTGGAATTTAAGTCTTACCCATTTAACATATATATGTTAAAGGAAGACTTTTCGTTGGTACACATTTCAAACCATAAAAATAAACTTCAGTCACCATCAAAACCTATAAAGCATAAATAAAATACAACTGGTCAACCACTTGGCCTCTGACCAGAAAAAAATTTCTTATACCTTCAAAAATGAAAGTAAACATTGGCTTTATTGACAAGTTTTGAAAATAACAGGAAATTTAAATGGGTGAAACTTTAATTCAACTTTATTCACCTGTGGCAATTAAAGAGTGTTGATGGATCATATTTGTCCATTACAATGTTTCTACTTTTCTTTTTCATCAGTAACCTTGACCTAGATTTAGATTCTGGGTCAAGACACATGGTTTGGTTATATGCAAACTTAATGTCAAGCACAAGCTTATCATATCTTTCCATTACAATATTGTGACCCAAAGAGTGATTTCAAATTTTATTTTACTTACATATGACCTTGACCATAGCAAGATGTCCTTGGTAGATTTAGATCAGCTACCACATAACATTTAACAGATAAGTCATCTATTGTCTGTTACACAGTAATTTCCTGTACAAATATTTTTCTTTCAACCTCTCTACTAGTGACCTTGACCTTGGTTCAGGGTCATCTTAGGAGTGAAATTGCCTCATCTTGGAGCTGGAACCTCTGAACAAAGGGGTTATGAGTCGAACAGCCTCAAACCAGTTTATGTGCTACATCTTTAGTAGTAAAAGGAATATTTCTAAAGATTTAATGTATTTTCATTTTTATTTCCTTTTAGCTTGAAACATTAGGCCTAAAACATTGATCCTGGGATCATGAGATGAATAAACAGTCAAGGCTTCAATGTTCATCAAAACTAAATATTTAGTTTTTCTATGTGGTATTCAGATTAGAAGATATTTTAGGACTTAATGCCTTTTGATGATGTGATCAATGTAACCCCTAACCTGGAGCCAGGACAGCTAGCCCGGAGACAATCAGTTTCACAACTACAGTGGAACCTCGTTCTCATGTTCATGGTTTGTTATGTTGGACAGCTTATCATGAAGGAATATTAAAACACAAAACCATTTCTTATCAAACCTATATAATAGACATGGTTATTACGTTGTCCCAAGATGCCTGGATGATTCCATGTTGCGTTGTAAAAATTCTGACAAAAACACAACAAACAACTGCATAGTCCATGTTGATTAAGATAACCACCCTATAATCCGCAGTTCACACCCCTGGACTGCCCCAAGCTATCAGTGAGTATATTGACTAGATCCAGTCTTTTAGAAGATAAGCGATGCTTGATTGGTCATGCTTTGACAGATATATCAAAGCCACTGATAAACAATTACATGTAAAGTGTTTATCTAAAAATTGTACTTCATAAACTCTGTAAATAAAAATATATTAGTTAAACAAACAGCTTGGGTTTCAGAAATAATCAATAATTAAAATAAATTGTAACCTTGAAATTAAAGCTTAACCTTGAATTTGTCTGAGAAATAAGCATAGATTGATATCCATCTGGCATTAAATGTTGCACTTCTGTTGACTAAAACTAATTTGTCATTAATATTTTTCTCAGAAAATAAAATTAAAATCCTCCCACCCGCCCCAGAATTGTTGGAGACCCTGGATGATAATCTACTAATTAAATTGAATTGGCCTAGTAGTGGCAATAGGAAACGGGGGATGCAGGTAAGCTAAATATCATTGTCCAGCATGACTGTAATATAGGGATAAAATATAACATGTTTTCCATAATAAATCCTTCCTCTCCAATGAAAAGTCTTACACATGTGAATACATGAAACAGTTAAACACAATTATACTGATCAACAAGGTAACCTTACAATAATGTCCATTATTACTCAACTAAAATAGCATACCTGTGATCTGTCCATTAATTACCTGGAAAAAAGAAGGGGGAAAAACATTATTACTTCAGTACAATTTGCAGATAAATATTCTTACACTGATCAAAGCATATTAATTAATCTCTATCTCCTTCTGCAGTAACTCCTACAGCGCTGTAGAAGAATTCCCCATACACCGAATCACCTGCAGAACTACACTGTTACCGAGATAAACAAATGTTTCATATTTCCCCAGCCTTTTTGATAATTAGTCACACCAATTTACCATGGTTTGTGTGTGAGATCTATTTTTTAACCAGAGAGCTTACAAGAGATATATTTTAATGCCTACAGCTTCTCAAACTTTGACAGTTTCTGGTAATTAAGTTTTGTAAGGAGATTAGTAACACAAGCATGAAAATTGTTTGCAACCTGAATTTCCTCATAGATGAAGTTCATATTTTTTTTCTCTGGGTTTTAAGACTAATTAGCAGTTCATAATATGAAATTTTAATACTGTGCAAGTACCATTAGATATGGCTTATACAGAGACAATCAGCAACATATGAAAAAACGCCAACACTAAGCTGGCAAGTAATCACCAAATCAATCAAGGCTAAAAATATCAAGAACCCTTGAAATTCCACAGAAAAATACCTTGAATGTCATGTTGCTGAGTGACACTGAATGTACCCGAGATGCTGTGATGTATTACTCAAGTCAACAAGAAGAATCAGCTGAGAATTTCCGCGTATATAAGACTATACACATATGTAGGAGTTCTTATTTTAGTGGGATTCCAATTTTCGCAGCTTTGGTCATGAGGAAATAACATTAATTTATGGTTGCGCTAAAAATATGAAATTCTCTATTTATTCATTATCATACACGGAAGAAGTGCCAAATCATAACACCAAATAGTGCATCACCTCAAACTGCATCAGATTCCTGCAAATACACTAGAATAAGATCACCTCCAACTGCATCAGATTCCCAAAACACTAGAATAAGTATACAACCCACACAAGCAGTAGCTTGGGCATCTAAGATTTGGTCCCTCGAAAAACCAAGAATATTCAAATGTCTAACTTTGATCCTTTAGTGACAAGGCATTTTGCAGTTGATGTGAGAAATGAGGCATTTTATTGTCTGCTGGGATTTTTTTTTAAAAACCAAACCACGCATTTTTCACCAATATTCTTTCACCAATATTCGAAGAATCTGTCAAAAACAGGATGTGTTTGTGAAACACTATGCCCTTGGTGGCAAAAGAGAAATGCTCCGAGGTCGAAGGTTGAAACATTTTGGATATAATTGTCACAAGGAATGCAACTATGAAATAATGATTGAGAGTCCTTTAAAGGAATCTCAATCACTCACCATTCAAAGCTTATGAGCAAAGTTAAAAGTTTCAGACAGACAGGACAACTTAAACAATAGGGCATGAATATTTTCTTTAAAAATCATGAATTGTTGCTACAGTCTTTCTCAAAAGTTGAAAGGTATTTCAGGGGAGCTATCTAATTAAGCCCAAAGCATATGTACATCATAGTCCTTTCTAATGGTTTCAAATCATACAAAGCCTGAGACAAAGGTGCAATGAAAATTTCAAGGTCACACACCATTCATGTCACATGCACTCTGGACGATAGCAAGAAAATGTCATTGAAATATGTAAAGGATGGATTGAGGTGATGGAAGTACGGAGAGAGAGGTACATCAGAAAGCCCCCAGCTTTGTGAGTAAATTTATACTTCATATCAACTCAAATGAAACACATAATTCCCAATGCAAACCAAAATCAAATTTATTATTGTGTAATATAATACACACCAAAAAATACCATTCAAAATAAGTCTCCAGACTTAACTAAACTTCCTCAAGAACTCAACCACTGAACAACTCCTAAGCCTAAGACGCTGCGAGAAGCATTCTCATTTAGCCTGTGGAATCTTCCTCGCTGCCTGCGGGAGTTATTCATCCATTCAAGCTGACAATTAAGGCAATTCTTTTACAGGACTTTAGTGTATTGCCACAACAAAGAATTTCTCTGTCACGGTTCAAATCCCTCTTGCATCACATCTTTCCTCTGAAGCTGTTGATCTGGTGAGGTGAAGGTATGGAGGGATGACTTAATGATTGCAGATGGAAGCCATCAGTCCACTCAAGCATTCCAAACACTTGGCAGACAGCAAAAGCAACACAGAGTACTGTACAAACTGGTAGCTACTGCTTGTACATAGGAATTCATAGACAACTGTCTTAGTTTATTAAGAGTATCTAAAGACCTGGATACATCTCAATGCACAGCAGAATGTGTGTGTTGTGTTAAGAGCAGAACTATGTGCAGAAAAAGAACCTTGCATCATTCAATCATTTGCAGTCTATGACATTTGTCAGCAATACATGCATGCATGCGCGTGTGTGTGTGTGTATGTGTGGAAGGGGAAAGAGGGAGGGGACACTGCAAATAGACTGTATGTAATTAACTGCATGCTTCAAACATTCATAATCATATTTTTTTTCTGGCCTTCTCTTTTCCCTACTACATACATGTATAAAACAGCACTTCAAAAGCTTCCTTGTCTCAGACGTGTCACATACTTAAGCTTTGATATGAACTTTTAATATTAACTACTTCACCTTGTAACTGTAGCTAGGGCTGAATGACAGTCAGGTCAATAAATTTTCCAGACAGGTCAATATATATAGAGAGAGATATGAGTGGTGTTCAAGGTGTCTTCACCTCTTTGACCACGGACCTTCCAAGTTATTGTTTCCATGACAGCTCCTGTCAAATCAGACTGGGACACTTTCTTCTGATGTCATCTCTATCTGTTACAAATGTTAGCTTATTTCTAACTGTTCATTTACTTTTATCTCCTGTTCATACACACATGCATGTCCTAAGAAATTGTGATATCACTGGGTTAACCAGCATTTTGTGTTTATCTATCAATGTAGTTGATTCCCGGTTGGCAATGAGGTCACTTCCATCAGTGCAAGTTAATGGCAGACCTGGCAAACAGCCTGTTCCAACTCTCCATTAGCTTTGACAGAATCCTAACTACTGTTCGCTTCCTCTCAGAGCTTCAGTCTTCTACCAGCAGAGCGCTGTAGTGAGCAACTGAAGGTGTTTTTATATCCCCCTCTTGGTAACACCTCTGTTTTGTTCCCTTGCTTTGCTCAGCTGAAATGTCCTCTTGAAGCTCCAGTGCAGTTTTGGGGTCTCATTATAGACTTTTTATTGAAACTCAAGAGTCCTTAGGCTAGGCTGCTAGACAGTTTCATCACTTTGTCACTGTCTAATTGAATTCTATCTAGTCTATATTTAGAACCATATAACCGTACTCTTCTGTAAAATTGGAAGGCAAGACAGTTGTAAATCCGGTTCACTGTTTCTTTTTTTTTTCATTAGCTGTAATACATGTACTAACATGCTACATAAACATTTATATTCAGTCAGCTTGCAGAGTAATGTGTATTGATCATGTTGGTTATGAGTAACTGTAAACCATGAAATCAAGATTATGCTTCAAATGATATAAATCATTAAATCACTTGAGCCGTATGCTTCTGATCAAAATTTGTTGTCTGTCACTTCCGATAATTTATTCTATAATTTCATTTTCTTCTCCACAACTACAAGACCAATTTCAACCAAACTCAAAATATCCTACAGGCAAGGGTATTCCAATTTGTTCAAATGAAGGGTCATCCTTTGCTTAAAGGGGGAGACAACTGTATAGATTGAAAAGAGAGCAATGTTTAAAAAATCCTCCCAACAACCACTAGAAAACTGCCAAGATTCCACATATATAGTGTATATTAAATCAGTATACACCATGACCCTGAGGCCTGGGTGGGGCAAATATAGGTATAAAGATCTGCATAGAAATACATACAGGATTTTCTTCAAATCTTCCTCTGAATTAACCACAGGTGAGAAATTAAATATGGGGAAAATTCATCTAATCAATATGCAAAGTATCCTTATGTAGTGTCAATTCAAGTTTGTTGATTCCATAACCTTCGGGCAAGGGTGTAGATACAAAAGGAGTTTTAAGTTCTACTAAGAAATGTCCTCATTCCTATGTGGTTTTGGTCTACCCATTGCTGCAGGTGATAGTCCCAGTGGGATAAGGCAACAGTAGGCTCGATTGTATGCCGGCTCTCCAGACATTTCTGTTGCGACAAGACCTTTCAAGAACAAGGGTACCCTCTCATATACATGTATTTTAGATTTAATTTTCAAGACATGAACAAGGGGCCAGAATACTGGGATTTATCAAAAGTTTATTACAGTAGGCTAAATGGTCTATATAAATTCTAATACATGTACGACATTCTGTGTCAATCTCAAGCATAAGGTTTTTGACAGTTTACCAAATCGTAAACAAATAGCAAAGTCTATATTTTTATATCTTGGTTTTATTTTGTAAAAATTATAGAAATTGATAGATACATGGGTCTAAAGTTAAGTATTGACATCTTACTTAGCACCAGCAATGCTAAAATACCTCTTCTCTATTTGCTTGGTAGCAGGATACACACTATACAGAAATTTCATCCAACTGTTTCACAATTGTGTTTGTTCATTTTTCAACACCCTCTTCCATAAAAAAGAAACATATATATCAAAAACACCCTAGAAAGAAGAGAGCAGTCTTCAATCTGAAGTATGATAAAACTCTGCTTAGGGGACAACCAGCGCATTTCAGATCTGCTTCTTGTAACATCATTCATTTTCATAGGGTCCAATTTTCAAGGCTTGAGAAGAGTGGGTCTTTAAGATAGCTGTAGTTTGTGGAGGATTAAAGTTCCATATGTGACTTGACTTGAATTCATGTGTATTTCCCTACCCTGAAATCAACATTAACCCACCCCTCTCCATGAAACACTTTGTCAACCTGAACATATCCATCCCCCTCCTGAAAGAGCTTCTTAAAGAGCATTAAATTGTTTGTTTGGTAGCCAGTTCCCATCTACCTATACGAGAAGTTCCGTGTGCCATTTCCTTGTCAAAACCAATAGCGAGAAATGAGAATCAAGTGGGATAAACATTACACCATATATCTAACCCTGCTTTCTGTTTTCTCTAGGTTTATTTGCATCTCGAGGTAAATTCGCATCTAAAGCGTATAACCCATGTTAATTTTGCTGGTACTTGCCAGGCTTTATTGGAATACAAGACACTGATGAATATAAAGTTGTGCTCTCTTACACAAGGCTTCCTCTAACTCCTTACAAATACCAGCACAAATTGAGATTTATTGAAATCAATAATTTGCCATACTCCTTGCAGCTATTCTATCTTGTTTTATCCAATATGCTGATGAAAACATAAATATCCATAGTTTTGTCAAATCAATTCTAGCTCTCAACTGTTTTCCAATATTTTGACCAAATTCATAGTGTCACCAGTCCAAATTTCAATTATTTCACAAACAACTGACTCAAAAGTGATCACAAATGTTGTTCTTTTCCTTCATGCAAATCTTACAGGGACACCTAATGAATATGCATGCATGCACACATTTTATTCCAGGTAATTAAAGGTCAATCAATCCGTAATCAAACATTTAAACTAATTAATACGATCCACCAGTTTGACTTAATTAAACACTCAAAATTTGCGGTTCCACAGATCCTATTTGTGTCACATTCCATTGGATAAACTGACGATAGGTTCCCTCAATACTGTACAATATATATAATTACAATCAAACTCTCCTACAAACAGTAAAGGATGTTTTTATCAAACAATCTGACATTTTCAGCATTCAGCTGCTAAATCAAAGGGAATCCTAGCCACTGTCTGTTACAACATTCAACAAAAGCCAAGCTACACATGGAGTTAGATTTTCGACTTCATCAGAGAGCTGAAGGTAAGGGATTCACCATAGGATGCAAATCGATGGAGAAATAAAAGCCACTCACCTAAGAAATATTGTTTGTTGGATTTCTTCTTATGCACCATCCACTACCCATCAAAGAGGGCTACCATTCTCTATAAATAGAAGACAGATTGGTCAGAGATACAGCCAGCACATTGTAACCTTGAGGAAGTGTCCTTCTCGTTCTCTACTCACAATCAATACAAACACTATGGCTTTTGCGACGTGAGGACCCACCGTACAATTTTTTTTCCTTAGCGTAAACGAGTATTTTTACAGTGTTATGGAGGTTTGATCAATACAGTAGTGTCAATTTTAATCAGTCTGTAACGGTGGATTGGCCAGTGCCCACTGTCCTGTCAGACAATCAGCTGCCACAAATTTTGGCAGAAATCTGGATCCTGACACAGATTTCAACTGGACAGATGCAACGGTCAGAATGATTTCCTAACTCATATCAAGAGTGCATCCAATATATACACACACATCCTAGGTAATACCAGTTCTCTGGAACACAGCATAATACTTTTATGCAGCTAGTCGGAAAATTACCCACACAGAATTATATCATTTCTGAACACTATAGAATCCCCACAATCAGTCAATGGAGGTTAATCAATTGTGAAACCATCCAAATGATGAATACTGATGGATGAAGTCTGTGAGTCCTTACAGAGAACTTGACACAGGTGATCAGGTAACCTCTCAGGTGTGGGATATCTTACCTTGAGTTAATACACATTGAGCCTCATGGGACCTGCCAGGAAGAACTATCAATTATGCAAAATAATCAATGAAGAAAATCTCCATTTACTATGTACTGTACCCTTTACAAGCTCTCACAGTCTGCATCTCATTCACCTTTGGAAAATTAATTAGCATATATATATATATATATATATATATATATATATATATATATATATAAACACACACACACACACATATATATAATATAGATCCACCACCCCACCCCTCTCTCAAACTTCAGTAATATTCTAACATTTCCAGCAAGATTTCCAGAGAGTACAACATTGAACAATTAATGTATATATGATACTTAGTGTGCAACACACAACGTACCTACATATTAGTACCATGCAGAACTTTACACAACCATCCAAAAATTATTTTCCTACCTTGCGATATCATACAATCATTCACAATCCATTCATTTTCCTCACAAATTTTCAATATACTTAGCAATAAAATCCCTCAGCAGTATATATACACATATATTCCGTTTACAGGGAGATAAATGTATCAGAAGATCCCAATGAGTGCTTTTTGTACATATGATGTGCTTGTCTGTACAAAAGGGAACACACGTGTAGCAAACAGTGTTCCACTACTCCGAGATCCCCCCTACCACACACTTACGTTATTACCAGGTGAATCTGGCTGCGAACCCCAGTTTTATATAAATAAACAGACAGGATCTCTCATTAATATCATAATGGTGAAAAGGTATGAAAGTTATTCTCCATTACCATAGCAACAGAATATGCTTTTCTGTCTCTTGCTTATGTAGGAAACTTTGTGCTGCTGCCGTATTATAAGAATAGATTTTTGTCTTTGTTGGAAAGCTGACATCTGCTAGCTGGAACTATCAAGTAGCATTGCTATTGAAATGTTCATTGCAATAACAGCGATCTATATATACTTATGTTTCATTTCAGTCTACATTACAGTTAACCTTTTCTATCTTGCATTTCGTTGAGAATAAGATTATTTAAGATGCTCAGATAATCACAGGCGAAGGCAAAAGCTTGACCAATTCTTATTACGAGTTGAAACCCAAAATTCTTCTGGGTTAAATTCACGCCCATACAACCCCACCCCCCAGTCTGAGGTATGCCTGCTCACAAAGCAACAAGCACTGAGAGGAAGGAAACTAATCCAGATCGAGCGTAAGATGACGCAAGACGGCTCCAGATCAGGCATAACGTGACGCAGGAGGAGTTAGTCAGCACCAGCTATTAATGTTATTATGATGTCACTATAGAAATTCTATGCTTAATCGTCTGACAGCAGATACAGGCATTTATTTTTCTCCTGAAAATTTTCCAGACTCGATCATTCGTGCACATGTAATGGTCCTGGAAGTACATAACCCATCAAGACATCCAGGGCTAACAAGCTCAATTAGAATGAGAATGTGGATTAATCATAGTGGTTTAACTGAATCTGGATTGTGTGGATATCAGATATACAGATATAAAGACTTGCCTTCACTCAACTTCCAAAAACAATTATACTACATACAATATCATGATAAGACTATTTCTCTCAGCATGTCAACATATTTACATTCCACTTATACAGAGCTCACACAGGAATTGGGGCAATTAAAACCATCTTGATTTATTTTTATTTATTAAGAGTTGTGTACATCTCCAACAGCTTTCTGGTTTAAGGATGTAATAAGTATTTTTTAAAACAATATCTTGCAAACTCAGTATTACCAAATTTATTATTATTTTTTTTTTATAGCTAAAACTGTTCTCTGAACAGCAAAAATAACCAGATTCATGTACAGTATATTAATTCACCTCATGAACGAATTAATAATAAAAGTACATGCATAAACATCTGAAGTGACAACCCCTGGATTCCATTTCTATGAACATGAGAAATTCCAATCTCTGCACATTTACTAAAGAAATTTGTCGGTATTCAAATCCGATCAAACAGTGACTCACGGTCCTCTATCACCGATTTCTCGGGTAAATGTCTCTGTCCAAGCTGACTAATTTGTAGCTGGGGCCTCCCCCTCCCCCAGAATGGCACATTGATTTCCTGCAGTCAGATTGGATACATATAATGCCTATGCTTGAGGTTGAGAGAAAATAACTGTAGGCCAAATAATCAATGCTTTTATCACTAAAGCACTCGACCAAATAAACTTCACTTAATAAACAGTAAACGTGTTCTCACCTTTTCTGGCTTTATATAATATTTAAAACTTCTCTCTTGTAGACAGGAAATGAAGAGTTAATCAATTAAGTCCCATTGATCATCAGGCAAAAATGAAATACAGAGAAATTCCACAGACACTTAGAACTATATTTATAAACATAGTGTCAAATACTTGTTTACTAAATTTACAAAATAGAAGGCTTTGAAAAAACATACTTTTGTGCCTGCATGCCATATGGTCAGTGTCTTCATAACTTTCCAATTATTCAAATATCAGCTCTCCATGTAAATCATACATGTATATGTTCATATATGAAAACAAGGACATTGGAGGATTAAAACACAGATTTTTTCACCATCTGCATACAATATAAGAAAGGGGTTAACCAGAGCACGAATCAATATATACTGCAGTATTTCTCTCAAACAACAACACACCAACTGGTATATATATATTTCTATCACAAATCCTTGATGAACTTCTGTTACTCGATCTTTTTCAATAAAAACATTATTGAGTAGAAAATAAACAGAAACATTGTATTTCTTTACCTTAGCAGGAAAGGATGCAGACAAAGAAAATCCTGTAGTTAAATAAACAAACTTACAGACGTAGCACAAGTTGGAATTTGACATTCAATATATTTGAATTGATATAACATTATGATTGGTAAATTCAAGTATACTGGGAACTTGTATGAAATGCAATATCAGCTAGCTAGGGCTTGTATTTTTTTTGTTTTTTTTGTTTTGTTGAGATTTCTTATATTTGGACACAGATCCAGCACAAATCTAGAACAAGATGTGATGACCCTGGGGGGAAAAAAAGTGGAACCAGGTCACAAGTCAATGTAAAGGTAACAAGGTCAAAGAATTTGGTGTCAATGGAAAGGTCTTGCCACAAGAAATACACATGCCAGATATGAAAGCTTTACCTCTTATGGTGTAAAAGATATGACCAAGGTTATTTTGCCAAAGACAGACGGAGAGGCAAAACTATATGCCCCCCCCCCCCCCCCCCCCTCTTTGATTCTGTGGGCACAAAAATTATATGATTAATTGAACACACACACCCCTCTCCAATCTACAACAAATCAGGTATTTCAAAAACAAAGTCTACATTATCACATTGTGCCCAATTCAAGAGCCAACCATGGAAGGGAGGGCAAGGGTGTTCTGTGGCCGTATAGGGTTACAATGACCTTTAGGTAATTAGCTTAGATTAAGCTTGCTCCAAAATGAGTTTAACCCCTGTGATTCTGTTTAAAATCTCAAAAATCAGAACATCAATTAAAGAGATTTGGCAAATTTATTAAGAAAGTGCAAAAAGTTGAAAAACAAGCAGGTCTTGCAAACTTTTCAATAACACGTACATCCAAGTAATAAACATTTTTACCATAACATGGAACAATTTGCTCTTTACTTAAGGTAATGCAGCCGACTAATGCTGAGGATTCCCAGCTAAACACCATCAGCAGACACTTAGTGCCCTCCACTCGCAAATACAAACTGTGTATTAAAAATATATAGATCCACAGTTTGATCACGAAATCCATTTGTAGCAAGCAACATTAAATTGCGATTCCGACAACCCTTTCCAATTTAAGATTCTTCTTCCTAGTATTCGCAAGTTATTAATCTGTGGCACTAAAAACAGACAAGCAAATGAAAAGGACGATCAACTGAAGTGAATTTCATCGTTCATCAATTAATAGCTACAGGTTCTCTTATTTCTATCATTATAGCTGTGTAACATTGTCAGGTACAGTAAAAGAACATTATGGGATTCCAACCCACTGTGAAATCTCAAAATACATTAAACCAGAATTGTCATAATGGGATATCACAGCCTCTTGTCAAAGCATTCTCCAAAGAAAGGCCTTAGAATGCCCTTGACCTGAACAGCCCTACCAAAACTTAACAGGGATCTTTCTTTAAATTATCACAACATCGCATGTGAAAAGGGCCTTATTAATAGTACCTTCACATCTGACTAACTGACCCCAAAACAAAGGGGCCACATCTAGGTTCTGAGAACTTTATTAGATGAAGTAGTACTGCACAGAATCCACAGACATCTATAAACAAACAGGCATTGTAAAATCAAAACCTTACTTTATATAAGAGGTGCTCCATTTCACCACAGCAGATCACCTTACAGCAGAGAGAAAAAAAACCTTCATCTTTGTGTGGTGACTGTTCCCCATCTCTCTGTATGGTGATTGTTTCCTACACCACACAATGATTGTTTCTCACAAAATACAGTGATTGTTTCCTACACCACACAATGATTGTTTCTTACACAACACAATGATTGTTTCCTACACCACACAATGATTGTTTCCTACACCACACAGTGATTGTTTCCTACACCATACAATGATTGTTTCCTACACCACACAATGATGGTTTCCTACACCACACAATGATGGTTTCCTACACCACACAATGATTGTTTCCTACACCACACAGTGATTGTTTCCTACACCACACAATGATTGTTTCCTACACCACACAATGATTGTTTCCTACACCACACAATGATTGTTTCCTACACCACACAATGATTGTTTCCTACACCACACAATGATGGTTTCCTACACCACACAATGATGGTTTCCTACACCACACAATGATTGTTTCCTACACCACACAGTGATTGTTTCCTACACCACACAATGATGGTTTCCTACACCACACAATGATTGTTTCCTACACCACACAATGATTGTTTCCTACACCACACAATGATTGTTTCCTACACCACACAATGATGGTTTCCTACACCACACAATGATTGTTTCCCACACCACACAATTAATGATTGTTTCCTACACTGCATTGTGACTGTTTCCCACACCCTAACTCTGTATAGTATGTTGAGTGACACATGCAGAGTTGTTTGTACACACAGATAATTCAGACTAAAATATTTTTAGTCAAAATATTTATGATAATATAAGGCACTTCAGCCATCCTTATAAATACAGATGCAACAATTTAACAGCTAGTGCTTTCATCATGTGAACAAAATTTGTAGAAAACACAGGACCATACATCTTAGTCTTCCACAAATCCAGGGAGTCTGAAGACCAGGGCCCGATAAGTTGAAAGTGGACTTGTGAAACTTGGGTATATTCAAAAGCCCAATGGACAGGTAAAATTTTGAGCAATTATGTCACTTTTATTGCCAATGTTTAGTTCATGATATGAATTTGAACAACAGGTTGATGCATTACAAGAACAAACCAGCTAGACCCCATTAATATGATCCGGTTAATTAATACTGTGTAAGTGTATGATAGTGCCCCTTTTGCGATGATGGGGTCGTATTTATTTGCGATGATTCCTGGGTAACATGGGTAATGTATAGAGACTCGGCCCAATCTGGGGAGAAAGTCCAGCTCCCACTCAGATCTACTGATTCAGAATTTCTCAGACAGTATCATCAATGATTCTAAATACGATTATAGAATGTTATAATTCACATTGCAAATTGTGTAGCAATGAAGTCCATTGTGGAATTCTATGTTTATGTTTATTTTGTTAGGTGCCTGACAAGGGTTTGGATGTTTCACAGGAAACAGAGAGGTCAGAGGTGAAAGGAATTCATTAATTCTGTCTTTAATAACCAACAAAAAATTGATTTATTCTCAGACTCTATTTTCTCAAAAACACCAATCAATTTGGTCACAATCATGAAATAAATCACTGGGGTTGCATATCACCATCTTCATATAAATTCATCTGTCATATGAGAAACAAGAAAACAGAGAAACTCAAGAAAAAAATCTATACAGCACAGGCTGGCCATCTTAAATGTTCCACAACGTAAACGATTCTAGACAGATCCTACAACATTTCTTTCCAGTCAAAAAGCGATACTTAAATTAAGATCTGCGACCATCACTGGTTACAACAATGGTGGGGAATTGATTGGGTGGTTCCGACAGAGAGTCGAGTCTCCCTCCACCTTTGACATTTTCCTGGCACAGTCAGACATGGTTGTTTCTTGACAGACTCTGGTGAACTGGCAAATCAATAACTAATGGTTTACACAGCAATGTGTCCATTCTAATTTGTACTTGTTGTTGAAAATGAAACCCTCCGGCTGGACGGTCCAACTGAGATAGAAGCTGAGATGGATTGTCTCTGGTTTTGTTCATGTAAACCACCCTTCAGCAAAACAATGACACATATCAAAGGCCCATGTCCTATACAGCTCATCTGAGTAAGAGGCAATGAAAGCTTTACATGACAATCTCTTTAATGGGGAATGTTACCCAGGGGTTACTTTCTTGAAAGTCATCAACAAACTACTTAACCAACTCTTAACAATTCATAAAAATAAAATATAAAAATAAAATTCCAAACTACCCAATGTCAAGCTTCCCAAATGGACCGTTTATCTTTCATTAATGCTATACATGAGCTGAAGGACGAAAATACAAATTCATTATGCTTGAGACAATGAACTCTCAACCAGGAAGTGGAAACTGTTGCATTGATTGAAACACCATGGGAGACTTTTCCTGTTCTAAGTAAGCTAATAAACTTCCAAGCGACTAGAATCTCCAGAAACACCATATTCCCACACATATACTCTTTACATCGGAGGGCAACTCCTACAGTAGTATCTACTGGTACTGTAGTATCCAACTGGCAAATGAGGGATGGTACAGTGACCTACTCAACCCCATTCCAACAACCCCCCCCCCCCCCCCCACCCCTCCATCCCTCCAAAAAGATGTGAAATCTTACCTTGCTTCATCCTAGCAGGTCTTTAAATATTCCCTTACTACACACAGGGTTATAGAAGCTTGATCAAGTAAGTTTTGGCACGTTCAAGAGGACAAAGTTTAACATAATTAAAGTGATTAAAGCAGAGTTTAAGATACCAAAAATACATAAATGAATATATGAAAAGTAAATAAGGTATTTAACTATGCATATTAACAAAATCATACCTGCAGTATTCAGTCCAACAGTTTTTCAGTTTCACAATAAAAGGTCAAGGTAAAATTATTTCTTTTTAAAACTCTAAAGCATTCTCTCCATAAAGAGAACAATATGTGGTAGTTTAACATTTGTTTACATTTTGAATTGTTCCCATACACAGTAAGCCAAGCTCTGTTTGCATTCTACCATCAGAATAAATTTAAAGCAAATTAATGCCCTGGTAGTAATCGGTCTACACAGATAAACCACTGGATAAATGTGGAGAGCTCATCAATCTTGCAAGAGTGCACTTTTTCACTTTTTGTTTTTCTTCTGAGAGGAAAAATTTGTAAATGCAAATTATGTCACTTAAATTCAACAAACACATATAAGAGTAACCATCACTTCAGCACAAGCATTAGTGTTACTGTGTCAGTCTACAAAATGTGCATACATCATGACCAGGTAGACAAACCTCAGAACCCTCCTGGAAAAGAAAATACATATTGTACCTTTCTTGTGAAGACTAACCCTCCTGGAAAATATATTACTATTGCACCTTTCTTGTGAAGACTCAGTGGTGTGTCAGAAGGGGGCCGTCATCCAGTTCAATAACAGAAACACCTCACCAACCTATAACCATACACAGAGACAACAAGATTCGAGGCAGAATGACCCAACACGTTTCTCCCGTCAGCTTCCCGGACAAGATGCGGGTGTTCGGACGCGAGGAGCTTTTTACACCCGTTACTATTTCTGGTTTCCTTCGCAGTGAAGAAGAGTCCTTACGTAAACATGACTGTCAAGCTACAGCTTCTAGGATATATAAATCCACTTCTACGGACTTATATAGGTTGAATCATTAGTGCAATGGTTAACCAGACTAATGTTCACACATAAACTTGGGACTATCACACTTCCTTAATGCATTCATGTCCTCGACGTGGATAGGTATAAACAGTAGGTAAAAATGGCTGTGAATGACAATCACAATACATGCTCAAGCACTGTCTGTCCATCCAAACAGATCAGATATATCATCACAGTTGTCAAAAGACATGCATTTTATATCAGTTTTATTTAGCAGGACATTCACACTTACCCCATCTGATAACAGTGGTGAAATTTAAGTGTTCTTTTTACAACTTTGCTTTCAATCAAAGTAGGTCAAGCAGTATTGAGGAATGTCTGGAAAAAAGAGTAAAGAGAGCATGAAATATTCATTGACATGTGAGTGGGAGGTACTATCATGTCTACAGATCTACATATTTGTAAGTGCACTGGGCATCAGACATCACTGATTTCATGCTGGTGATCTACTTATGATGCAACTTACACATTAGCACATGACAGTGATTAAAACCACTGGTGGGTGGTGGCTATAAAGTATTCATGAAATAATGAGGCATACATAATGAATATGGATAGTGAATTTAACAGAGATACTGTGATCTAATGATGCATGGATTTCCAGAAGATCCAGCTGTTTTACAGTGGTGTTCAAATGGCTATGATACAAGCACGAAAATCTGACCACCTGGAAGCATTCCAAATATCTGCAACATTATGTATAAACAAAATGTTTTTATGAACCCAACCCCCATCCTTGGACTAAAAACCAGTCCTCTCAATTAGTTAAACAAAGTTAAATTTTCCATAGGTGGGTCAAAGGTCAATGGCAAAGTCACCAAGGTCGTAAAACTTACTACCATTAGAAAGATCTATATAGTCACAAGGATTATACTCACTAAATTTTATAACAATTTCAAAGCCTTAATACTCATTGTGATAGTTCAAAATTTATATATTAATTACAATATCTGGCTTTAGACAAATTTGTAGATAATTGATTGGATAAAAGCTAATCACATAACGTCCTGAAATCTGCATACAGAGGGTGTATTACTTTGACAACTGAGATGTCACTATCGAATCACATGACACTCTGAAATTTTCAATATACCATCTCCGTTCAGAGAGTTTGGCAACAACGACGTCACTTGCGAATCATACGACACCCCAAAATTTCAATATACCTGTCTCCATGCAAGGGTGGTCTGACAGCCACCGTAGTTAAATTGAGCTTGCATTATGTACACGTCTGCATTCAGTTTCAACATGCATGATTTGTTTATTTAATGTTATTATTCATATTTTTAACTGTGATGTTTTGATATCGTGATTATATGATTTTCAATGGGATACATGTACATACGGAATTCAATATAATAATTGAATAATATCTATCAAAGATGTTACTGAAATCCTAACAAATTTTCTAAAGGTCTTCAGTGGGATATATTCGTTACACAGTCAGTTTGAGACACAATATGGAGTCATCCTGGGTGTGAAATGGAAATCCATATTAGGACTTGGCTTTGCCTAAGCCCAATAAGTATAATTACGTCCCAATTTGACTGTGTAACTAATAATGTTATATTAAGCAATATCAAATCCAGTCCAAAGGTTTTTACCTCAAAATTTCCTTTGGAATGATAACTGTACAGTACATTTTATCACAATGTTCAGACTGGTAAAATCATTAAAATGATCAGTATACATGTACACCTGTATATGTATATAGATATATATATAAGAAACATATTTGGAAAAGGTACACCCTAAACATGGGACACAGTAAATGTCAAGGTCATAAAATGGTTAAATACTGCACCTAGACAATCAAGATGACAAACACTGACCGCGCACACATAAAATGGTTAAATACTGCACACCTATAGACAATTAAGATGACAGTTAAATACTGACCGCACACATAAAATTGTTAAATACTGCACCTAGACAATCAAGATGACAAAGAGACTACAAAACACACTACAAGTCTGTAATCCTGATTTTTCTATCAGGTGGGAGCATATAAATAAAATGACATTATCAACTTTAAACATGGACTGTCAAAAAACGATTACTCCATCCTTCAAGATGACCATGTCGATATCATCAAAATATTGATAAGCAATCAGCACTGCATGGCAACATATTCTAAATGTATTATAGACTTATAAATGTCAGGATCTCATTAGTCAGTTACCAATCACATACCTATAATATATGAGAGAGAAAGACACAGAGAGAGGAGAGAGACATACAGTAAAACTCGAATATAGCGAACACGGATATAGCGAAATTACGGCTATAGCGAAGTGAAAACGATTTCCCCGGCAAATTCTTTATATATTCTATACAAAAATATGCGTCTATAACGAACACGGATATAGCGAATTTACGGATATAACTAAGTAAATTCCCATTCCCCTTGAACTAAAACTGAATGTAAAAATCACCTTTTATAACGAATTTTTTTTTTTTTTCCAATTTAAACTCTGTGATTTTTAACAATCGTCTTCCATTGATATAAAGGATCCACACTTATTGCGAAATTTTTGTTTGTATTTTTTCAAAAAAGTTTGTTAACGCAAAACAATACTTACACATACGTTTAGGAAATATATTGTCGGTATTGTTTATTATTCTCGTTAACTAAATTTGAAGTTTGATTGCACTTATTTTATCGTACACTCCTTTATTTGTGTAAAGCAACAAGTAAATGACAATTCCAATAGACTGTACATGTATGTATTGCGCAAACTTTTGTTGGCATTTCTCTCTCGACATGTTCTTGCATGACTTAATAATCCATCAAGATAAATTATCATATATAAATCAATGTGTATATTTCTTGTATCAAAATATTTCTCCTTGAAAATATATATGCTTCATTTTTCTTAAAGACAATACAAACGCAAGTATATCGATTGCTGCTTTCTTATATAACTGGTATGCATGTAGAACAAATCAGTTTTATAACGAATTCGTTATATATGAATTATGAATTCGCTATGAACGTATAGCGAATTACGCTTATAGCGAATTTTTATGGAGGGTCCCCAGAAATTCGCTATATCAGAGTTTTACTGTATATACAGAGAGAGGAGAGGTAGAGAAGAGAGAGAAAAAGAGAAAGACACAGAGAGGAGAGAGACATACAGAGAGAGGAGAGATAAAGAAGAAAGAGAGAAAGAGACACAGAGAGGAGAGAGACATAGAGAGAGGAGAGATAGAGAAGAGAGAGAGAAAGAGAAAGACATATACAGAGTGAGGTGAGATAGAGAAGAGAGAGAGAAAGACACAGAGAGGAGAGAGACATATATACAGAGAGCGGAGAGATAGAGAAGAGAGAGAGAAAGAGAGACACAGTGAGGAGAGACATATACAGAGAGAGGAGAGATAAAGGAGATAGAGAGAAAGACACAGGAGAGACATATACAGAGAGAGGAGAGGTAGAGAAGAGAGAGAAAAAGAGAAAGACAGAGAGAGGAGAGAGACATATACAGAGAGAGGAGAGATAGAGAAGAGAGAGAGAAAGAGAAAGACATATACAGAGCGAGGTGAGATAGAGAGAGAAAGAGAAAGACACAGAGAGGAGAGAGACATATATACAGAGAGAGGAGAGATAGAGAAGAGAGAGAGAAAGACACAGAGGAGAGACATATACAGAGAGAGGAGAGAGAGAAGAGAGGAGATAAGGAGAGAGAGAGGAGACAGGGAGAGAGAGGGGGAGAGAGAGCAGAAATTAATCCTCCATTAGAAACTTCAGGACACATACCATAAACTGAACTTACTGGATAGGTACTACACATATGTAGATGTCCAATTTACTTAATGAATCTAATTATCCCCTTTAAAAATGCACAAATAATGTAGGAAGAAATGCGAAACAATCACAGAAAGAGCTGTACAATCAGAAACAAGGACTTCTCGGTGCAGTGCCCGTGTCTGGTGTCTCTAGTCCTCTGGAAGGAGCCTGATGCAGACACACAACAGTTATTGGACTTATTTCCAGTCTATTGATTAGGTTCTAAGTAAATTAATGACACTCCATCAGGACCAGATTGCATCACAGCTTTCATAATGTTAATAGGCTACATTGTCTCTGCTGAATCTTCAACTGAATTCATGCATGGAACCATCAGAGAATTCCTACAGGCTACACAATCATTCCCCCCAGACATTTTTTAGGTCAAATACGCTATTATCCTGCGTTTTCCACACTTCTCTTTGAGACAGGCAATTTGATTGGGACACTGGAGAAATGTGATTGAGTTTCATTTGCTTTGCCTTACTCTCCATAACTACAGACAAGTCGCTTCATGTTTATCTGTGACTATATAAGTCATGAAAAATGTTTAAAACATCAGTCTGCAAAAATTCAACACCAAATTTGAGTGTTGGACTGTAAAATAACATAAAAGGCCAGCTGATATAGAAATTGTTGTGTTCCTGCTAACCCGCTCCAGTTCCTGAAACTGGTCAAAATTCTATTGGACTTTAAACAATTTTTTTGAAAAAGTTTCGAAATATTACGCCTTGATCAAACTCTTCTTCATATTATATGCAAGTTTTTTGATTACATGCCATTCAGTCCTAAGTTTGCTAGATATAGTTATCAGAATCATTCTCTATCTGTTTCATTTCTCATGTCCATTTCTGCAGTTCCCGACTCCAGACTACAGGTTCTAACAATTCATACTTTATATATTTTTGAGTTTAATCACCCACATGTTTCTACATAAGGTAGTACGTTCAGTAATTACCTCCAGGTTCCTGTCAAAACATGGCTGAGCGAAAATAATCCATGGATTTCTTCTTCGAATTTGAGCGCTTTTGTGCAAGACGGCCTGATATTTTTTCTGAGATGAATAACTGTCAATTACCAGCTGTTTAAAAACAACCTACATGTATGCGTTAAATCTTTGTCGCGCTGTATTGCAGAGAGGTGGTTTGGCTGAAATCTGAATTTCAAACACCTGCTTTAGTTGGAAGTAATAAAAAAATACTTGCGTGCTTTGTGGATGGTTATGTCAGTATGTGTTTTTGTTTGATAAACACAGAGGAAGAACTGTTTTAATTAAAAGTTGTGAATAGGGATTTTTCCAGAAGTTCGTTTGGAAAGAGCAGAGTGTACATAAGGTTGCATAATTTTAGTAAGAATATCATGAGGCTACAGAAAACTGCAACCTTAAGCAATAATGTTATACTAATGAAAAGTTAAATAAAGTACGAATCTGCCATACACAACTCAGAAAATCACGCACATTTATTTTTGTCTTACTATTTGTTGATCATAACAGATTTTAAACATTTAAATGAATGTGAAAGTGTTTAGTAATTTTAAATTGATATCTGCCACACATTTGGACCGATGAAATCTAAATTTTATTTTCATTAGTCATGTTCAAAATTTTTTGGGGATGCCCAGTGGACCAACAGTTTTGGGAACTACCCTAGAATTTTTTTTAAAACTTTGGTTCAAGAGATTATATTGAATTAAAATTGTTTTCAAATTGATTGATTGTATATTGTTAAACATCCCTCTAGAGAATTTTTCATTCAAATGGAGACGTCACCATTACCAGTGAAGGGCTGCAAAATTTAGGCCTATGCTTTTGCTCTTATGGCCTTTGAGCAGGGAGGGATCTTTATCATGCCACATCTGCTGTGACACAGGACCTCGGTTTTTGCAGTCTCATCCGAAGGACCACCCCATTTAGTCACCTCTTACAACAAGTAAGGGGTACTGAGGACCTATTCTAGCCCAGATCCTGATCCCCACAGGAGGTTTTCAAGTTGACCCTAGAAAATAAGCCACTAATGTCCAATAAGTTCATAATTGTATCTGCAACTTAAATGGCAATTGTGATCAGAATTATTCTTTGGTATTCTTGAATATACAACTGCAGTTAATAAAAGAAGAAAAAAAAAGAATTTATTTACTTTCTTGACCTCCAGTAAGTTTCAGTAATTAAGAGCCGGCAACTGGCAAAATTAACCGCCTGTTGGAGAAATTTTACCATAGGATTTCCTACTATTAAGTATATATTGAAATCTATATCACTTAATATGCATTTGAAAACATTGGAATTAACAGACCCCCCCCCCCCCATTAGTGAACAGTCCTGACAGGAATTAACAGACCCCCCCCCCCCCCCCTGTGAACAATCTGGCCATAAATTAACAGCCCCTCCCCCTAGAGAACAATATGGCCATAAATTAACAGCCCCTCCCCCTAGAGAACAATCTGGCCATAAATTAACAGCCCCTCCCCCTGTGAACAATCTGGCCATAAATTAACAATTAACCCCACCCACCCCATGTAGTGAACATCTGGACACTAATCAGCCTCCATCTTGAGGAAATTTCTTAGAAACTAAAATGTTGGCCCTTTATTTCTTTAATATATGTATGTAAATCAATTATCCACATGCTTCATTTACCCAATGGTAAGTGCTGATGGTAAATTTGTACAATTATCCACATGCTTCATTTACCCAATGGTAAGTACTGATGGTAAATTTGTACAATTATCCACATGCTTCATTTAATGGTAAGTACTGATGGTAAATTTGTACAATTATCCACATGCTTCATTTACCCAATGGTAAGTACTGATGGTAAATTTGTACAGTGGTTATTTCTTGTCATTTCTTTCAAACTTGTACATTAAATACTATAAGAGGGCATTCTGTCTTGTGCCCATGATTCTGCAATACATCCCTGACATTGTGACTTTCCATCGACACAGAGATGAAATTTCATCTATCTCCTAGGCAGAAGGTTCTCATATTCTCACCAGCATGGCTTCACCTCACTATTCATCTGATTATACCTTAGTACACAAATCTATGTTCTGATCAATGTGAAATATCAGTAGGAGATACAGCTGAATGAGATGTACCACTTCCTATATTATCTGATAGTACATCCTATCTATTAGTCTGTCTCGGCAATAACCTTTATGATGTTGGGGTTTTTTTTTCATTGAAACACATATCAATATTTGCCATAAGTTATGCCCCTTGTCCATCATATTTCATTTCCCCACAATGGCCTTTGTAGCTTTGACATTGTTAATTTTCCATCAACTGCAGTCAACTACAATGCCCCAGGGTGGGGCATATATGCAACCCATAAACTTCTATGAAAAGTTAATAATTAGTTATTATTCACAAGTGTAGTTTCTTACATTTGGTTAAACCTAAGGTAACCATAAGGAAGAAAAACTTGGCTATTTGCCGATTGACCTTCGGCTGACCACGCAAAGGGGGATAATTCAAATTAGTTTGATAAGTGTACTGAAACAACAGTTCACCATCACAGACCCCATAACCTACTTTATTGCAGAGAAACTCAAGAGTCCCCCAACCCCCCACTGGTGAATACATAATTTACATACTGCATACAGACTGCCACAGGACAGGTAAACACTCAAAGTGAACACAGCCCAAAAAAAGGGCCAACACTGCAGCAACCTCATCAGAATAGGACAGAGAAAATTTCTACACATTCATCAAACTCCCATAATCCCATCAACCATTCTTTTTGATCTCACAAAGTCAAAATTTGTTGATCTGAGACTATGACTTTTATAACCTTGGATAAAACTCAATTTCATCCTAGTCTTGCATGGACCCTTCACAATATATATACAGATATAGATACATAGGAAATGAGAAGGCTCAACGTATTTAAGAAAATGCAATTCGATCACGGCAAGATTATAAATGTGATGTCATGGTCTTTATAAATTGACGTCATACAATAAATGAGGAGGCTGATCTAACTGCATGAGGAGATCATTTTCTGCACAAAAAAACCCCACCCTTTTTCTGGTTTTTCCACTTTTACAAATTAGCAACTGCTCAGTCCAGTTTCAATTCCTTGATATGCCCAATGATGCAAAACTTGGTAACCCCCCCCAACCCCCCATCTATAAAATAGAGACTTTGGATAAATTTATTTCTCTAATTGTGCAAAATATTCATAACATTACAGAGTTGTTTTATTTCAAGTAAGCATGTTAATTCCATTGGAAGAAGGTATGCCTCCTAATATAGTTTGTTATTCTAAAATAAAACAACAAACTTGTCTCTTCAGCTGTTATTGCTAGGCCTGTAGGATGATCTATATCAAGGTTGGTTGATATGAACCGAACCCGACAAAAATTTCATTTAAGCTGTGAAATATGGTGTGTTTACCAGGTGCTTTGATTCTTATATATTCAACATGATTAACAAGGATTACACAAGCTCCGTGATATGTACTGGAGACTCATGGGTTACAGGTTCAATCCCAGTCTGGTCTAATTGTATTATGAAATTTACACCTTTCCCATTAGAATATGTACATACAATACCAGAGTCATAGTCCCTTGTATAGGTTGAATCCCTTTGGGAAAAAAATGATATAGGATGCAGGACCCCCCCCCCCTCTCCAAAAAAAAAATCCTGATCTTCATATGTATAATATAGGTGACACTGAGTACTTGTAGATGTATAAGTTTACTCTTTAACAGCAACACCGTCAAAATTTAATACAAGTTATCTGGCCCTGGGGGTATTCAAACTTAATTCAAATCAAAATGTCAACCCCCTGTAAGATGTCCATTACTTTTGAACTCAAACTCTTAATTTGCAGACACTAGATATTTGATGAAGCAATATATATTGAATAACAATTCTATTTTAGAATCATAAATTGACTTCTCAATTATTTCATTGCAATATATTCAGATTTTGACTTTTAAAGCTCATAGACAAGATGTTTCATGATTCATAAAACTGGTCATTCATCTGAGAACATTTACTGGAGACAGTGTGTTACTTAACAACAAAACATGATGAAAACACAATGTGACTCTTGGAAGATGTTGTGCCTATATTCAGTGGATGTACAGACACTATCACCAGACAAGCTCACTTTTAAATCTTCATCTCACTTTCATAAAAGGAACGTATAGTGAAAAAGTCAAAGACTTAGATCCAAAGCAAGCTTGTGAAAACAGGCCTAGGAGCCTGATGTACCATGTGCACATGTATGCATTGTGGTTTTTCAAAAATTTATTTTGGGGAGGGGGGGGGGGGGGACAAAATGCAATTTGATTGGCTGAGCAACATTCCTTATTTTTCAATAACATAACTTGCTACGAAAAGCATTGTGGAGTCATTAACACAAGTTTTGACATTTTGTTTAAAATTCATCCTGAAACTATATAATAAAGTGTATACATTTTATATTCACAGGGTAAATTAAAATAATGAATAAACTCAATGGCAAAGAATGTTATTGCAATTAATAACAGAACTTGGTGTAGATTACGTTTTCTATAAACTGTTTTGCAGTTTAAAACAACCCAGTAAAATTGCTATCCAACTCATTCCCTAATCCACAAAGTCTTTAACTTCCAGCTGTACATACCACAATCAATAGATGTGTATGAACAGCTAAACTTTGCTATTTGGATACATCATGACCATGATACAAACAGTTGAAGTGCCTCGTGGGATAAATACTAAATCTGTACTTTATCGACAGCTTGAACTGCGTCAGCTACATTCTTAGAAGAATTTACAAGGTCTGTCTTCAGTGTCACTTCCAGTGTGACAGCTGGGAAAATTTACTATTCAAAGAATCTATATATAGAAAAACATCCAAGCATGTCATATGCATAATTCATAAGTTGACTGATCTATAAATCTATGTGAAAATTCTTAGAAATTTTCCGTATCAGGTAGCCCAGGTACCATCCAAAAAGATCGCCTGTGTGGTAAATTCTGTCCCTGGATGGCTCGCTCATGCTATTTCCTTATAAGGATAAATTAGAGATACCCATTTCAATCTACTATGGCAACAGAACACATCAACATCTGAGAACACTCCACTGTTATAATGAAAACTTTTGATGAGAAATCAATCGGTTTGATGAAACACACCAGAAAGCTGTAATTCAGCACATCAAACGGCGGGGACACAAAACCACTGCTGTGGTCCGCTATATTCGCAGGACAGCTAGATCCCACTAAAAGGCTTTTCTAATGTTTTGTACTGTTGCACAACTTCTACACTGTACTTAATTCAAAGAACCATCATCAATCAGTGTGTCTTGCTCTCTATTATTTCTTCAATAATTCTACACGTTAAATACGAATTCCTTGCTTTCTGCATTCTGGGAAATTTTGCCTTATTTTTGCCTACATACATTGAATTAATGATTGTGTTCTTGATCTAAAATTTACCGAACCCATTATATCAATAGCTACTTCAAATCAATTAGTGTTTGCCCAGTTTTAAAATTTGCCCATTCACAACAAAATAAAGGCCAATGGGCGACAATGAAACGAGAATATTCCCCAGTATACAGTGATACCAAATGATGTACTATACGTCTCATCAGACATGTCCAATCCTAACAATACCACTTCCTGCTAACCTATGATGTAAATTTCCATTTTATCTTGGAACTACATCAATATGCACTGCTTCAACAGAACAAAAAAAAACCCACCTTGTATATATTACATCAGTTCTGACTAACTGTTATCTAACTTCCTTTCCATTGTGGTCATGCAAATTTTGCAATCCAAAAATTTCACCCTTAAACATATATATATTGAACTGATAATGTCCCTCTACAACTGACACAGCATGTGATATTCTGGGGTATTGATCACCCCTTTTTTTTTCCAATCAGCCCAAGTGTGTCATAGTACCATATTTAGCATACTGTACGCAACTGCAAACAATAGCTGTAGGTTTCCGAGAGCATTTTACTAACATGGCTGCTGTCATTGTTTATTACAAATAGAAGTGATAAGAAATACTTGGTACTGTATAGGAAAAGTATCAGCATGCAATCAATAACCCCTATAGAACATGGATAACGATTTAATTTCCTGCATTTGAAATGTTCAATGAAGTCATTCATCTCTTACTAAGGTTGATATAAAGGATGGGCTATTTATAGTTCAAACATGCTTTCTATAGATTAGATTAGTTACAGATTTGTCATCACATTACAAAATCCATCAAATGTTAATATGCCTCTAGTGCACACTCCACATATCAAATCTACCCAGCTCTTCATTCTTTTTTCCAAATAAATTTACATCCATTGTATTCTCATATAACCTTTGTTCTTGCAAACTTTGAAATGAAATATATATACATAAATAGCTTTAACACAGGCGTACATGTTAAAGATACACACTTTACAATTTACGTTTTGAATGACACTCCTTTAGAGTTTAAATATTTCAGCACATTGTGCAAATATACCTACATAACACTGGCTGAAGGGCCGGTGAGGGAGGATCATGGCTGACTGATTTTAAAAACAACTCTAAACCAAATGGTTTACTATTTTTGAATGAACAGTGAGCTATATATATATATATATAGAGAGAGAGAGAGAGAGAGAGAGAGAGAGAGAGAGAGAGAGAGATGTACATTAATGTTTTAAACCTTATTCCATGATTGGACACTCTTTGCAGTGCTAATTAAGATTCAATCAACTGCACCAATGCTGGCATTGAAATGTTTGTATATATGTTGTTCTTTAAATATATTCTGACTGGCTTGTCCTTGCATAAAAGAAGGTTTATGAATTATGTAATGTGAAGGATTGCTATTAATTGTCATTGTAAATCTCTGAAAAGAATATCACAGACGTTCAAGTATGCTGTGATAATTTAAAGAGTTTATCTACTATATCATGTACATACCTGTTAAAAACTGTGTACAGAATGGAATTTCAAAACCTGGAAAACAAAATAAAATTCTATGAAAATAATCTGAATAATCTTTAAATAACATCTTTCATGAATTTAACAGAGTGCATGAACCCTCACTGTGACTGACAGTGACTGAGGTTGAACTAGATCAGATCACATCCTGCAACTCACCTACATGTAGATCAATATTTTCATCAACTTTCAACAAAAAACGTGAACATTTGTGAGAAAGATGTGAAGTCAGATCCCACCCCAAGATGGAAACGCATCAAACAAACTGATGTACACCAAATAAAAAAGAAAAACCGAAAAGTTTCAAACTTTTCTAAGATCTTCTTAACTTAATATATATATAAAAAAGATGCACATTTCACTTAAGGTATATATGACTATTGTATTTCCCTGTCCTAGACATATTATACATGCTATAACATAAAAACAAGCATTCATGTACAACTTTTTGCACTATATATATTACACACGTCACATTAACAGGGTATCATTAATAGTTTTGATAAACAGTGTGGTGCACAGAGAGCCTCCCCTTTCCGTACATTAAATCCTACATGTACAGTAATTGACAAGGGTCAGTCACAACTGATACAATGCACATACATGCATGTGGACAGACAGAAATTAAATTTAGTCAAGTTTGTAGAATGCCAAGTCGTCTCCTAAAACAACACTCTTCATGCACACACCTTTTTCTCCTCTTACATTTTAATTTCATTTCTTTTGACTTTATACATTGATCCTTTTCCAGATGACTGATTTCTTACACCATACATGTACACAAAAATATCTTGCCTTAGATATTGTAGGTCTTTGCATTATTCTTTGATTTCTTTCAATCATACTGCAGTGATTTACTATATCCTACTGAACCTGATTCATGTGTCATATATGTCAGACACTGAAGTACATGCATATCCTACCACATCAGTGTCGTCTGCACCCCTACAGCCATACTGAGACATACATTACTTCATTAAACAGAGAGAGAGAGAAAAAAAATAAGTGTAAAAAAGGACATCTGTGGTTAGCTCATAAATAATGAACATGACAGACACAGCATAATAAACTTGGACATGTTAAGTGAGGTGTTTCTTTACAGTTTGGTTGTATTATTATGTAATGTAAGATTGTAGTTGTTGCAGCATGTTATATCTGAATATCAGTATTGTTTAAGACAAATTGTACATGTTGAAGATCTGTGACTTTTTATCTGAGTTTGGATATTAGATCTAGACTAAGGCCTGTGTAATGTAACTACATATCATATACAACCTAATAAAAACATGCAGTATTTCATCCACTTTCCGTAAATCTGGTACAGCTGTACTGGACTCTGTGGGTGGGTGTGTCTGTCTCTCTTCTCTCTTTCTTTAGAGAGAGAGGGAGAGAGTATTTTTCATCAATTTGATACAGATTTAATGGTACAGTGGGTGGGGTGGGGTGCGGTGGATAGGACAGGAGGGTCCACAGTATCTCCTACCTGTAACCACCCCAATATTTTCCCTTCTCCCTCTACCTACCCCCCCCCCCCCCCCTTTCACCTAGCCAGAACACTGACTATATCCAACTACCCCCCCCCCCCTCTTTCACCTAGCCACAACACTGACTATCCACCTATCCCCCCTTCACCTAGCCACAATACTGACTACCCCCCCCCCCTTTCACCTAGGCACAACACTGACTATCCACCTATACCCCCCTTCACCTAGCCACAACACTGACTACCCCCCCCCCCCCCCCCCCTTTCAACTAGCCCACACCTAGCCACAACACTGACCATCCATCTAACATTCCCCCCCCCCCTTTTTTTTTTTTTTACCTAGCTCACACCTAGCCACAACACTGAAGGTCAAGACAATATTGTAATGTACATGTATATACATGTTGCATGATATAGAGGGAACTTCATACAACTAAATGTTTAAAAATGTTAATTTCCAGTCAGGTAAATTATTATTGGTACAAGGTATCTGGTATTAAAGTTTTGCAATGTCAAGGTGTGCTACATTTTTTTTGGTTTTAAAACCCAAGTCAGTTTACCTTAACTTGAATTAAATTAATCCTCCTCATTAAATATTGTTAAACCCCAATTCATATATATATATATAAATAACAGCACTTGATGTTACTATATATGTATCTTGAGTGTTGTTAATTTTTCAATTAAAAACTGGATGAAGAGTCCATTTTTTACCTAGAACATGTCATGTTTTTTGCATGAATAAAATATTTCTTACAACCTAGATAAAGTCACACACATGAAGGGACTGGGATTCCATTTTTCATCTAAGACATCATTCAATTAATACAGCATTGAGCAGTCATCTAATTTAATTTAACGAAAACTAATTATTCTATTGTCGATGTCTGATCATGAGCAGTGCAAAAAATCTTAACCATGCAATCATCTTCACCATAAATGGGGAGCGGAGTGGACCAAAAACACTTGGCTAGCGAAGATGCCATGCAATGAACTCCAGATTTTAAAAGTTCAGCTCCCGACTACCAGTGCACACCTAAAATCTTACACAGTCGTTTTCCCACACATTTAATTCACACTCCAGTGCACAGCAGTGACATCAGTAATAGACATTGTCGTTGTACTATTGTTTAAGATGGCTGACCAGATAATTAGTATACATGACAAATTAACTTTAGACTGAATTTTTTCTTAACGGAGTTGACTAGATTTATAAATTAGAAAAAAATGTTTTTTTTGGTGACAACATTTATTATTAAGAAAAATTTTCAAGTTTTCAAAGAGGAAAATTAGCATCCACTTATGCACACATGCAAGCAAGAGGAATAGTGGGGAAAGAAATGGAGAGGAAAGGGGAAGGAAGGGATTAAAGAAAAGGAAAAAGTGGAATGAAACAGGTGTATGGTTAATTCCCCTTGTTAGAATACTGTGCTTCAGTCCCCTTAATACCATAGTTTAATACCATAGGTCCCATATATTTATACTACACATGATAAAGGTCGAATAATTAAAACTGACCTCAATGAGTATGTGGATCGTTAAAACCCAATTTAAAATGATGCCATAAAACAGCCTCAATTATGTACATTATCGCTCAGATTCAATTCATCTGCCATTTTGACAGAATTCTGTCGAAGAGTTTTCCCTCGATAATCTGGGACTGGGGTTTCACTAAAATTGAAACTTCATAACCATGATAACAATTATTACTTTAGTAAGAAGTAATGAAATAAATTATTATTATTATATACTTTCAATTTCATCTCTTCTTTTTTCTTTAAAAGTTTGCGGGCATATATCACACGATATATGCCCGGAAACATTCAGGCCCGCAAACATTACGTCACAATCAATACACAAGAAAATTACTATGTCGTTAATTTTCAAATTTTTCGTGTTTTTCATCTTTTACTCAGTTAAACCAATAAAGAAATTGTAAAAAATAAATTATTGTTCGTTTCTAAATGAAATTGAAAGTATATAATAAAAAGGTTATAGACTTTGTATGGGAAAATATGACAACCTCGTTTTTTGTCGCGGACGGACCTCGCTTCATCATATTTTCCCATACAAAGTCTATAACCTGTAAATACAACAGAGAATTATTTAGATGGTGTAATTTATATGAGGTATAATGTTTAGAGTATTTTGAAATTACTCATGATATACTGTTTTGCAATAAGAAAAATTGCAATTGGAATATAATTACACTTATATTTCTATCAACAACCTTAATTCAACAGAATCATAAACTTTGCATCATTCAAACATGTTAGTAGGACATCTGCCACTCTACAATAAAATATTTCCAAGTAGTGGACCCCCTCTCCACCTCCCAGCTGGACCTCATATTGTGAAATGTGAAAGCTAGTAAGAATGAAGATCACGGGTAAAAATGGCATTTTCGTTGTCCCATGACAAAATCAACTTCATCATTTAAATTCTGAAAACTAAGAAAAAGGAGACTGGGGTTTTTAGAATGTTGTTTACCATGTTTGACATCCGGAAATGAGGTAGAAAGAAAAAAAAACCGGCAACGACTAAAATAAAAACAATTTGCATACTAATCCCGAAAGCCACCCTGCTGTTGATCTACTTAATGTCTAAAATATTCATGAATACACTCTGACCTTTCATTATAGGAGAGAAAAAAGAAATATCTAAATGCCCAATTCCTAGTTTACTGGGCCTAAATATGCATAGATCATTTGCAAATCCCATATTACTGATCTGTCGGCCATCGCCATTTTGAACGAAATCCCGGCCTATTTCGTCCATACGCAAATTGTCAGAGAGAATATGCATACACCGTTAAACTTATGTACATTTTAAGTTACGATAACATACCATAAAATATTGCAATTATCCAATTTAACAGGTCACACCACTTACACTGAAACGAAATGATACGGTGTATCCTCTTCTAACAATAAATGTCTTTGTAAAATGAGATTCCATTGGTTGAATTCATATGGTCGTAATCTCCGTAGATACTTTGACGTCAATTCTTTCCCGCCACTTTCAAAGTGTAACAAGCTGTCACTTTCGACATATCGGCCCAGTCTGTGTTTGCCAAACGGCAGATGGTAAATGTAAACCGAGACTTTAATACTCGTATCCGAAAATGCAAACTGTCAATCCTGTGCATTTTTCATACGCAGATACGATAGATAAACAAGAAGATATATTTGCAGTTTCTAAAATCTAAATACATTTTGTCGCATCGCTTAATTTCGTTTGTAACACATAATATGATTGGTTAATTAGTATTCGTCACGCTGAAGGGGGCCGACTGCTATTCCGCGCCATGTGACGACATCGCGGCTCTTGATTTAGAAGACCATATATGTCAAGGCTATTTTTAAAATTTCTGAAAATGTTTTTAATTAATTATCTAGGCCTATATATATAATAAATATGAAACTTGTAACAAACGCAAATGAATGAATTGAGAAATGTTTTCTATAAAATTTTGAACTAGCCTTGAGGGCAATATTCAGGGAAGGAAATCTCAATTTCTCTCTCTCTCTCTCTCTCTCTCTCTCTCTCTCTCTCTCTCTCTCTCTCTCTCTCTCTCTCTCTCTCCCATCTGTCTGTCTCTCTCTTTCTCCCATCTCTGTCTCTCAGAAGAGAGATATTCAATGATTTATAAATAAGAAATATTTGTACCTTAAATTGATGAAGAACCAGGTTATGACAAATAATACCTATGTGATAAGTTCAGATAATATCGATACATAAACCACTTGAAACAGCGAAATGCTTGTTGTAAATTGAGCAATATCCTAAGAACAGGTCTTCCAATTTTTGTTTTATTATAGGCCTAGGCCTAACATTCACTTTATTTTGAAACTGGGTGGGAACCCCTTTCTGATAGAAGATAAACATCTTAATTAACAAATAGGCATATGTTTAAAATTCATAACAATTTTAGGGTACCTGTAAAGTGCGAAACGAAATCGAAACTAAACGAAATCTACGGAGTTGAAACGAAACCCACCTAAACGAAACGAAACCTACCGAAGTGAAACGAAACAGATTGTATAACCGAACTTTTTTCATTATAATAATTAAAAATGGTAACTTAGACTCCTGTGAAAGTTACCACATATAAATAAAGTGCTCCTCCCCTTAGACGTAAGCTTTCGGCTTGACTGATACAAAGTTTTAAAAGTTGGAAGGAGGGTGAGTAAGCACAAAGTACATATCCAAAGTTGATTAAATACCCTGTGCAATTAGTTTCGGATCCCTAAATTTTAGAAGGAAGGGTTACAGACTCAGAGGTTTGGGGAAACACACTAATAGAGGGGTGGGGTCACCAGCGTTGAATCCGCCTTTGGGCATAGATATATGTTTCAATATTTTTGCTCTAAAGACAAATCTATGTATACATGTGGATATTGTGTATGTGTATGTAGTATATCAAACGGTGGATTCTGAGTATGTCCTCCCGTTCTCTTTGTCATTTATGCTTCCCTTGTTCATAAGCCTTTTGATTTTTACAAAATGCTGACCTCCTCCTGATATTATTGCATAAAAAAAAATTCCGTTTTCTGTCCCGTTTTCAATTCCCCGTCTTAGCAACACCCCAAATGTAGCCTATAGAGTTATCTTTAGACTCACTACATATCAATTTTTAATAATAACTGTATGTATATCTCACCGAATTGCATTCATATAATATGGTATACTATTTAATTTTTTCTATTATTGAAAGTACTCGCTCCTCAGCAGTTAGAGATAAACGAGCTAGTTCTTTCTCAGACACCAGCTTCTTCAAACAATTAATGTATCTATGCCCGAAGGTGGATCCAACGCTGGCGACCCCACCCCTCGTTTAGTGTGTTTCCTCAGACCTCTGTTCTGAAATTTAGGGATCCGAAACTAATTGCACGGGGTATCTAATCAACTTCGGATATGTACGTTGTGCTTAGGCACCCCCCTTCCAACCATTAGCCGAAAGCCTACATCAAAGGGGAGGCGAATTTTATTTATATGTGGTAACTTTCATAAGGGCCTAAGATACCATTTTTGATTATTATGATTAAAAGAGTTCGGTTATACAATCTCTTTCATTTTGGTAGATTTCGTTTCGTTTCAGTAGACTTCGTTTCGCACTTTACAGGTACCCCCACAATTTAGTTCCCCAGTATTTGAAAGAAATCTGCCGAAATATTCGCAGAAATTTATTATCATATAATACCCGTAATTCTAGCGATTATACACTTCCTAGATGCAGACTTGAAGTAAATAAAAAGTAAATTTATTCCCGAAACAGTTGGAAAATGGAACTTGCTGAACTCAGAAATAAGGGAGATAACTTCAATTGATAAATCAAAAAGCATGTACCCAAACCAACTTTATATCATTCATATGGTCAGAGATATCTTAATATTATTCATACCAACGACATTTTTGCATTTTGAATAATGATCTTCATCGTAAAAATATTATTGCCTCTCCAAATTCTATGCATGCAAAAGGTACACTTAGAGGCCAGACATTGTTTTTTTTTTTAATGAACTCCTTCAGCTAAATGATATTGCTGTCGTCGATACCCACCTTTTAGTATGGGGAAATGAATATTTTCAAATGGTGTAATTTTTTATGTTTTCAAAGCAAAGCAGAACAGAAGTTTATTAAGAACTCTAACATATTTTAATCAGACCTATATATATATATATATATATATATATATATATATATGCCATGTCATATTTTAAATATGTTTTGCATAAATGCCTGATTATGTACTCACATGAACCTATATATATATATATATATATATATATATATATATATATGTGGTACGATAATCTTTATTGGTAGTTGCTATCTAGAACTTATAATCAATCGAGTTGTATATTTATGAAATAAAATATGTTCAAATCAATGGTTCGAACGTTGTCAGAGAGAGAGGGGGGGGGGCGTGTTTATTATATACTTATACAGAATTACTATGTCTGTCGAGATAAACCTAGACCGTGTTCATCATACATAATATTACCAGGACTGTCGAGATAAACCTAGACCTTTTTTATCATACATAATCACTGATAATTACTAGGACTGTCGAGATAAACCTAGGCCGTATTTATCATACAGAATTACTAGAATTGTCTAGTAAACCTATAGTCCAGTCAAAATAGTGGATATTGGGGGTCAACCTTGAACTAATTGCAACAGAAATTCTGATTACAGAGCATCAACAGGTAGACCCTAGACAATATATATTCCAAAATCCACTGAAATCCACCGAGCACTTTTTGAGTAATTCTAGTTTGAAAATGGGTACCTTAAATGGTATTTTATAGCCATTCATGGATATATACGTTCTCAGGTTTGTCGATTTCCATACATTTTGGAAGACGCGAAACATGAAAGGCAGATAAAATATCGTATAAAGTACTAGAGTGACATACAGTTATTGATATTTAAACAGGTAGATCATATCTATATATATATCACCGTCATCATATATATATAAAGCACTAAATAATCACAACTAGGTACTGAAAATTTTCGCCTCAGCCCGGGGTCGAACCAGCGACGTACGGCACCCACCGCCTAGCAAGATTGTCAAACCAGTGCGCAAGTCCACTCGGCCACAACAATTTCCCTTATAATTGTTTGTTTGTGCTTTATATATATATATATATATATATATATATATATATATATATGATCTACCTGTTTAAATATCAATAACTAATAATCTATATTCCAAAATTCTCCGAGTACTTTTCAAGTAAATCTTGCATGAATATAGGGGATTGGTGTAATACTAACTTTGTTTTGAAATCGAAGTTGACATCAATAAAGATAAAAGAAAAATATTCATTTGAAAGCGTAATTCAGCACACAAATCATTATGTTTAAGCATCATCTGACATATCATCGTTATTATCATAATCCGTACAAAGAACATGTATATTTTCACTAATAGATTTCTTGTTTAATTCACAATACAAATATCAATATATTGAGTTATTTCAGTAATAACTTATGGCTTGTTTAAACATGTGTGCATCATTTATAATGCTAGTGAATGATGATCACCACCATCTCACGTGTTCAGTTCATCATTCATGTATACAAAAAATATTCAATTGACTGATAAATTAGTCATCGTCATCATGGCAAGGTTCAGCATTCGTACAACTTGTACCATGGCATTCTCCACAACAAATTGAACATTTAATTCCGTGTCGTCTGCAACTGCACCGCTTTGAGTCACAGTTGCTTTGGCAATTGCAACGAATTATTTTCAGAAGATCGGACGGTGCTGGTGCCAATTTAGTCTTAATCGGTAGAAGATAACCAGTGTCATTCAATTTCCATCCCCATTTTGTTGCGTCCAAGTCGTTTGCTATCCATTGTTGTACTTGATGATACGCTCTATATATATGTTGCTTTGCAGATTCATAAGTAGGTGGGAGACTTTGTACATCAATATGTTTCTCTACCTTTGATTTTGGTGACAAATTTTCTGAATCGCAAAATATCCAAACCTTCTCCTCGTAATGCCCCATACAATGACGCCAACATCTCCTCTCCAACTTGCTCCAATTTAGTGACAGAGGCAAATTTATCTAGGAAAGGCTTACTGGCTGTTACATAAAAGTATAAATTTGCCTTCATCTTCTTGAGTGTGACCTGTTTACTGATTCCATACAGCCTAGATGTTGTATCACATCCCGTCAAAGCGTGCATCACTAAGAGACACTGACATAGGTCTTTTCCAAGAATCTGTCTTGTGTTATATATGTTCCAAATCCGATGGTTTTTCATTTGCTTGTCCGAATAAAAGAATAACTCCTTTTCGATATCAGGCTCTACATGATAAAGTAATAGTCTGAGCAAATCAGTATCCTCGCCAACTAAAGCAACGGACTGAGTTCTCACTTTCTGAAGAGCTGTGAAAACCAAAGTACGGTCTGCATCTGCTTCAGATTGTATTACTTCACAACCGGCTTCTCGGAGTCTTGTAGACAGCATTTGAATAAATGTTTTCTTGTTTTCTTTGTTTGACAGAAAATGCTCTCTTTTCGCGGTGCATACAGTAGATTTAATTATCCGTGATAAGGCATCCAAGTGATGATACTTGTCGATGTGCCGAAGGCTTTGAAGCTCGTCAAATTTCACTTCTTGCAACTCCAAAGCTTTCCTGTAGATTTTTATGTCAATTGTTCCTAAATTTAATATCGAGTCTCTTGAAACATCGACTCTAGGAACACGTTTATTGTTGAAGAAACCTGGGGTGGCTGTTGACATGATCCCCATACCATGAAATGTATTGTGACCGTCAATTGTACTAGAATTATGGTCAACATTATCGGCGATAAATTGCATACAAGACTCCGCAGGTATATCAAATCGGGAGTTTCCTTCAACTAGAGCTGCGCAGGACTCAAACTTTTGCACTTCACTGTATGAGGAACAGAATCCCATTTTGTTGAGAGTGTCAACAAGGTATTTTGAAGCAAAATGTTGGTGAAGTTGTACTGAAAGGCTCAACTGTAATGGTGCTATAATCACCCTTGGGTGCACAGCTTAAATAATAGCTTGTCCAGTTGAAGCAATTTTTAACGGATGTTTTTCTTCTGAGAAAATTCCTTGGAGAAGAGCCCCAAGTCCACCTGGAAGGAAACTAAGGTTTTGTTGATGGCTTGGGATATGCTTGTTTTGATACACTAATTGATTTAATTTCTGATCGTATTATTTTCGCTGCAGCTTTAATAATAGCATCTTTGTTTTCTGCTTCTCCGAATTTGGATTCTCTGAAAAATTCGTGCAGAATATATCTGGCTGTGTAGCGAAAAGTGACAACATCTGGCTTACCATTGATACTTGTAATTATGATATTTTGGCCGTATCTTTCGTTCAATTTTTGACGCATATGTTTGACTGAGTACGGATCGTTACAATGCTCAGACAGTTTTCTTACTAATTCGTCAATTGTCATTTGTTCATCGTCATTTTCCTCAAAATATTTCATAGTTTCCTCAAACGCAATTTTACAAGTATCTTTCACAGGCCTTCCAAGAGAGCGCCTCTTCCGACGTGGTTCTTCAAAAAAGCTGTGGACTGGAATCTGTTTCAGTGTCCGAAAATTGATGCTACAAGGCTGATGATATATCGCATCTGACGCATGTAAATCATTCACAGAATGTATGCGACCTTTGACTTGATTTCCCCATGAATCATTTCGTTCAATACATACTTGTAATATTTTACTGTGAAAGTCCATAGTTCGAACAGGATAAACGTCATTTCCCCGTTTCTGCTTATTAACTTTGGCTGGCTTGCAACAAAATATGCAGTGATTTTTGAAGTCAAAAATGCTTTTGGATCGTAGCTCCACTGCATCCATATTGTCTGTCTCATATGTTTGTTTTCTTTTAGCTTGTAAAATTCTTCTTTTATCTGTAAAATTCTTTCTACATTGTTGATGAACTACATCACCAGGTTTGGAAAATATTGTTCCTTGACGCTCTTGACTGGCATTATTCAAGCCCAGACTTCCCTTTTCCGTCAAAATTTGTCGTTCTGAACAAGGCAGTTTCACAGCAAATGATGTACAATTCTCCAGTTGATGCCATAGCTGAAAAATATCGTTAGGTATTGATAAAATTAAAAAAAAAAAAAACAACAACAAAAAACCACATTCCTTTAAAATGCTAACATTTTAACATAAACGGCGTTCCATACTTTGAAAAATTGACTAGAACGGCATGGACATAAATACTGTATTGCTTCATCATTGTTACGTATTTCCATTCATAATGCATTAATAAACGTTTTATTTATTTGTTTATCTTAGATATGAGACAACAAAATACATTACAACGTTCTAAGTTGTATTGTAAATTGCATTTGGCCTAATGTAAATACGAGAATAAAATCTGCAATTACATTGAATTTTTGAGTGAATATTTGGTGTAATCAAGGCAATTTGTGAAAATTTGATTGATAGTAAGTTTACTTACTTGTTAGAAATGCAATATATAGAGGAACACTCAAAGGAATCGGCATTTTATCCATTATCTCCGTACATTGTTATCATTTCATGTATTGTTTACGTCATACACTCGTGACGTCGCAATGGAAAATCAAGTATGGAATATCACTCAGGACATCGGTTTTGAACAAATCTTACGCGAAATAATTATTTTGAATTCTCTGAAACGGCTCGATAGAAATCGGTGGATTTTTTATCAGATATTCCTTTTTACTTGTACATCATGTCTGTATCAATAAAAATTATGTTGCAATTAGGTAAAGTTTAATCTTTAATTTGACTGAACTACTAGGGCGTGTTTATCATACGGAATTACTAAGATTGGCGAGATAAACCTAGACCGTATTTATCATACGGAATTACTAAGATTGGCGAGATAAACCTAGACCGTATTTATCATACGGAATTACTAAGATTGGCGAGATAAACCTAGGCCGTGTTTATCATACAAAACTACTAGGACTGTCAAGATAATCCTGGGTCGTATCTGTGATACAGAATTACTAGGACTGTCAAGATAAGCTTAGACCGTGTTTATCATATACAGAATTACTAGGACTGTCGAGATAAACCTAGACCGAGTTTATTACACAGAATTACTAGGACTGTCGAGATAAACCTAGACCGAGTTTATTACACAGAATTACTGGAACTGTCGAGATAAACCTAGACCGTGTTTATTATACAGAATTACTAGGACTGTCGAGATAAACCTAGACCGCATTCATCATACAGAATTACTAAGATTGGCGAGATAAACCTAGACCGTATTTATCATACGGAATTACTAAGATTGGCGAGATAAACCTAGACCGTATTTATCATACGGAATTACTAAGATTGGCGAGATAAACCTAGGCCGTATTTATCATACGGAATTACTAAGATTGGCGAGATAAACCTAGACCGTATTTATCATACGGAATTACTAAGATTGGCGAGATAAACCTAGACCGTATTTATCATACGGAATTACTAAGATTGGCGAGATAAACCTAGACCGTATTTATCATACGGAATTACTAAGATTGGCGAGATAAACCTAGGCCGTATTTATCATACGGAATTACTAAGATTGGCGAGATAAACCTAGACCGTATTTATCATACGGAATTACTAAGATTGGCGAGATAAACCTAGGCCGTATTTATCATACGGAATTACTAAGATTGGCGAGATAAACCTAGACCGTATTTATCATACGGAATTACTAAGATTGGCGAGATAAACCTAGACCGTATTTATCATACGGAATTACTAAGATTGGCGAGATAAACCTAGGCCGTGTTTATCATACAAAACTACTAGGACTGTCAAGATAATCCTGGGTCGTATCTGTGATACAGAATTACTAGGACTGTCAAGATAAGCTTAGACCGTGTTTATCATATACAGAATTACTAGGACTGTCGAGATAAACCTAGACCGAGTTTATTACACAGAATTACTAGGACTGTCGAGATAAACCTAGACCGAGTTTATTACACAGAATTACTGGAACTGTCGAGATAAACCTAGACCGTGTTTATTATACAGAATTACTAGGACTGTCGAGATAAACCTAGACCGCATTCATCATACAGAATTACTAAGATTGGCGAGATAAACCTAGACCGTATTTATCATACGGAATTACTAAGATTGGCGAGATAAACCTAGACCGTATTTATCATACGGAATTACTAAGATTGGCGAGATAAACCTAGGCCGTATTTATCATACGGAATTACTAAGATTGGCGAGATAAACCTAGACCGTATTTATCATACGGAATTACTAAGATTGGCGAGATAAACCTAGACCGTATTTATCATACGGAATTACTAAGATTGGCGAGATAAACCTAGACCGTATTTATCATACGGAATTACTAAGATTGGCGAGATAAACCTAGGCCGTATTTATCATACGGAATTACTAAGATTGGCGAGATAAACCTAGACCGTATTTATCATACGGAATTACTGGGACTGTCGAGATAAACCTAGACCGTGTTAATTATTACACATACTTACTGGGCCGTGTTTATTATACAGAACATAAACAATATTGAATAGAGAGAACATGAACAATATTGAATAGAGAGAACATGAACAATTGGATAGAAAGAACATGAACAATTGGATAGAGAGAATATGAACAATATTGGATAGAGAGAACATGAACAATTGGATAGAGAGAACATGAACAGTTGGAGAGAGAGAACATGAACAATATTGGATAGATAGAACATGAACAATATTATATAGAGAGAATATGAACAATTGGATAGAGAGAATATGAACAATATTGGATAGAGAGAACATGAACAATTGGATAGAGAGAACATGAACAATTGGATAGAGAGAATATGAACAATTGGATAGAGAGAACATGAACAATTGGATAGAGAGAATATGAACAATATTGGATAGAGAGAACATGAACAATTGGATAGAGAGAACATGAACAATTGGATAGAGAGAACATGAACAATTGGATAGAGAGAACATGAACAATTGGATAGAGAGAACATGAACAGTTGGAGAGAGAGAACATGGCCAATATTGGATAGAGAGAACATGAACAATTGGATAGAGAGAACATGAACAATTGGAGAGAGAGAACATGAACAGTTGGAGAGAGAGAACATGGCCAATATTGGATAGAGAGAACATGAACAATTGGATAGAGAGAACATGAACAATTGGATAGAGAGAACATGAACAATTGGATAGAGAGAATATGAACAATTGGAGAGAGAGAACATGAACAATTGGATAGAGAGAACATAAACATTGGTACCGTCTCTACATAGAATCTAATGAGAATACAGTTTTGTCGGAAGGGGGAAGTGGCTAATATATTCGAAATTTTCAACCAGTAAAAAATTACATAAAAATTTGGAAGACCCCTTTTCTAAGAATATACTTATGCTGGCATGCAGTGAATGATATTTCTAATGTAAACCAAGGATTCCTAATTTAAAGGTTTGAGAACAATATATCAACGGACGAGCTATTCAAGAAAGATAATTTTCATAATTAAAAAAAAAATCTAAATACATTTTAGCATAGTTGCAACGAAGTTGAACTCGGCTATTGGTCTGGTGATGCGGGCGAGCGGGCGTCAATAATTGGTTTCCGGATGATAACTCGAAAAAGTTTACAATCTAATCAAATGAAACTTTAATATATTGTTGGGTATTAGGTAAGGAAGACCCCTATTAATTTTGGAGAAAAATGGTCAAAGGTCAAGGTCACAGTGACCGAAAATAGAATGAAAATTTCAGAAAAATTTGGTTTCCGGATGATAACTCAGAATGTTTAAATCCGAATCAAACGATACTTAAATATATTGTTATGTACCAGGTTAGGAAGACCCCTACTGATTTTGGAGAAAATAGGTTAAAGGTTAAGGTCACAGTGACCGAAAATAGAATGAACATTTCAGAAAAATTTGGTTTCCGGATGATAACTCAGAAAGTTTAAATCCGAATCAAATGATACTTATAGATATTGTTATGTACCAGGTAAGGAAGACCTCTATTGATTTTGGAGAAAATAGGTCAAAGGTCAAGGTCACAGTGATCGAAAATAGATTTAAAATTTTAAAAAAATTGGTTTCAGGGGATAACTCGAAATTTTTTAATTTGAATCAAATGAAACTTGGATATATTGTTGGATACCAGCAAAGGAATTGATTTTGATATTGATTTTGGAGAACAAAGGTCAAGGTCACAGTGACCGAAAATAGATTGAAAACTTAAGACAAATATGATTTTTGGACAGTAACTCGAAAAGTTTAAAACTGAAATTAGTTCTTCACAATTATAAATATGCCACATCATTCCTGACTTTACAATGTATCCCATGCAACTCGGCTCATGCATTTGATTTTTAAAATATGATGAACAGTTTTACAGCAAGATTCTGCTTCAATTTGATCTACTTCAGCTATACTGATAAGTGTAGTCGAAAAGGGTGGTCGTGATTAGTGAAACAGATATCATGATCTGAATCTCATTTGACGATGAAAAATGTCAAATGTCTCGTGAGAATGATAATAAAACCGCTCACACGTGAAGTAAAAGTGACATAAAATCCATTCACGGAGCTACAGAATGTAGAATATCCGCTGTATATTTCATCAATTTAAGGAATAAGTGTCTAAGTTAATATTGCTTGAATGATGGCGGTATATAAACAATGGAATCGAGTAAACATTTTCATGATTAGTCAATGTGTCCATCGTTTATATAACTCATAGTACATACAATACTACTGTTCCTCATTGTGTATATAACTCATAGTACATACAATACTACTGTTCCTCATTGTTTATATAACTCATAGTACATACAATACTTCTGTTCCTCATTGTTTATATAACTCATAGTACATACAATACTTCTGTTCCTCATTGTGTATATAACTCATAGTACATACAATACTACTGTTCCTCATTGTTTATATAACTCATAGTACATACAATACTACCGTTCCTCATTGTGTATATAACTCATAGTACATACAATACTACCGTTCCTCATTGTGTATATAACTCATAGTACATACAATATTACTGTTCCTCATTGTTTATATAACTCATAATACATACAATACTATACTGTTCCTCATTGTGTATATAACTCATAGTACATACAATATTTCTGTTCCTCATTGTGTATATAACTCATAGTACATACAATACTACTGTTCCTCATTGTGTATATAACACATAGTACATACAATACTACTGTTCCTCATTGTGTATATAACACATAGTACATACAATATTACTGTTCCTCATTGTTTATATAACTCATAGTACATACAATACTACTGTTCCTCATTGTTTATATAACTCATAGTACATACAATACTTCTGTTCCTCATTGTTTATACAACACATAGTACATACAATACTACTGTTCCTCATTGTTTATATAACTCATAATACATACAATATTTCTGTTCCTCATTGTTTATATAACTCATAGTACATACAATACTTCTGTTCCTCATTGTTTATATAACTCATAATACATACAATATTACTGTTCCTCATTGTTTATATAACACATAGTACATACAATACTACTGTTCCTCATTGTTTATATAACTCATAATACATACAATATTTCTGTTCCTCATTGTTTATATAACTCATAGTACATACAATACTTCTGTTCCTCATTGTTTATATAACTCATAATACATACAATATTACTGTTCCTCATTGTTTATATAACTCATAGTACATACAATACTTCTGTTCCTAATTGTGTATATAACTCATGATCATAGTACATACAATACTACTGTTCCTCATTGTGTATATAACTCATAGTACATACAATATTTCTGTTCCTCATTGTTTATATAACTCATAGTACATACAATATTTCTGTTCCTCATTGTTTATATAACTCATAGTACATACAATACTACTGTTCCTCATTGTTTATATAACACATAGTACATACAATACTACTGTTCCTCATTGTTTATATAACTCATAGTACATACAATACTTCTGTTCCTCATTGTTTATATAACTCATAGTACATACAATACTACTGTTCCTCATTGTTTATATAACTCATAGTACATACAATACTTCTGTTCCTCATTGTTTATATAACTCATAGTACATACAATACTTCTGTTCCTAATTGTGTATATAACTCATGATCATAGTACATACAATACTACCGTTCCTCATTGTGTATATAACTCATAGTACATACAATATTTCTGTTCCTCATTGTTTATATAACTCATAGTACATACAATACTTCTGTTCCTCATTGTTTATATAACTCATAGTACATACAATACTTCTGTTCCTAATTGTGTATATAACTCATGATCATAGTACATACAATACTACCGTTCCTCATTGTGTATATAACTCATAGTACATACAATATTTCTGTTCCTCATTGTTTATATAACTCATAGTACATACAATACTACTGTTCCTCATTGTGTATATAACACATAGTACATACAATATTTCTGTTTCTCATTGTTTGTATAACACATAGTACATACAATATTTCTGTTCCTCATTGTGTATATAACACATAGTACATACAATATTACTGTTCCTCATTGTTTATATAACTCATAGTACATACAATACTTCTGTTCCTCATTGTTTATATAACTCATAGTACATACAATACTACTGTTCCTCATTGTGTATATAACACATAGTACATACAATATTACTGTTCCTCATTGTTTATATAACTCATAGTACATACAATACTACTGTTCCTCATTGTTTATATAATTCATAGTACATACAATACTACTGTTCCTCATTGTGTATATAACACATAGTACATACAATACTTCTGTTCCTCATTGTTTATATAACTCATAGTACATACAATACTTCTGTTCCTCATTGTTTATATAACTCATAGTACATACAATACTACTGTTCCTCATTGTTTATATAACTCATAGTACATACAATACTACTGTTCCTCATTGTTTATATAATTCATAGTACATACAATACTACTGTTCCTCATTGTGTATATAACACATAGTACATACAATACTACTGTTCCTCATTGTTTATATAACTCATAGTACATACAATACTACTGTTCCTCATTGTTTGTATAACTCATAGTACATACAATACTACTGTTCCTCATTGTTTATATAACTCATAGTACATACAATACTACTGTTCCTCATTGTTTATATAACTCATAGTACATACAATACTTCTGTTCCTCATTGTTTATATAACTCATAGTACATACAATACTACTGTTCCTCATTGTTTATATAACTCATAGTACATACAATATTTCTGTTCCTCATTGTTTATATAACTCATAGTACATATAATACTATACTGTTCCTCATTGTGTATAAAACTCATAGTACATACAATATTACTGTTCCTCATTGTTTATATAACACATAGTACATACAATATTACTGTTCCTCATTGTTTATATAACTCATAGTACATACAATATTTCTGTTCCTCATTGTTTATATAACTCATAGTACATACAATACTATACTGTTCCTCATTGTGTATAAAACTCATAGTACATACAATACTACTGTTCCTCATTGTTTATATAACTCATAGTACATACAATACTACCGTTCCTCATTGTTTATATAACTCATAGTACATACAATACTTCTGTTCCTCATTGTGTATATAACTCATAGTACATACAATACTACTGTTCCTCATTGTTTATATAACTCATAGTACATACAATACTATACTGTTCCTCATTGTGTATAAAACTCATAGTACATACAATACTACTGTTCCTCATTGTTTATATAACTCATAGTACATACAATACTACCGTTCCTCATTGTTTATATAACTCATAGTACATACAATATTTCTGTTCCTCATTGTTTATATAACACATAGTACATACAATACTTCTGTTCCTCATTGTTTATATAACTCATAGTACATACAATACTTCTGTTCCTCATTGTTTATATAACACATAGTACATACAATACTTCTGTTCCTCATTGTTTATATAACTCATAGTACATACAATACTACTGTTCCTCATTGTTTATATAACACATAGTACATACAATACTACTGTTCCTCATTGTTTATATAACTCATAGTACATACAATACTACCGTTCCTCATTGTTTATATAACTCATAGTACATACAATACTATACTGTTCCTCATTGTGTATAAAACACATAGTACATACAATATTTCTGTTCCTCATTGTTTATAAAACTCATAGTACATACAATATTACTGTTCCTCATTGTGTATAAAACACATAGTACATACAATATTTCTGTTCCTCATTGTTTATATAACTCATAGTACATACAATATTACTGTTCCTCATTGTGTATAAAACACATAGTACATACAATATTTCTGTTCCTCATTGTTAATATAACTCATAGTACATACAATACTTCTGTTCCTCATTGTGTATATAACACATAGTACATACAATATTACTGTTCCTCATTGTTTATAAAACTCATAGTACATACAATACTTCTGTTCCTCATTGTTTATATAACTCATAGTACATACAATACTACTGTTCCTCATTGTTTATATAACTCATAGTACATACAATACTACCGTTCCTCATTGTGTATATAACTCATAGTACATACAATATTTCTGTTCCTCATTGTTTATATAACTCATAGTACATACAATACTTCTGTTCCTCATTGTTTATAAAACTCATAGTACATACAATACTTCTGTTCCTCATTGTTTGTATAACTCATAGTACATACAATATTACTGTTCCTCATTGTTTATATAATTCATAGTACATACAATACTACTGTTCCTCATTGTGTATATAACACATAGTACATACAATACTACTGTTCCTCATTGTTTATATAACTCATAATACATACAATATTTCTGTTCCTCATTGTTTATATAACTCATAATACATACAATACTATACTGTTCCTCATTGTGTATATAACTCATAGTACATACAATATTTCTGTTCCTCATTGTGTATATAACTCATAGTACATACAATACTACTGTTCCTCATTGTGTATATAACACATAGTACATACAATACTACTGTTCCTCATTGTTTATATAACTCATAGTACATACAATACTACTGTTCCTCATTGTTTATATAACACATAGTACATACAATACTACTGTTCCTCATTGTTTATATAACTCATAATACATACAATATTTCTGTTCCTCATTGTTTATATAACTCATAATACATACAATACTATACTGTTCCTCATTGTGTATATAACTCATAGTACATACAATATTTCTGTTCCTCATTGTGTATATAACTCATAGTACATACAATACTACTGTTCCTCATTGTGTATATAACTCATAGTACATACAATACTACTGTTCCTCATTGTGTATATAACTCATAGTACATACAATACTACTGTTCCTCATTGTGTATATAACACATAGTACATACAATACTACTGTTCCTCATTGTTTATATAACTCATAGTACATACAATACTACTGTTCCTCATTGTTTATATAACTCATAGTACATACAATACTACTGTTCCTCATTGTTTATATAACACATAGTACATACAATACTTCTGTTCCTCATTGTGTATATAACACATAGTACATACAATACTACTGTTCCTAATTGTGTATATAACTCATGATCATAGTACATACAATATTACTGTTCTTCATTGTGTATATAACACATAGTACATACAATATTACTGTTCCTCATTGTGTATATAACTCATAGTACATACAATATTACTGTTCCTCATTGTTTGTATAACACATAGTACATACAATATTTCTGTTCCTCATTGTGTATATAACTCATAGTACATACAATACTACTGTTCCTCATTGTTTGTATAACACATAGTACATACAATATTTCGGTTCCTCATTGTTTATATAACACATAGTACATACAATACTTCTGTTCCTCATTGTTTATATAACTCATAGTACATACAATACTACTGTTCCTCATTGTGTATATAACTCATAGTACATACAATACGTCTGTTCCTCATTGTTTATATAACTCATAGTACATACAATACTTCTGTTCCTCATTGTGTATATAACTCATAGTACATACAATATTACTGTTCCTCATTGTTTATATAACACATAGTACATACAATATTTCGGTTCCTCATTGTTTATATAACACATAGTACATACAATACTACTGTTCCTCATTGTTTGTAGGATGTTTATTCATTTTGTTGTTGTTGTTGGTCAGATTAATAGTTTAGTACTTTCAAGGAGAAATCAAGTTCAAGTTCATTTATTCTTTCAAACCATTTATAACACACGGTATACACGCGAGCAATAATTAACACACAAACATGCAATCCGGGACCCACAAAAATTATTAAGATTAATTGACAGTTAACGTCTGGTTATCGCTGTATAAATGTAAAAGTTTTAAAATGACAAGTTAACTGTTTGTTAAAGTTACCTAACCTTCGTGCAAATGGGTACTGTGGTCAGTGATAGAAATTCAACAAGTTCCGAGCATATGAATAAGAAGTGGGTGGGGGTGAAAGTATAAAAATAAATAAGTAAATCCTATATCTAAAAAATAAACATAGAGCCTACAGTGGTTTTGACA